>NC_087206.1:47116713-47173397 GCF_015104395.2 Macrobrachium nipponense | reverse complement strand
AAAGGAATATGTCCCGATGGAGTGTTACTCCTCAGGTTCCCCGTAGGATATTTGACCGGCCTTGTGTATCCAAACGACAAGGGTGATGCAGTTGAACACCTCCACCAGGAAAGCCTCCACCATGACAGTGTCGGCCTTGGCCCCTGCCCTGCGTCCATGATTCGTTGCTACCCTGAAGTGGGTGTCTGCCCACAGGAACCATGATGCCATATTCTGTTGTGAGAATGGTGGCAGTTTTACTGTCTGGCCGATTGATACTCTCATCGACATGAGATTGTTGTGGAGGATCTGAGTGTCGTCGGAAGAACTGTGTACCTCAGACTCAATCATCGTAGCTGTCTCACATACCAAAATGCAAAAGCTCTGTATTTAGTCCATGAATGGTGTCGGGTTCGTCAGAAGTCAAGACTAGACGCCATGTGGTTCCATTAATGATTTCTGAATGCGGTCAACGTGTGTCATTAATGGCGGGAGCCAAACCTGAAAGAACATTCCAGGTTACAATCAAACACAAAACAATGACTTCTCTCACAAGAATTATGACTAAGGCACTATGGAGGGAATTTATCCTTGAAGGGGAACTTATGGTCGCATTTTAGCTGTTCCATATGTAGTATTATTCTATTTAAGTACCCCTGGTGAAAAAAAGTTTTTTGAAAGGGGCCTTTTCTTTTTTATCACAACCAATTTTCTGTTACACCATGGGTGCCGCCATTTTGTATGGCTCATCTGTTATGCATGACGTCATGTGACGGTCGGCTCAGACAGGCGGAACTATTCCGAGGGAACAGCATCTTTAGATAATATCCTTTTTGGTTTGTATTTGTCAGCTGAAAATATATGATTGAAATGGTAAATAAAGAAGTAGCCTGAAGCATGCCTAGTTAGGCATATACAGCCCTAAATTCTAAAACCCCATTAATTAAACTAGTTAAAAAGGACTAAGCAAAGGCCCCCATCAATTCATGGACACAAGCACACACACACATGTTTAGAAAACTGACATTCACCCCATCACACCACGCACATGGCAATTGACAAGGCTAGGAATTGATCCCTCTGCTTCTCTAAGGCCTCCCTTGAGGAGGAAAACAACAATCAATCGTCCAGGTACTACAGGAGACAGATCCCCCTCCTGTGAGCCCAGGATGACACAAGGGAGAACACTCTGGTGAACACCTGTGCTGCCATGGACAGACCGAAACAACTGATCTGTACGTACTTCCTGCTGGACAGGTGCACTGGAATCTGGAAGTATGTATCCTTGAGGTCCAGGGTTAACATGAAGTCCCCTTCCCTCAGGGCCGCCAAGACAGTTGTTGGGGTCTCCATCTTAAAGGGAGTCTGAAGACGAACGTGATCAGGACCGATAGGTCTATGACCCACCTCCACCCCTCCTGAAGACTTCTCCACCAGGAAGAGGCGACTGAAGAACCTGGGGGATTCGTCCTCCACCTGTTGGAGGGCTCCCTTCTCCAGCAAAGACCGGACTTCCAACCGTAAAGCTTCCCCTTGACTGGGGTCCTGGGGCTGGAAGGACTGTGCTCCTGGTACCTCTGTCAGGGGAGGCTTCCCATCCTGGAAGGGGATCCAGTAACCTTCCCTGAGGACCTGGACTGTCCAGGGGTCGGCTCTGTGATCCTCCCAGTTCTGCCAATGATTCAAGAGGCAACTCCCCACCCTTGGCGGGAGAGAAGAAAACATGGGGGGGGGGGGGTCTCTTGTCTACTTCCTCTGGGGAAGCGCTGTTTTGACCCCTTTGTTTTGGAGGCGGCAGGTCTGGGTCTAAGGGAAGCAGAGGAAGACGAGGGGGCCCTGGAGGAGGGTTGAGTCCGCTGTCCCCCCAACCTCTGGATACTGGTACGAGGTTGGAAGAGGCAGGCTGTGCTCTGTGCCTCTACTGTGGTCTTGGCTGGGGGGCTTCCGGCACCCTACGTTGGACTGGGTGTCTGAAGGAGGAGGCCCTGTACATGATGGCGTCTTGGCTTACCTCCCTCCACCGTTCCAGGGACTCCTCTACGACCTCTTCAGGGGAGAGGGACTCCCCCATAAGCAGGGAGTTCCTCAGGGCCTTGGCCTCCCTGTCGGGAAGGCTCCTGGGCAACTTGGCCAGGACTGCTTCCCTCTTCCGCCCTGGACCAGAGGTCGAGCCAGGAAGCCATGCGGACATAGCCCAAGCTGTGGCTTCCATTGCCATGGCCTCCGCCAGGAGCCTCTCCTCTGAAAGACCTGGCACAAGGGAAGTAAGGGCCCCTTCCACTGACTTGGGGAGAGCTGAGAAGCCCTCCGGAGTGTAGAGTCTACTCTGCCTGGCCTTGGCTGCCGGGAGAAGTTTGAGGAACCCGTGGGACGTCAAGGCGTTCTTGGGGCCCGCAATTACCTTGTCTGCATGAGTCGGGGCCTGGGTCGTGTACCCAGCTGGGGGGAAGCTCAGAGGAAGCTTGGTCTCCTTTGGACCCCCCAAGAGGAAGTCCTCAGCTATGGACCTCTTGGTGTCAGGAGGCGGGATGGGCTCCACCAGATGATTCTTGGCCCTAATGAGGGCCAGGACTTGCATAAAGGTGGATCCCTCATCCGTGGTGCCCTGCCCTTCCAAGGAGCTCTAGAGAGCGTCCTGGACGAACGCCTCGTCCTCCAGGTGGCTAGGGGGGCTGGCATGGACAGAGGGGGAAAAGCCGGCGAAGGGGAGCAGCTCCGACCGGGGGCCACTAGTGGGGATGGGAGCCCCTCTAGGCAAGGAGCCTCAGACAGAAGCAGCGGGGCCATCATGGGACTCCCACTGGTCCAGACTTGATGGAGGTCCCTAAAGGTTGAAGCGGGACCACACCACTTCTAGGAAGCCATCGTCCCCAGGTGGCACAAACTCACCTAGGTCCCCTCACTGGGAGGGAACAAGGGAAGACTTCGGAAGTGAAGCTGGTGACGGAGCAGGTCTAGCAGATGAGGGCTCATCCAAGCGTGACTTCTTCACGGGAGACCAGCCCTTTTTCTTCTTCCTCTTGGTTGAGACCAACGTCCAATGGAAGGGAGGCCAGGACACACACTCCGAACACGATTTACACAAAGAGAGGGTGGTGTGGGGGGGGGGGTGTCTATCCTCATCGAAGATAAGAAAGCCCCACATGACTTGGCCTCCAAAAGGCCTGGACAGTGGCGTTGAGGAGTGTCAGGCTCCATGAGTGAAGGCACACACACACAAGGGGGGAGAGAAGCCACTAACACACAAGGAAATAGCACAAAGGGGGAATCAGGCTGACATGGAAGACGAGCTGATGAGTGTAGATGGATCAGCGACCAGTAAAGCACTGAGGGTCATAGGTTGTGAGCTGCATGGCGTGATCTCGGGGCATGTACCTGGCTAGGTGTGGAAGGGGTAATTGGATTTTTCTGGTTGGTACTGGATTGACATCCAGGATTCTCCTATTAAAGTAGTTCGAGGTAAGTATACGAGGTTGGAACAACTAATGCTTAAGCTGAATAGCTCAATTAATAGCTTTGAACAAGTCACAAAGGAAACACATGATGCTAGGAATGGGACGAAAGTGTTCATAGAGGGAAAAGGGAAATTTGAATATGGAAAAATAGTGAGAGTTTTACGTCTTGGAGAGATAGGGGCTGGTTGAATTTGCAACTTCTGGATGTACCTTTGCTTGTGTGTGCATATAACTTGAGATGGGATGCAGACTTCAACCAGCGAAGATTAAACAAAGTTGCTGACGATGCAGCAATGGTCACGTCTGACCTCTATGAGGACTAGGCAAGGAATGAGACCTGACCCAGGGCAGTTGTGGGGGCATCTCAGGTCCAACACAGGGTGCGGCATTGTCTGAAAGGTGCAAAACAGCCCGCACAAAGTCGTAGGAGAATAGATCTTAAGTTAAGTCTACCTAAAGGCCCAACCTGCAGCCCATGCAACCCCCGTGACCTGCCCTTCTACCTAAGGGTATGTCCTGAGAGTTTAACGCCAATGGGAAATGATCTGAATAGGGGATAATTTTTCCCTTAAAAAAACAAAAACTGAAAAACGTTCCTGTACTGTGGTACTTTTGTGAATAGGAGTCTACGTAACAAAATTAAAATAAAAAAAAACTTTTTTTTAAGCCTTGACGTTAGACCTCCCTATTCACAAAAGTACCAGTACAGGACTTTCTTCAGTTTTTTAAGGGAAAAATGATCCCCTTATTCAGATCATTTCCCATTGGCGCTTGACAAAATAATAATGTTAGTTGAATTATGTGCATCTAATAACGTATTCTCATTCGGGGAATCATTCTACAAGCAAAAATTCGGGTGTAGTATGGGTAGTCCTTTAGGTCCTGTGTTAGCCAATCTGTACATGGAATACTTTGAAACTACAGTAATTGATGCAATAAAACCCAAAAACATGCTGTGGATGAGATATGTGGATGATATTCTAACATTTTGGGATAATAAGTGGGGCAATTTTAATGAATTCCTCTCAAAATTAAACACATTAGTGCCCAGCATCAAATTTAAAGTTGAATGGGAAATCAGACAACAAAACAAAATTCCTTTTTCTTGATGTTTTTAAATAATCAGAGACACGACGCACTACAAATTTACCATATACAGAAAAACCAACGTTCTCACTTTCATAACATTCACTACCTCTTAGCTATCACGACATTGCTATCAAGATAGGTGTAGTGCCAACAACCGTTCTTAAGAGCCTTACGAATTTGTTCCCTAGAATTTCCTGTGGAAAAAAGAATGTTTGAACTAATTCGTAAGGCAACTTTCATCTTTAAAGGTAACCTGAACCATCCATGGTAATTGAGGCAAAGAACAATTCACAAAGCAAATGTAATTTTCTTTTTAGCCGAACCCCCTAAAGAGCAAGACCAGAGATACACCCACCCCAATAACATAAAAAAAAATTCCACACCTGGACACAAATTTAAAGCAAGGTGATTCAGAACCCTTGGAAAATCTAACCCTTTTGCATTTACTTACCAAAAACACCCTTAGCCCAAATCCGCCCTGATTAAACACAAACCAAAAAGAAAAAAAACATCTCCCAAGGAACACTGGGGTTTACCAAAGTCCCATGCCAAGACTGTGAACCCAACCAATCGATACATCGGATTTACGGTACAAATCACTTCCGCCCAGAGATTAATTACAACACAAACGGTCAGGCTTAGGGTATGACACAACGAACTCAAGCGATTTTCAAAACCAATATAAATGAACATAACCATAGAATAAACTGGAATTTGTCACAATGTAATTTATAGCAGCAACTTGCCGGTACAAGCAGTCAAATGATGGACATCGGCTTTAATAAAAGAGAGGCAGGTAATGAACATCTCAAAAGGAGAATGGGATTTCAAGATACGATCGACAAGATTTTCATTCAACCAACGCTTAAGAAGATTTAAAAGAAAGAAGATTATCAGCAGGGGTGACCTAATTTAAATTGGATTAGCCGCTTGGTATTAAATACCACCTTTCTGTAAACTTTCCTTTCATTCATCTAACTGAAGAGGGAGGACAGCAGTTCTCTGCAAATATAGTATTTTTCCTCTTCTATGATTTTGGTGGTTTTTCATGGCTACCTTTTATTAGATGGAATTCTGTTGTAACAAACAAAAAATTTTTACCAGGTCCACTATATATATATATTATATATTATATATATATACATAATAATTATATATATTATATATATAATATATATTATGTGTGGTGTGTGTTGTGTTGTGGGCTGTGTGTGTGTGTGTGTGTATGTAATAGTATTGAAAATTACTGTTAACTTTGCATTATTTTTTGTATTATGAACTCTGAGACAGTAGATATTGTTTTTCTTACAATCATACATTTAAAGATAATAAAAGGCGTTTATATAGCGTATATATTAATGAAATTACGTGGGTTATACACCGGTGGAAATGGCCACGGAAACAATGCTCCTATAGAAAGGGTAAAAAGGAACAACCGCGAACTCGATGATTTGGATACAATAAAAAAACTAGGGAAAGGGAAACGCCGTTGTCCTTACATAATATATCCCTTCTATTACTTATGTATAGCCATATTATATAGTACTTGTCGTGTAGATATATATATATTAGATATATATAATACATATAGTATATATATATATATATATATATAGTATGTTGTGTGTGTGTTGTGTGTGTGTGGTGTGTTGTGTGTGTGTTTATTGAAAATTGCTGTAAACTGCATATATTTTTTTTTTATTATTGAGTCGTTAAAAATAAGACCAGCATCAATAACACACTTTCATGATAGTCATCTTTTGCCAAAAACATATATACCTGGCTAACACCCAAACCGAACATCACTGGTGATAGCAACTCGAGTAAAGAGCAGACTCCAGTTTTTTCCAAGAATTATGAGTTGCAGCACTTGAACCTGTCATTGAAGTGTGTGTGCTAACTGAAGGCCAAGATAAGAATCAGGTGGATTGACCTAACAATAAGTGGCTTAACATGTATTTAAAATTTATATTGTAGGCTACTATGCGGAAGCAAATTTTTTTTTCGTTATTTAACTTGGAGTTTGTTCCACTTATTATAATTGAGGGAGTTTTGTCCATAATGTTTCATCCTAGGAATTATGTTGCCTCATGGGGATCTCCTGCGGACACCAGTCTGTCGGTAATTTCAAGAGGCCCTTCCTTAGTGTCGACGTACCTATTAATTATTGTGTCTTGATTCAGATTAATGACGTTTTTCAACACATAAACATAATAATATCTTGTTGATATTTTTTATTAAACAGGTAATACTCAAATTAAAACCTGAACGCGTACGAAATGTAATATTTGTCTGAAACTTATTTTAATTTTGGACAGGTAGTCCTTGATTGTTTACGTTCTAATGTTTACATTACGTACCTATGTCGAAAACCCTTTTCACTTTAAGAGTAAGGACCTTTTAAAGAACTTATTTGAAAGCTGGACATTGAATGACTGATATATAAATAACAGTTAATGTAACCATTTCTTTATTCAGGTAATGTTATCGTGATTAGAGATGCATAGATTGATAGCTAGGTGCTGAATACTAAGCCAAGGTTGAGGATTATTACTACTACCTACCTGGCTAGTAAGGTACTTGGTAGTCAAGTACCTGCCTCTACTACTTACCTAGTAGGGTAATGTGTGAGCAGATTGCATATTGAGGTCACACCGTGGTAGAGCTATATTACTATTCCTCGGTGTTGTGGGTCTAGGTACTGCTTTGGTTAAAGGAGTTGCGTAGGTAGCTAGGTAGTTTATGGTAGCTTACGATAGGCACCAGCTAGGTTAGGCTACTACCTACCTACCTAACATCTTTAGCTAGGTACTTTAGCTTCCTAGGAGCTGCACCCGTTCCAAGCTACATTGGCTACTAGCTACATAAGTAGCCAGCCTATTGATAGCTACCTATAGGCTATATACCTAGTAGGTAAGGCTACCTAGGTAGTGGGCTTAGCTCCTAATGATTTTGTCTGCATGCGTACCTAAATGAGGTTAAGTGTTAGACTAAACATATAGAAGATGGCTGCGCAGATCTACCTAGCGATTGATGATTTTATCATTTTATTTAGTACTACTAGCCTGAATAGCTATAGCAATGGGTGTATTGGCTCTAGCCTACTAGCTACCTACTACCTAGCTTAATACATTAGAGGTGAAATTACCTATATTTGAGAAATATAAGCTAGGTAGCACTGCCTTTGGTTTATAATTGTGCATTCATCCCTAAAGGCTGGTAGGCTACTCAATGTTGTGAAAGTTGTTGGATACTGTGTTTAGCCTAGTACCAGCCCCTTGGGAATGAAAGCAGAAATACAAAAAGATGGTAAGACTTCTGTTATAGGTAGCTAGGTATTGGCAAATCTGTCTAGTACCCCACCAGTATTGCATTACTACCTAGTGGCTAGGCGAGGCAGTAAACCTTGGCAAGTGAGGGTCCAGGTTAATCTGCAGGTTGCTACCATGCCCCTCATTTAGTCAACTACCAATAGGCCCACACAAGCAAAATGGGCAACCTGTTAGTCCTAATACCAGCCCCTTACGGGTAAACATATAAACATGAATAAAAGATGGTACCTAAATATTATAAACATTTTCAGAAAGGTATCGAAATGTTGTAATACAGTCCTCAATTGTAACGTAATATTGTAAGATATATAGGGCAACATTATGAAGTGAGAACAAGTCAGTGTACGTATTAAACAAATATTATGATAAATGAAACAGAAATAAAAGCTTGAAATAATATAACATGATTATAAAACAGATGAAGAAAAGGAATATATGTGACTTAATGCGTAATTCCCCCAAATTCCTTCTACTTTGGGGTCCGATCGGCAATATTAGGGTTAAATAAATGCAAACATGATTGGTTTAGATTACATGTCCCCCTTACCCCCCCCAAAAAAAAACCTCCATTATTTCTCTCTATGAGGATTCAATGTCTGAAACAAAAGCTCCCCTATAACATGCGCAGTATGATTGGCACACACGCAGTAGGATTTGGCGTCGTAATAGCAGTAGTAATAGGTGGATTTTGGCTAATGTAATGCAACAGCTACATTCATTTTCGGATTTATTTATCGCTTTATTTCAGGCATTACAATTTCGCTGGGTTTCAAATGTCATAAATAAGAGGAAATAACACAATAAACACGGCAAAACGTTCCCCCACCCCAAGTGTTTACCACCCCACCCATTAACCCCACTTTTCCCACCATAGGTCCCCCTTACTGTAGGATAGAGTTGTAAGGTATAATTCTTCTCCCAAGTGTCTTTTACTCGATCCAACCAAAACCCCGCATGTTTCCATCTGGTCCCCCTTACCAGTTAGGATAGAGTTCAAAGGTAAATTAACGGTTGATTACAGCCAGCCTAAAAAATAAAAAAATTATTAACTTTAAATTCTTGTTGCATGGAGGTATAAATTTCTATAGGAAAAAAACGTCAAAAACTGCCGCCCAGTATAGTTCCGCCGCGGAATTACAGGTTTTGAGATCTACCAGGTTAATTCCTTTTGGACCACCTGCTTTGAAAACAGGCCCTGCAGTAGATAGTAGTTTGCAGTTTTACCAGGGTCCTTATTTGCGAAGGTCGAGGTTTAAGTATATGTACGATTAGTCTACCCACTTGTTAAAGGATGATGTATGTTATTTGTGTTTATTGCCAAATGAACTAATGACACCAGTTTTTCTCAGAAACCCATAGCTAGTTTGAGTTCCGGACACGGCATTTACAAACCTTCGGTCCCTTTTAACAATAGGAAGGTACTAGCGACAGCCCTGGATAGGTTCGTAAGCTTTCGGAAACAAGGGGTTCGGCTAGTTAACTGCTTGTCCGACAGGCGCGCAGCGCAGCGAACTGGTAGGTAACAAAACAAAATCCACTTTTGGCTTTCGGCCTGCTGGCGGTCAGTGGACGTGTATCATCGCTCCTTGCCCGCTTCATCGTCGTTTGCTTTCGGGGCATGATTGTTGTTTTTTCTTTTTCTATGTATCTTGATTGAAAACTGAATTGTAAGTACAATCATTTCATTGGAATTCAACTTGTGAATTAAAAGGGATCTTTGGCTTCAACAACGCCCTCCTGATTACCCGAGGTGCCGGGGACCTGAAGGGCGTAATTGCTGGGAATTCATTTTTCCCAGAATGATCCTCTGTATTGGTGTAATGCTCGGTTGGCCGAGGGCGGGAGCGCTCGCTCCGAGCGTTATATTGGGTTTTTTTTGGAAAAAATTTTGTAGATGAAAATCGTAAGTAAGTGCTCTTTTCATTTATATTTTTTTTTGGACCTGGTATGCCCGTTGCCGAACAACGGAATGCGGCTCGGCACGGAAACTTAGTTCAGGTATGAAAGTGGGAATCGCAAGATACTAGTGATTCTTTTTCATGTTTTCATATATTATTTTTATTGTAGCAAAATACTCATTTTGGATCAGTTTCCGAGCTATTACCCGGAGATTGATCTTTCCCCCTTTTTATTTTGAAATTGAAAGTGAAAATCGGCAAGTGCAGTTCTTTTTCAATTTTTCATTTTTTGTTTTTTTTTTAATTGAGGGAATTGCATTGTTGACTGGGATCAAATCGTTCCGCTATTGCACGGGGTAATTCGATCCGTTCCCGCCCTTTTTTATTTGTATTGACAAGTGAAATACGCAAGCGCCCAGTAGTCTTTTTCATTTTCATACTAGTTTGTTGAGTGCCATCAATATTATTTGGTTCAAGTTTTACCGCTCAGTCAGGGAATTGATCCTATTTGCCTTGTTATTAGTGCCCGATGGCAGGCCGATTGCATCTAGGGCCTCTTATTTGTTGTTGGCGTACATGGGTACTGTGCGGGGGTGGGGAACGAGGACACCCCCCCCGCTCCAGTTTCCCCACCCCAAGATGGTCTTCCCCTTCCCCTTGGCGGGGGGGGGGAGGTTATTTCGGCGTTCTTCTCCTCGCCCGATCCGTCGAGCGGGGCGGGGGATGGGCGCTCGGTGCCCGATGTACAATTGTATTAGGGGTCTTCCACTCGTTAAGGGGGAGGGATCAAACCCCCGCACGAGGGGGAATTTCCCCACAATTAATCGCTTACTACGATTAATTTCCGCCAGGTGGGCTACTGTCACGAGCGTGGGACCGTTGGTGAGGTTATGGGCTTGCCTTACCAATTGCGAGCTCGTGCTGGTGGGTCCAAGGGGCTTGCGGGGTTCTATGTCCTGGCCTACTGCGGTTCACCCATGAAGGGGTGGACCCACGCACAAACCTACGGCTGGACGACGTACCCTCCATCACCTAGGTGTACTCGCCTCACGTGGGTATCAGTGATTGCCTACAGCCGCTGTGACAGTGCCGTTCGCCGCTTCACGACCAGAAGAGGGGGGGCGTGCCGCCTGCCCCCGCTCGTGGTTGCCCGCGCTGCCAGCGACGCCACACTTCCGCTGCCCTAGAACCTGTGTAGCACCCCTGGGACCTGTCCGCCGGTAGGTACCAGGATGTTGCTTTGGCTGCTGCTCCACTTCCTGGTTTCCGTTTCCGGTGCTGCCTTGACCGTACCTGCCGATTTCTTGGGATGGCAGGTTTTGCTGCGGCTGGCTGTTTCCCTGCCGTTGCTGCGCTGGCTGTTCCTGAACCGGTTGCTGCGCTGGCTGTCCCTTACCGATGATGTGATGGCCAGTTGCCTGCTGTTTCCTGAGATGCCCAATACCTGCTGATGTCGTCCACTTCGTTAGTGGTGGTTACTACCCCAGACTTTGGTCATGTCTGTACAGGTGCGTCCGGGCCCTGTTGGGCTTCGGCTACAGCAGCCCCCGGCTCCGCCCTGGATAGCGGATCTTACGTTCTGTCCCTGAGGAAGATGACGAAGAAGAGGAGGGAAGGTGGTCGGGGTCGTCGTCTTCATCTTCTTCATCGTCGTCGGCCGCCGCCTCTTCCCCTTCGACTTCTAAGGCTTTACTTTAAAGCCGAGGACAAGAAGAAGGTCGACCTCCTCCCCTCCTAAAGAAGCTTCCATCGGGAGCTTGCTCGGGACCCAGTTTATCACCTCGGTTGGGACGGGAGGGGTTCCTTCCGCTTGGTCCTCCTGCTCCCCTTCGGGAAGGCGGGGCCGGGGCCGTCTCTTCATTCCGGCAAGGAAGAAGAAACTTACGGGGGACCAGAGGGGTGCACCGGCTAACAACCCCGGTACTTCCTCGCCTGGTGTCAGTGGTGCTGCCACTGCAATCAGAGGGTCCGTCTCGGCCACCTCCGTTAGCGGGGAGGTACCGAAGTGTACGGTCCGCCTACCAGCGAAACCCGGGGTGCAGCCCAGGTAAATCCCCCAGACCTATGAGTCCGCTTCAGCGTACAGGTTCACGGCACGGGGCGGAAAAAGGACTGGTGACAGGCCGCTCATCAAGCGACTCCTCACCAGCACCAGCTACTCGCCTTCTTCGTCCCACGGAACGAAAGCTGGCTACCACCCGGGGACGTGAAGGCGGTTACCACGACACCGGCCACGGGCTGAGGATGGGAAGGAAAGGTTCACTCCCCCGTTCGCCGGTGCCAGCCACGGCTGGAACCAGCGATAGTGAACGTTGACCGTGAGGACAAGCACCGAGTCTCACACTGTGACAGTGGAGCCATGCAGGTCCGCCTGACCGTCGCTCTCACAGAAGAGGCGATCGGGTTAACGGCAACCCAGCCACCAGCGTTTTCTTCGACCAACGCGGGAGATCGGGGGGCACCGCTGTGCTCAGTCCAGCCGTTCTCCACCAAAGCGAGAAGGTCGTTTCGAGCCCCAGGCCTGCAGCTCGATCGCCAACCGGCGGGTTTGACGATCGCCCTGACAGCCCTCCAAGCCCTGCTGGTTCTGCCAGCGAGCAAACGAGGGCCAAGCGTCAGGTCTGCCTCTTCCCGTAACTTCAACCACCTCGGGTTAAACCGGGAACCGGAGGAGCGAGGTATTGAGGAGTGATCGTGAGGGTGGGGTGCGGCCCCCCTCCATGATCCCACCACAACGCCCTACGTGCCAGGCACGGTTCTTGGACCCGCGGCCAGGGCGTATGCGCAAGTGGATGGGGGAGACCGAGAGGGCTGTCGCTGTTCCCCCTTTCTTAGGAGGAAGGTTCTCGGAATATGCTCTTGTTCGAAGGGCTTAACGGTCCCACTCTGCAAGATGCTGTGACTTCCGAGATCCAGAGGAACTTTGCCGAGGTTACGGCGCTGTTTATTCGTCAGCACAATGACCTCGGGGAAGGATCGCCGCTCCCCACCAGCAGAGCCACGTCTCGGCTCGAGTCGTTTTTGGGGCCCGAGAGGGAACCAAATCGACGGTGGGCCGGCCGCGATCGGAGCTTGCCGACTGTGTTGAACCAGGTAGTCTCTCGTCTCCGGACAAGAAGGCTCTCTCAGTTCTGGACGGTCGAACAAGCTACTTCACCTCCTCTACTGCGACAGAGGCGTTTATACGTGTCGTCGGACACCGTATTTAAATACCCCTTCGGTCCTCCTGAGGTTTCGACCTCGACGAGGACTGGAATGAGTCGGAGCGGTATCGGCTCTCTACTGTCAGGTGTCGATCAGCCCCACCCAGACGACGTTCACAGTGGCGGCAGACACTTACCTACAGTATGAGTTCGTAACCCTCCTCGGGAAAACGTTTTCTCCTGACGATACGTTTTCCCAGGCTCTGAGAGGCCATCGCCGTAAGGCGATGGCTGCTCCGTTTTCTTCTCCAACTGCTAGATCCGCTGGGAAGGCGAGCCAGTATCCAATTCCTCCCCATTCCCTCTCTCCTTACGGCTACGAGGGAAAGGGGAGGGATCCTACAGAGATTTCTCTGTAAGATCCCACGTTAGGGGCTGCGCTACCGGGGGGACCTTCGGGTCCTACCTGACGTAAGCCCCGGTCATTGAGGAGGGATCCTGCCCCTTTCTCGATTTCTACGGGAATCGAGAGGACCACCAGCCGATATCGTCTGACGAATTCGTGGGGGGTTTCGCAGAGTGCTAGAATTCTACGGAATTTCTAGCGCACTCAGAGTGTTCGAGTTTTTTACGATCTCCAAACACTCAGGCGAGACCACGGTCCAAAGTGAGCGAGAATCCCCGATAATTGTTACACGATAATCGGGAACCTCGCTTATGCTCGAATTCCTGTAATTTCTAGCATTTGTGGAAGAAGACCGCTGCTGAAAGAAGAGTATCTCACAGTAGGCGCTTAACCTGGAATAGAGAAGAACGGACGGGAACTTCCCAGTTTGGCTTGAACTATCGTCTTGGTATTCTGTTTCACCATTGAAGCTTTCCTTTGGGAAAGACTTCTCCTTCACTCTCTTGAATAAGAGAACGAAGGCGGTCGATCTCCAATCCTTATTCTCATTCCTCGAGGGGAAAAGAAGTTTAGGATGGAGGTCGTGGTACAGAACCTACAAATATACTACGTATATTACCCTCGCGACATGATTCTTTAACAGTTGAATTGTCCGTGGGTAGGCGCATACCGTAGTTAACTCTACGGTTTTGTGACCGAGACGAATTGTATCTTAATTGAACTGCAACTCGGGGTTGCCTGCAACCTGCCCAGCAGTTATCAGTTTTCGATTTTAGATACTTGGTATTGTCATGACAACACCAAATCAGCTTTTGTATTTACCGAAATCCGTTCGGTTAAATATAATTGCTCGAGCGTATTCTTTATGCTCGATGGTTCTAGCCGAACGCATTCCTTCGTGGAATAATGGATTACCTGGCAACTCAGGATGACGAGTCACCGAGAGCTACTGCGTATTGAACTGCCTGAATGCGGCTCAGTATCAGCTAGGTCTCTGAGATGCACGGTCGGTTACGTCTCTCTCTCCCCTGGTTGGATTGACTACTGAACCGTATCTCTGCCCAACAATCATGGACTTAGGTCTCTGATTAACGGGGATTCTCGCAATAATGAAGGACCATCTACTGCTGTGACGCTCGATTTCATCGCCTTCGACATTGCGAGAATTTTCAACGAGATATCTCTTGGACTCTGTCATCTTTCTGTTTACCGCACGGTAACAGAAGTCTGTACTAGTCAACCGCTGCATCGCACTGCGATAATGCGAATGATTTTTTGCAGACATCTGAGTTTGTCTTCAAAATATCTTGTATTCGTAGGTGTGCAATTTCATTGCTCGCCCCACCCGAATTAACAGATATGTCAGAAGACATCGCCTACTCTCCGACCTGACAGCTCTACTTCCAAATGTTCAGCCATGAGAAGCAGTTCTTCAGGCAGTAGTTCCCTGTCTTCATTACTGGAAGCGCTCCGCTTTTATTGCAACTACGGTCCTCACCGGACAGCAATCAATAGCGGTTAGCGTTCTCAGTCTTTGTAGCACAGGTTCAGAATCTTGAGAATCCTTCTCTCGGTTCAGCTGTGAAGACGTAGGTTGCATTTTCTGTACACCTTCGTCTTCAACGTCACATAGTGTTGTTTCTCCTTACCCGAGAATCAACTATACTATGAGATATCTTGCCATCAAGGACCTCGGTCTCTAGAAGGCAATTGACTTTCGCCTGTTGGGCACATGCCTTAAGAGAGTCATCACTTGCCTTCTGGCATCGGTGACGAACTAAATTATTTGTTTAGTCTCTTGGCATAACCCTGTTAAGGCGAAGGTCACGTGACTTGCTCGGTGCTTGGACAACTTGCCTCCTACCGAACGCAGTCAGTAGGCAGCTGTCAGAGCGCCCAAGTCTGTTACGAACTTCGCTGTGGACTTAGTTCGGTTGTTCCATAACAATCTTTTCTTCGTCCTAACGGCTTGTCACAGTACCCCGTACCATCGACACCCAACATTGAGTGTCGGTGTCCTATCCACTACCGAGAACAACAACTTCGCTGCAGACGGATAGACCAGTAGGGTACAGGACATCACCGAAGTCGAGAAGAGGGATAGGTCATACGACAATTCCCTTCTTTTCCTCTGAGGTAATTGCATGACTTTGCCTGCGAAGTCAAGCATCCAGGGGATGGGGATTCGTGACGCTCGATTTCGTAACCGAATTCGTAGCGAAGACTCTGAACCCTTCGGTTCCTGACGATCGGTTAGAGTCCTTCACAGTCCCCTCCCTAGTGGACTTCACCGCCTTCGATGCGAAGGAGATGCTGCTTTGTCCTGTGAAAGCGCGACCGCGCTTTCTGAAGAAACTCGACATCCCAGGCGGAGTGTTGAAGACTCTTCGTCAGCACCAAGATGACCTAGAAGTACACTCCCTCGAGTTACACAAGAACTTCTCCGTGGCGCAGGCTGAAGGCAGGGGTCTGGTACAACCAGACCACTGGCACCTCCTTCTACCTTTTGGATATTGCCACAGGTCCTTGGATCGTTTTCCTTAGGACCCGTGGTGGCTGCTCAACACGTTGTGTAGCTAACCCAGACCCTAGCAGGCTGAACAGCATCGAGTCCTGGTGTGACTGTAAGAATAGATAAGTGAATGAGAGAGTGACTGGCTTCTCTTCCTATCTTTTTCTACCCCCTTCTACCTGTGGGTAGAGGGATACGGTCATCACCTTGCTGGATAAGGACGAGATGCCGGTGAGCTACTCGACAGAGCCCCATCCTA
The DNA here is from genome assembly GCF_015104395.2 of Macrobrachium nipponense. Taxonomy (NCBI): domain Eukaryota; kingdom Metazoa; phylum Arthropoda; class Malacostraca; order Decapoda; family Palaemonidae; genus Macrobrachium; species Macrobrachium nipponense. Next base: position 47,157,324 of record NC_087206.1, on the reverse strand, counting down.
TCCCTTTCACTAGGGATGGGAGCGAATATCCAACCACTTCCTCCTACAAGGGGGGGGAAGTGGATGCCAACAAGAAGAGACCACCTAACGTTGTTGCCTCTTGCAAATAGGAACTTGTTCTTGTTTGCTGGTACGAAGAGATACGCTTGCCTCTCTCTTAGTACTTGGTCCAGAGGTCTGACCATTGATCCTGCGGTGCACACCCCGATCAATCGGACAGAGGCTTGGATCCCTCCCTCGCTCTTACGACCAGGGAGGCTTCCAAGGTTGGGCGAACACCAGTCTGTTCACAAAAGACTCAGATTCCACCCACCAAGAAGTGAGTCTTCCTATTGTAAAGGACCGAAGGTTTGTATGCCGTGTCGGAACAAATGACAATTTGTCCAAAATTGCATTTTTCCTAACTATACAAACCTGAGGTCCTTTTACACATAGCCCCACCTCATGCCACCCCTCACTCTGCAGTTTTTGCTTGGGCCAAAAGCAAAAGTGATTTGTTTACCTACCAGTCGCGCGCGCGCGCCTGTCGGACAAGCAGTTAACTACCGAACCCTTGTTCGAAAGCTTACGACCTATCCAGCTGTCGCTAGTACCCTTCCTATTGTAAAAGGACCTCAGGTTTGTATAGTTAGGAAAAATGCAATTTTGGACAATTGTCATTTTTGAGTTTTAGTGGGAGCCCCCAAAGTGCAAAGCCTATGGATTTCTGTAACAAAAGAGAAATATATATATATCATATATATATATATATATATATATATATATATATATATATATATATATATTTTCATGTATGACACTTACCTGGCAGGTATATATATAGCTATATTCTCTGTTTCGCACTGGCAGAATTTTCAAAACTCGCGGCAACCGCTAGATCACTGGTAGTTCAGCATGTCGCCACCCCGTTCCCGTGGCGCTGGTGCTCGGAATCATTCCCATTTTCGTCAGATTTTTTCTGCCAGCCGAACCGGCAACATCGTGTGGGTTCCCTGCTAGAATTTCGAACTCGTTAGCTGACTTTCGCTGTACTTTGATGGATTTATTGGGTATCGTATTGGAAAGTTGGATTGGCAATCGCGTTTGGAATTTTCTATAATGTCTGATTCTGGTTTAGTATTTAGAGATGTGTGTGAAAGAAGGGTGCAAGGTGAGACTGCCGAAAGCCTCGGTAGACCCTCACACAGTAGTAAGAAGTGTAGAGAGGGTGTGTGCACTTGGGATAATAGATGTAATGAGTGTGAAAGTTTAAATTAGAAGGAATGGAAGACTTTCACTAAATATGTTGAGAGACTAGAAAAGGATAGAGTAAGGAGATCGGTGTCTCGGAGTGAGAGGTCAGGCTCTTCTAGTAAGGCCTTGAATACTTCTGTTATTTCTCCCCTCCTTCCCAAGTAGAAGTTGTAGATCCTTCTCCTCAGGTTTCTCCTGCGCCTGCTGCTGTTTCTGAGGATCCTAATTATGTGAAAGTGTTTGCCGCCCTTGCGTCAATGGGCGATCAGATTCAGCGTCTTACAGACAAAGTGGGTACTTTTGAGAGTGTCATTGTAGTGGAGGGGGCGGCGGCCTGATCGTCTCTCTCGTGCTCCTAGACCTAGGCCTCTGCCAGCTCCCAGACCCAAGGGAGAAGGCATGTCGACAGTCGAAGGGAGGCGAGAGGGTTCCCTTACGATCAGTCGTCCCTTCAGGCAGTCCTGTTGCGTCCAGGCTGCAGCAGTGCGCCATAGAAAAGGCGACACTGGAAGTGTTTTTCTTCTACCGATAGTTTCTGCGTCAGGCAGGTATCGACGCTATGCGGAAGAATCGCATCCACTGAAGAGGACGCATAGACCTACGTCATCTCAGGATGAACTTGACGCTCAAGAGCGGTGGAGTAGCCCCGAGATTTTCTCATCTAGTGATGATGAAGACGTGGTTCCAGTGAAAAGGAGGAGAACTTTTCGTTCAAGGCAGGACGCAAGACTTCATTTAGACGGCGGTTCGCCTGATAGGAGCCCTCCTTCTGCATCCTGGGCAGTTTCTCCTGTATCTTCTCCTTCTCGTAGACCTCAGGTTCGAGTTTCTCGTCGTAGCAATACTTCTCGTCTTCGTTCCCCGCATGCTCAGGCATCCCGTCAGGAAACAGAGACTAAGGACTTTCTTAAAGAGATGCAAGGAAGGTTAGCCGATCTAGTTAAATCGTGGGAAGCAACGAAACATCCTCCTACGAGACGTAAGGACGCGTCTCTCCCCGTCAAGTCCTCCAAAAGGACGCATGATTGTTTGCCGCCTCCTCATCGCACTTCGGATTCTCGTGTAGGACGCAAGTTACCGGCTAAGTCGGACGGACTCTCAGGCGGACAGGATGCAGGACGCAATCTCGGAGCGGATTCACGTTTGGTCGACGTATCTCAGAAGGACGCAGGACGCACGCGGCAGGAGGTTAACCCTTCTTCTTCCCGTGAGGTTAGAGAAGATGTTCAGCAGCAAGACCTTGGATTACAAGATGTTTCTTCGGCAGAAGAGGAGATGGAAGACTTAGCGTCTGAAGAAGAGAAAGATGGTGAAGCACCTTCTTCAGACTACAAGAAGTTAACTGATTGCCTTCTGTCAATTTTTGAAGGGGAATTTCAGCCTTCAGCTCCGATGTCACCCCTTTCTCAATTCTCCAAGAATAAAACACCGAAGAAGTCATCGTTTTTGAAGATGAAGCTTTCAATTACAGCAAAGAAGGCTCTTCAAAGGATCGATACGTGGTTGAAAGAAAAGAGGGAAGGGGGCAAGACTTCTTTCTCCTTCCCTCCAGCCAATTAGCATCGAAGGTCCGGAATCTGGTATGCGACGGGGGAAAGTCTCGGCCTGGGAGTTCCTGCCTCCTCCCAGGGGGATTTTCCAACATTGTTGACAGTTCCCGCAGACATGCTTTGAATCGGCTAAAGTTTGGTGGACGTCATCAGAGTAGATCATCTCTTGAAAGGTATTTTCCGGACATTCGATTTGTTTTTAATTTTCTTGATTGGTCCTTGGGGGCTCTGGGACGAACCTTGGAATATAAGGAATCAACTGCTTCGCAACTTCCAGCAGTATTATGTCCTGCATGGACAAAGCCCTAAGGAGGGTGGGGCGAATGAGTTAGCATCGCTTTTCACCGCAGGAGTTTTAAAGAAGAGGTCACTCCTGTGCTCTTTTGCTGCAAAGGGCGTTTCTAACGCTCAGAAATCCGAATTGGTTTTTTCCCCACTCTCGGATCAGTTATTTCCTTCGGATCTTATCAAGGATATTTCGCTTTCCCTGACTCAGAAAGCGACGCAGGATCTTTTAACGTCTTCGGTAAGGAAATTTTTACCCACCAAAGTGGTTAATTAAGAAGACACCTAAGGAGTCAAGACAGGCTAGTCAGCCCTTTCGAGGCAAGTCCTTCTCTCGTCCTTCCTTCAGAGGAAGAAGAGCTCCTTCCAAGAGGGGTTCGAAACCCAGTAATAAACAATGAAGAACAAGTCCTTCAGACATCAGTTGGGGCCAGACTCCAGAAGTTTTGGGAGATTTGGCAAGAAAAGGGAGCAGATCCTTGGGTCGTCACGGTAGCCAAGGAAGGTTACAAGATCCCTTTTCTGAAGAAACCACCTCTTTCGACATCGCCAAGAGAGCTTGGAGCTCACTACAGCGATCCAGGGAAACAAGAAGCACTGCAAGAGCAAGTACTTTCTATGCTCAGGAAAGGAGCAATAGAACCTGTTCTGGATCACTTATCCCCGGGATTTTACAACCGGCTTTTCTTAGTAGTGAAATCCTCGGGGGATGGATGACCAGTACTGGACGTAAGTCAACTCAACTTATTTGAGGAGAAGACAAAATTACTATGGAGACGACCGATTCAGTACTGGCAGCGGTGCGTCCAGGGGACTGGATGGTTACCCTGGACCTTCAAGACGCATATTTTCATATCCCAATTCATGCAGGATCCAGGAAGTACTTAAGATTTGTGATCCAGAACAGGGCTCTTTCAGTTCAAAGCCCTCTGCTTCGGACTGTGCACAGAGCCCACAAGTTTTTCAAGAGTGATGTCAAGCGTGGCGAAGTGGCTACATATTCTAGGGATAAGAGTGTCTCTATACCTAGACGATTGGCTCATAAGAGCCCAATCAAGAAGACAATGTCTGGAGGACTTAGAAATGACGTTGGCATTAACGACGAATTAGGGCTGTGGTGAACTTAGAAAAGTCGAATCTGATCCCCAATCAGGAGCTAGTTTATTTGGGGATTCTGATTTCCTCAGCGACTTTTCGGGCTTTTCCATCTCCCGACAGGCAAGCTCAATGCATCCGGAAAGTACAAGCCTTTCTAGAGAAAGAACAATGTTCTGCACGAGAGTGGATGAGCTTACTGGGGACTACTCTCGTCACTGGAACGGTTCGTTTCTCTAGGAAAGGCTTCACATGAGACCCTTGCAAATATTTTTGAACCAAGTCTGGCCAAGAAAATCGCAACCGGATTCCTTCCTGTTTCGAATTCCTCGCAAGATCAAAGAGGAATTACTTTGGTTGGCTAACTCCGGGGAAGTTAGCGGAGGGAGCGTCGCTCCAGCAGAAGAACCCAGACTTGTATTGTTTTCAGACGCGTCGGACGCAGGCTGGGGAGCGACTCTCGGCCCTCAAGAAGTGTCAGGCCGCTGGAGCCAAGGAGGAAGCGTCTTGGCATATAAACAGGAAGGAACTGATGGCGATTTTCTTGGCTTTGAAAAGAGTTCAACGCGGTGATCCGCAACAAGGCGGTGCAGGTCAACGCGGACAATACCACAGCTCTGGCGTACATCCGCAAGCAAGGGGGAACGCATTCAGTCTCTCTTTGCAAGTTGGCGGAGGAGATCCTTCTATGGGCAGAGAAGGAAAACGTAACCCTTCTCACCAGGTTCATTCAAGGGGAGGGAGAATGTGAGAGCGGACCTGTTGAGCAGGGAAGGTCAACTTCTGTCTACAGAATGGACTCTTCATCTAGAAGTATGCCAGAGTCCTGTGGAAATTATGGGTCGTCCATGGTGGACTTGTTTGCGACCGCAATGACAAAGAGATTGACGACTTATTGCTCTCCAGTCCCAGACCGTCAAGCATCCGCAGTAGATGCCTTTCTTCTAGATTGGACGGGGCTAGACTGTACGCCTTTTCCCCCGTTCAAGATATTAGGAAAGTTTTGAAGAAATTCAGGGAGAGTCAGGGACGAGAATGACTCTCATAGCTCCCTACTGGCCGGCCGAGATTGGTTCACAGAGGTACTGGAATGGACAGTAGATGTACCAAGAACACTTCCAGCAAGAGTAGATCTACTCAAACAGCCTCACTTCAACAGGTACCACAAGAACACCCTCGCTCTGGGTCTGACTGCTTTCAGACTATCGAAAGACTTGTCAGAGCGAGGGGGTTTTTTCTAGAGAGGCGGCCAGAGCTGTGGCCGGAGCAAGAAGAGCCCCGACTATTAAGGTGTACCAGGCGAAGTGGAGGGAAATCTTTCGTAAGTGGTGCAAGAGTCGGAAGATTTCTTCATCCAGTACCTCTGTGACCCAAATTGCCGACTTCCTTTTATATTTAAAGAAGGAGTAGGGTTGTCAACTCAGACAATTAAAGGATATCGTAGTATGTTGGCCTCAGTATTTAGACACAGAGGTTTAGATATTACCAATAATCTCGATCTGAGAGACCTCATAAGGTCCTTTGGAACAAGGAAGGAACACCGATACAGAACACCTTCCTGGAATCTCGATGTAGTCCTGAAATTCTTAGGAACTAATAAGTTCGAACCGATGGATCAAGCTTCGTTTAGAGATATCTCGAAAAAGACCATCTTTTTGGTGGCCTTGGCCACAGCTAAAAGGGTTAGTGAGCTGCAAGCAATTAGCAAACATGTTGGCTGGAAGCATGACAAGGCAGTTTGCTCTTTTCAGGAGGTTTTCTTGGCCAAGAACGAGAATCCAGCTCATCCCTGGCCAAGGTCTTTTGAGATTATGGGTCTTTCAGATTTGGTAGGACAGGAACAAGAGAGAGTTCTCTGTCCAGTAAGGGCTTTGCGCTATTATATAGAGAAAAACCAATAATATTAGAGGAACTTCAGAATCACTGTGGTGCTCTGTGAAGGACCTAGCGAGGCAATGACCAAAATGCTATTGCCTTTTTCCTCAGGGAACTGATTAAAGAATCACATATGTTATGCCAAGAAGAAAATTTCGGCATCCTTAAGGTTAAGGCGCACGAAGTGAGAGCAGTAGCTACTTCCTTGGCATTTAAAAGGAATATGGCCCTCAAAGATATCATTGAAACGACGTTTGTTCCGACACGGCATACAAACCTTCGGTCCTTTTACAATAGGAAGGTACTAGCGGCAGCTGGATAGGTCGTAAGCTTTCGAACAAGGGGTTCGGTAGTTAACTGCTTGTCCGACAGGCGCGCGCGCGCGACTGGGAGGTAAACAAATCACTTTTGCTTTCGGCCTGCTGGCGTGTGGACGTGTATCATCGCTCTCTGCCCGCTTCATCGTCGTTTGCTTTCGCATGATTGTTGTTGTTTTTTTTTTTTTTTCTTTTTTCTGTGTATCTAGTGAAACTGAATTGTAAGTACAATCATTTCATTGATTCAATTGTGAATTAAAGGATCTTGGTTCACAACGCCCTCCGATTACCCGAGTGCCGGGACTGAAGGGCGTAATTGCGGGAATTCATTTTCCCAGAATGATCCTTGGATTGGGTATGCTCGGTGCCGAGGGCGGGAGCGCTCGCTCCGAGCGTATATTGGGTTGGAAATGTGTAGATGAAAATCGTAAGTAGTGCTCTTTTCATTTATATGTTTTTTGACCTGTATGCCCGTTTGCCGAACGAATGCGCTCGACACGGGAACTTATTCAGTATGAAAGTGGAATCGCAAGTACAGTATTCTTTTTCATTTTCATATATTATTTTTATTGTAGCAATACTCAGTTTGGATCAGTTTCCGAGCTTACCCGGAGATTGATCCTTACCCCTTTGTTTGTATTTTTGAATGAAGTGAAATCGCAAGTGCAGTTCTTTTTCATTTTCATTCTTTTATTGAGATTGCATTGTTGACTGGGATCAATGTTCCGCTATTCACGGGAATTGATCCTTCCCCTTTTTTATTTGTATGAAGTGAAACGCAAGCGCAGTAGTCTTTTCATTTTCATATATTCTTGATTGCATCAATTCATTATGGATCAAGGTTTCCAGAAACCTTGATCCATAAAGGTAAGGAATGAAACCTTTCAACCTTGCGCTCGGTGCCGAGGGCGCGAATGCGCTCGATCCGAGCCCTTATTCTTTATGAAGTGAATTTTCATTTTGTTCCTTATTATTGATTGCATCAATATTATTTGGTTCAAGTTCCGCTCAGTCAGGGAATTGATCCTTATGCCTTGTATTCGTGCCGATGGCACGATAGCTCTAGGGCTCTTATTTTGTTGTTGGGTACATGGGTACTGTGCGGGGGTGGGGAACGAGACCCCCCCCCCCCCCCGCTCAGTTCCCCCAGATGGCTCTTCCCCTTGGGGGGGGGGGGAGGTTATCGGCGTTCTTCTCCTCGCCCGATCCGTCGAGCGCGGGGGAGGGCGCTCGGTGCCCGATGTACAATTGTATTAGGGGTCTTCCACTCGTTCGGGAGGGATCAAACCCCCGCACGAGGGGATTTCCCCCCCATTAATCACTACTACTATTATTTCCGCAGGTGCTACTGCCACGAGAGTGGACCTTGGTGAGGTATGGGCGTCCTTCCAATTGCAGAGCGGGCTGGTGTCCAGGGGCTGCGGTTCTATGTATGGGCCTACTGCGGTCACCCATGGAGTGGTGACCACGCAACCAGGTGACGACGTCCCTCCTCACCTGGTGTACTCGCCTCACGTGGTAACAGTCTTGCCTACAGCCGCTGTGAAGTGCCGTTCGCCGTACCGAGAGGGGGGCGTGCCGCCGCCGCTCGTGGTTGCCGCGCTGCAGCGACCACACTTCCGCTGCCCTAGAACTCGCCCCTGGACCTGCCGCCGGTACCAGGATGTTGCTGGCTGCTGCTCCACTTCCTGTGTTTCCGGTGCTGCCTGCCGTAGTTGCTGTGCTGGCTGTCCCTACCGATGATGTGCTGGCCGTGACTGCTGTTCCTGAGATGCCCATACCTGCTGATGTCGTCCCTGTTCGTGGTGGTACTACCCCAGACTTTGGTCTGTCTGTACAGGTGCGTCCGGGCCCTGTAGCTTCGGCTACAGCAGCCCCGGCTCCGCCCTGGATAGCAGATCTTACGTCTGTCCTGAGGAAGCTGACGAAGAAGAGGAGGAAGGTGTCGTGGGCGTCGTCTTCATCTTCTTCATCGTCGTCGGCCGCCGCCTCTTCCCCTTCGACTTCTAAGGCTTTACAGCCGAGGAAGAAGAAGGTCGCCTCCTCCCTCCTAAGAAGCTTCCTCGGGAGCTTCTCGGGACCCGTCTCACCTCGGTGGGACGGGAGGGTTCCTTCCGCTGGTCCTCCTGCTCCTTCCTTCGGGAGCGGGGCCCGTCTCTTCTTCCGCAAGGAAGAAGACTACGGGGACCAGAGGGGGTACCGGCTAACACCGGTACTTCCTCGCCTGGTGTCAGTGGTTCTGCCACTGCATCAGGGTCCGTCTCGGCCTCCCGTTCGCGGGACGAGGTACCGAGTGTACGGTCGCCTACCAGCGACCGTGCAGCCAGGAACCAGACCTCTGAGTCCGCTCAGCGTCAGGTTCACGGCACGGGGCGGAAGACTGGTGACAGCCGCTCATGCGACTCTCACCAGACCAGCTCTCACTCTCGCGGTGAACAGCTGGCTACCCGGGGACGTGACGGTCCACGACCGACACGGGCTGAGGCTGGGAAGAGGTCCTCCCGTTCGCCGGTGCCAGCCACGGCTGGAACCAGCGACGTGACGTGCCGTGAGGACAAGCACCGGTCTCACTGCGACAGTGGAGCCTGCAGGTCGCCTGACCGTCGCTCTCACAGAGAGCGATCGGGTACGGCAACCAGCACCAGCTCTTCTGACACTCGAGATCAGTGCCGCTGTGCTCAGTCCAGCCGTTCTCCCACAGCGAGACGGTTCGACCAGGCCTGCAGCTCGATCGTCACCGCGTCGGGTTGACGATCGCCTGCAGCCCTCCAAGCCTGCTGGTCCTGCCAGCGAGCGACGAGGGAACGTCAGGTCTGCCTCTCCCGTACCTTCAACCTCCTCGGGTTACACCGGGAGGAGCGAGGTATTGAGGAGTGATCGTGAGGGGTGCGCCCCTCATGATCCCACCACGACGCCCTACGTGCCAGGCACGGTTCTTGGACCGGCCAGGACGTATGCGCAAGTGGATGGGGGGGAAGACCGAGAGGGCTGTCGCTGTTCCCCCTTCTTAGGAGGAGGGTTCTCGGAATATGCTCTTGTTCGAAGGCTTAACGGTCCCACTCTGCAAGATGCTGTGACTTCCGAGATCCAGAGGAACTTTGCCGAGGTTACGGCGCTGATTCGTCAGCACAATGACCTCGGGAAGGATCGCCGCTCCCACCAGCAGAGCCACGTTCTCGGCTCGAGTCGTTTTGGGGCCCGAGAGGGAATCCAAATCGACGGTGGGTCTGCCGCGATCGGAGCTGCCGACTGGGTGGAGCCAGGTAGTCTCTCGTCTCCCGGACAAGGAGGCTCTCTCGGTTCTGGACGGTCGAACAAGCTCCTTCACCTCCTCTACTGCGACAGAGGCGTTTCTACGTGTCTTCGGACATCGTAGTTATATATCCCTTCGGTCCTCCTGAGGTTTCGACCTCGACGAGGACTGGAATGAGTCGGAGCGGTATCGCTCTCTCCTGTCAGGTGTCGATCAGCCCCACCCAGACGACGTTCACAGTGGCGGCAGACCCTTACCTACAGTGAGAGTTCGTAACCCTCCTCGGGAAAACGTTTTCCTCCTGAGATACGTTTTCCCAGACTCTGAGAGGGCTCGCCGCAAAAAGGCGATGGCTGCTCCTTGCCTCTTCTCCAACTGCTAGTTCCACTGGGAAGGCGAGCGAGTATCCAATTCCTCCCCCATTCCTCTCTCCTTACGGCTACGGGGAAAGGGGAGGGATCCTACAGAGATTTCTCTGTTAAGATCCCAACGTTAAGGGCTCCGCTAAAATACCGGGGGACCTTCGGTCCTCCTGACGTAAGCCCCGGTCATTGAGGAGGGATCCTGCCAGCCATTGGGACCGACCCTGTCCACCAGTCAGGCGTAACGTTTCCAGTGGATGAAGAACGTAGCATGGAAGACAGGAGATCAAGACCATGCTGAGGCAAGAGAGCTGTAGAAATCGGTACTGATCAATCACCGGGCTTTACAGCGACTATGCCTGGTGGAAAAGTTCTAAATAGGCTGTCGCCCTAGTGATAGATCTCTCTTTCCCCGAACCGTTGGTTGCCAGAACCCGGTTCACGTATGGAGTACGTCACGCTCAGGTGCTCTCGAACTCTACAGGGAGAACGATTCATGCTTGCAGTGGACTGAAGGATGCGGATGCTACAAATAACCCATCCATCAGTCCTCCAGAAAGTACCTCCGCTTCAATCCTCGACGGACGGTGTACCATTCAGGCCCGTTGCTTCGGTCTCTCACCGCACCCACAAGTGTTCACGGAGCGAGTGTTCACTCTGATGTCTGCTTGGGCCCATTCGCACGGGATACGTCTGATGAGGTATCCTCGATCGATTGTTTTTAGTCCTGGCGAGCCTCCCGCTCGCAGTTTTCTACAGGACAGGGAATCGACTGCTTCGGTTCTGTCGCGATCTGGGGATCGTTTCTGACTGTCGAAAAGTCCGTCTCGCGCACAAGCAAGGATGAAGTACCCTGGGTAATGCTGATCGAACACGGTGAGCAGATTCAGGAGGCAGCCAACAGTTTTTTCCTGTCTCGGCAGGACAGGTAGCTCAGCAATGGCAAGTCGGATCGGACACCTGTCGTCACTCGGGAAGCCAGTCCCTAACGGGCGTCTCACCTGCGGTCTCTTCAGGAGACCAAGAGAGTTGGTCACAGGCACGGGATCCCCCAAGCTTCATGGTCACTGACACAGGGAGTGAAGGCAGGACCTATCCAGGTGACTGGACGACAGGAACCCCGTAAGAGAGTGCTCCTGGTACTCTCCCCCCGGACCATTCAGCTGCTCTCAGACTCATCGCCGAGGGATGGGGTGCACACCTGGAAGAAGTTGACGGACTTCAGGAGTGTGGTACGAGAACGACAGGCCCTTCACATCAATGTAACTGGAACTAAAGGCAGCGTTCCTCGCTCTCCAAGAGTTCCAGGACCGCTTGATGGGGACACTCAGTGGTGTTGATGTACGACAACAACCACGGTGGGGCTTACTCAACAAACAGGGGGCTAGTGTCTCTCCGTGTATTCAGTTGACTCGGCAGGTGCACGAGTGGGCCGAGGCACACTCATAAGAAGCTGTCGGCCCACACTACATTCCAGGGGAAGGAATGTAGTTAGCGACACGCTCAGAAGTGGGAGGCAGCCGTCGGGATCAGGTGTAAGGACCGAATGGTCTCTACACCAGGACGTGGCGGAAAGGCTCTTTTTCTTCGACCTGTGGGGGCGACCAGTCGAGATCTGTTTCGCCATCCGGCCATCAGGAACTCCCGGTGTTCTGCTCGGCCGTGCCGGACCATGGGCAGCTGCAGAGGACCTCTTCAACACGCACCCGTGGGACAACCTCTTCGCCTATGCCCTTTGACCCCCGTTCAGCCTGATTCACAAGGTGATCAGTTTCGAGCCTGGTCACCCGAATTCTCAGGATGATTCCTGGATGGCTTCAAATGGCCACAGCCACTGGTATCCGGACCTGCTGGCCTTCTCGCAAGAGAACGCGAGAGAGATTCCCCTTGGCACAACCTTCTCGGCCAGCCACAACCACTTCGAGCGGTACCACACCGAGCAAGTCCAGTCCCTACGTCTTCACGGCTGGCTGTTTCCACCTTCTCATTGCGTACGGAAGCTTTTTTCGTAGCGCAGCAACAGAGATGGGCTTGGAAACGTCCGTCAGTCCTCTCTGAGCTGTGTACCAGGGAAGTGTCGGCCGTCTTCGGTGGGTTGGTGTCGTAGACGGGGCCATCCTTCTCAAGCCAATCTTCAGCAGGTAGCGGATGTTCCCTCGTTTTTTCTCTCGCCGGGAAGCTCCTCTAAGGTTCCCACAGTCAAGTATACAGAGCCGCCTTGGTCGCCTCTCTGAACTGACGGGATTGGACATCTCTCGAACTCGTCGAGATCTCTTGCTTAGTAGCAGCTTCCAAAGGTCTTGGCCAACCCAGGGAAATCAATTACCCTCGTCAGCTGGACCTGGCATCGGCGAAGAGAGTACGGGACGTCCATGCAGATTAATGATCGGATGAGATGCTGCCTTTGTCCCTGGGAGGACGCTAAACGTCGCTATCTGAAAGAGAACTCGACACCTCGGGGCCTGAGTGTCGACGCCTCTCCGTTTAGCAAGGGGTCAACAAGAAGAAGTATCAAAGAACACTCTTTCGTCCTGGCTGCGTGAGGTCCTTCCGGAGGGCGTAGGAGGCTGATGGCAGTGACGACATCCGTACGTCCCTCCGAGACTCACGAGTCAGAAGTGTTGGCCCCTTCGTTGGCGTTTCGTAAGAACTTCTCCGGGTCGGCCGGGTATGGAAGGTGGGGTCTGGTACAACCAACCACCGGCAACTTCCTTATACCTCTGGATATTGCCCCATGAGGTCCTTGGATCGGTTTTCCTTAGGACCTGTGGTGGCTCCTTCAACACGTCGTCTAGCTAACGCCAGACCCTAGCAGGCTGAACACATCGAGTCCTGGTGTGACGGTATGGAATTAGATAGTGAGGAGAAAGTGACTGCTTCTCTTCTATCTTTTCTTCTTCCTCCTCTACTGTTGGGTAGAGGGATACGTCATCACCCTGCTGGTAAGGACGAGATGCCGGTGAGCTATATGACAGAGCCCCATCCTAATCCCTTTCACGAGGGATGGGAGCAGAATATCCACCACTTCCTTCTACAAAGGGGGGGAGTGGATGCCTATCAGAGTCCAAAACCAATGACTTTAACTTGCTCCTGTACAGGAACAAGTTCTTACATTGCTGGTAAAGAAGAGATTTTTTACGCTTGCCTCTTCTTAGTACTTCCGGTCCAGAGGTCTGGACCATTGATCCTGCGGTGCACACCCCGATCAATCGGACAGAGGCTTTGGATCCCTCCCCCCTCGCTCTTACGACCAGGGAGGCTTCCAAGGTTGGGCGAACAACCAGTCTGTTTCACAAAAGACTCAGATTCCGACCCACCAAGAGTGAGTCTTCCTATTGTAAAAGGACGAAGGTTTGGTATGACCGTGTCGGAACAATGACTATTTTGGTCTAAAATTTGCATTTTTCCTAACTAGACAAACCTGGGTCCTTTTACACATAGCCCCACCTATGCACCCCTACACTCTGCAGTTTTTGCTTGGGACCAAAAGCAAAAGTGATTTGTTTACCCTCCAGTCGCGCGCTTGCGGAAGCGCCTGTCGGAACAAGCAGTTAACTACCGACCCCTTGTTCGAAAGCTTACGACCTATCCAGCTGCCGCTAGTACCTTCCTATTGTAAAAGGACTCAGGTTTTTGTATAGTTAGGAAAAAAAAATGCAATTTTAGACAAATTGTCCATTTTGGAGGAACTACTTCAGTGTTTTGCTTCATCATTAACCTTAGAAACGTCAAACAACCTTTGCAACTGTCAAACCTTGGGGCCCTTATGTACCTCGGACCATATTGGGCAAGGGAGTTTTCCACCCCATAACTTACTACATGCATAGGTATTTTAATTAAGTGGTGTTGTTTTTTATGGTGTCCTGAGAGGGTTATTTCCTCTTCAGTCTGTGAAGTGTAGTGTGTTTATGTTTAGCTTTGTGTGTGGTTTCAAGGTGGTCTAACTTATACTAGCAGAATCGCCCGTGGTAAGAGAGGGCTCGGGGTTTCCTGTCAACGAATTGGTCCGTCCAGTTGTCAGACCCTTGTATTAGCTTCATCAACTATTTAGGTCTAATCCTAGTTGGGAGCTACTAAGGTTTAGCAGGCAAGAGGCACAGGATTTATGAAGTCAGCTACCTTAGCAGGTAAGGAATCTAAGAGTATTTGGGATTTTATTTTTCAATTTTAAAACTCTTACATGTTGCTGTCTTTGACCCAACCTCCAAATGTGTCAATACAGCTATATATATTACCTGCCATGTTAAGTGGTCATACATGAAAATGGATGTTTATTATGATATAACAAAGTTTCATGTATCATTACCTGCAGGTATTATAATTTAAATTTCCCACCCACCTCCCCCTTCCCAGGAGACAGGGTTCAGAGAAAAAATCTGACGAAAATGGGAATGATTCCGAGCACCATCGCCACGGAGACGGGTGGCGATCACCTGAACTACCAGTGATCTGCGGTTTGCCGCAGTTTTGAAAATTCTGTCCTGCCAGTGCAAAAGAGAATAGCTATATATATAACCTGCCAGGTAGTATACATGAACTTTGTTATATCATAAGAACATCATATATATATATATATATATATATATCGTATATATATATATATAGTATATATATATATGTATATATATATATATATATAAATATATATATATATAAGTATTTATGTAAGTATAACTGAACTCATGAAGTTAGGAACGTGATTAATGCCAAATAACGATATATGCCACGAAGGAAAAATAAACGAAGGAGTAACTGCGAGACCTTTGACGGTTCCACGTCTTTACTGAGCGAACTGACATACATGGAACAAAGAACAAAGAAAGAAGATTCGTATACTGACAGATAGGGATTATGAAAGAGATTTAGTACCTAGAATCCAACACACCTGGAGAATAGTAACCTTCCCAAACCAGCATAAACAATGGGTGCTATTAAAAGTTTAGAGACCATTCGATACAAGACAAGACAATTAAGGGATTTTGACGTAAGGAAATCTATTTCTGGGCGATTGGCTTCGTGTCGGGCCAAGCGAAATATCCTTTAATCTATTGTTCTAGGGTTAAATGTTACTAACACAATACTAATACCAGAGAAATAAAATACAATAAAGAAGAAGGTCAGTATAACTGCTCTCTCACGCGGGAAACCTCAGAGGGGGTCGGTATGACACTAGGCGAGTGAGACCACTACCACGAGCCAAATGCAAATAGAATCTCCCACTACAAAATCCTCACCAAGAGGGGAGCCGAACCACAGAGTGCGCATCTCGTACTACTACTACTTCCATCCCATGCTGACCACTGCTGGCGCCCTCTGGTGCCATCCTGAAATGTTGCAGACAATCTTGAGCGAGGGATTGGGTAGGGTGGATTTTCGCTGGCGACACGAGCCAATCGCCCAGAATAGATTTTTTCCTTACGTCAAAATCCCCCTTTTATTGGGCGCAGCTCGTGTCGCTGCGCGAAATCGTACAGAGAAATAAGCACAAGTGTAAATAAAAGTAAATAAATAAATCAATATAGGTCTTTTTTCATCTAAAAAAATAAAAAATAAGTAAATATAAAAGGAATATAATTGCTAAAGAGATACAAATACACAGTCCTTAACAGACTAAAAAATATGCTTAAATACCCTTAATTTCTAAACATGTTTCTTAACATTAGGTAATTTTACATATGTACAGAGGTAAAATTGGCTTACATGTAACAAATTGTATCTGTGTAAAGGATGTATCAAAAATAATAGCAATTACAACAATTAAATGAAACAAATAATCAACAGTGATAATATAAAGGAATGTTATATGACTTAATATACAAAACCCGTAACCATTATATTGAGATGTATCCCCTAGCATAAAAATAAGGGGGTAACATCCATGAGATCAATATACATAAACAATCTGTGAGTGTCCCTAGCAAAAAAAAATTAAGGGGCACTCATTTATCATCAAAAAGCAGCTAAGGCACAGGTTAATGTAATGAACAACGGTAGGAAATAGACGAACTGTTGGCTGAAGCAGGGTAGAAAGAGGACATGAATCTTCTACTACAATTAACTAGAGTCAGGGGAAACCTATTTTTTCCCGCTGCTACTGACTGCTTAGAAAATTTAGAGCTTCCCAAGGACTTAAGGTTAATGGCGTTTGAACACTGTCGGCGATTTCCATCCAGTAATAACTTTTTCACCATGCGAAGTTCATGTGTTGGAAATAATTAATTGAGGTGGCTACTGCTCTGACATCATGTGCTTTTGGGAAAGAGTCAAGGGTTGGCTTGTTTGATAAAGTACAGGATTTTGTTGCCTGATGCCTTTAATTAATGGATACAAGTTTTCCACCTTTTTCCCTCCTCAGAGGGGCCACCCGATGAGGATGAAGGAGGTTTCCGGATGAAAGGCTCGGAAAGTTGAAACTGGACAAAGGGATACCTCTTTGTGGAAATAGTAGTACTTTCCAAGGTTCCCACCTCATCAACGGATCTTCATTTTTTGGCCAAAAAACTACGTTCCGGAGAAAGTAGGCTTCCCCTGTTGGAAGGATTTGATATGATCCGGATCTCTGATAAAGCCGACAGTATCTGAAATTCTTGCTCCTGAACCAGTCTTATAAAAATAGGGTTTTTTCTAGGGATCTTATAAAACCGAGCATGTGTCATTTCGGTTTCTGCAGCCAGTTTTTTAAACCTCGTTTAAGAACATGAAACTGACGTAGGCCCACAGAAGGCCTAAGCTAAGTCTAGCACATGCCTTTAGGAAATTAGACGAGAAGTAGGTATCTGTCAAGGTCTATGTTAAATCCAAATTGAAATATCTTTTTGCAAAAGGCTGACTTGTTTGTCGTAATAATCGTGCTAGCTTGCTAAACCTTTTCCAATAAAGGATCTGAGAAGGATTATCTGAATGAACTGTCCCGATGATTCTGATATCAGACTCTCTCAAGGAGGTTGCTCAACTTTTTGACAGCAAGCATCATACTGCCTCAAGTTGAATCCCTTTTATATCGGATTCCAGAAGAGAATATTCGAGGGTCATATTCGCATGTTCTTTGGCCGCAAACTTCATGGAAATCCATAAAGTTAGGGTTTTTGAGAATCCCTCAGGAAGCGAACACAGTCTTTCGTTTGTACTGCTGGGAGAGGCTGGTACTGGGATCCGAAGGGGACGAAGGCCCAGTTCCAGAATCAGGGGGTTACCAAATTGGCTCTTCCGGTCCGGCCAGTCGGGGCTAACTAGAGCACTTGACCTTGAATTGCCTGAGTTTGTCCAATACTTTCAGAAGGAGATTCACTGGGGGAAGACGTAAATCTTCTCCCAGTTGTTCCCGTCTAGGGCTAGGGCGTCCGTGGCCGTAGCCAGAGGGTCCAGGTTGGGGGCTACATAACACGGTATTTTGTGGTTCGCTTGGTCGTCGAAGAGGTCCACCTGAGCACACTGGGACTCTTTGAAGGAATCCATTGGAAACGAACTGACTGTGCCGTCTAGTGACATTCCGACTCTGGGGTAAACTGATCGGGATAGGGCGTCCTGCCTATGAACGTTTCTGACTCCAGCTATGTGGGTGGAGGGAAAGAATGCCAACTGAAATGTGTCTGCCAGGGAGAAGATGGCTATCATACGTGATTTAGATTGACGTGACTTGGAGCCTCCTCTGTTTATGCAATGTACTAAACCACTGCGCTGTCCAGGACTAGCCTTATGTTGGGAGTACTTTGGTGGAGTAATCTCTTTTAGAGTCAAGAATACTGCCATCGCCTTCCAGTACGTTTATATGGAACTGACGGAACTGAGGTGACCAAATCCCTTGAACCTTTTTGACTTGGGAGTATCCCTCCCCAGCCAGCCGCTTAAGGACGGCCGTCCGTGTGGATTGTGGACCCGTGGAGGGAACTGAAGGGGTACTGACCCTGACAGATTTCTTGACTTTTGAACCACGGTCGAGCCCGATTCTTTAGAATCATAAGGCACTGAGGATAGCTTGTCCCCTGGACCTGACTTCGCGAATCGTGAGCGCCAGATCCTGTTAGGTCGTTCGTTTGGCTTTATCAAGATGTTCGTTACTGATGCAAAACTGAGAGCGCCGAGGATCCTTTCCTGAGCTCTCCTGATGCTAGTGTTTGTGATTTCTAGAAATCGTTTGAAACTGTACTTCGCTATTCTTTCCCTTTTGTAGTATGGAATCGACAGAGTGTGTGAGGAACAGATTTCCATTGAATGCCTAGCCACTGAAAGTTTGACTCTGGAGTGAGTCTGACTTGGATTTGGTTTATCTTGAATCCTAGGTATTCCTAGGACTGGATCACTTTCCGTGTGGCCGTTGTTGCATTCTTCGACGGATGGGGCCCATATCAACCATCTCGGATAACGCCACTACCCTACCTCCCTTGCGCTCTGACTGTTTGCACTAACCAACTTCCGCTAGCTTTCGTGAATCCACCTGGGTGCCACGTTTAGCCCCATGGAACTACCTTGAAGGAGAATGTTCTGGTCTCGCTATCTTGAATCCCAGATAAGGACGGAAGTGATCCTTGCAATATGGATATGATGTATGCGTCTGTAAGATCTGATAGAGGTGGTGACGGCCCTCACGGGGAAGTAAGGTCCCGCACCTGTGAGTCGTGAGCAGCTTGAACTTGTCGGCAGCGGATGGATAAGTGTAAGAGCGGGACAAGTCCGAAGAATTACCCTTCTTTTTGTTTTGATCCTTTCTTCGGTACCTGAACAAGCGAACCTTGAAGATTTTAAACCTCTTGAACCTTTTGGCTATGGCCCTCTTTCTGAAGGAGGTCCTGCTGTGCGTACTCTGTCAATTCTTTGAAGGAAGTTGACGGAAAGGTCTGGCTGGAGGTGGGTTCGTCACCAGCTCCAACCCAGCCCTTTTGACACTATGCTCTGTAGCTGAGCCCACTGGCTGAAGTTCCACCCGTGGCGAAAGTGGAACAGCCTCCCTCCTACCTGAAGTTCTTCAATTGGTTCTTGGTAACCACCTCGCCTCCTCTGAAGTGGCTTTCCCCTATTGAGGGCCTCCCGATCCTCTCACCAACAAAGGACCGCTTACCTTCTGCGCCAAAAAAAAAAAAAAAAAACCAAAAAAAAACAAAAAAACCCCTCTGCCTCCCTTGCCCGAGCGGTCATACTCTGAGAACTTGACTCTCGAAGGCTTGAGTTGTAAGCTGGAGAGATGGCGTATGAGGTGGGAGGGTTGAGGCTGAGGGATATCACATAAATAGGCTGTGATTGACCTTAGCCGTGGAGGGTTGGGCTGGCTGCACTAACGGCACTGGTTGGGACTTGCGTGGGAAGCGCGGTTGCTTCTTTTGGTAACGTTGGAAACTCTAGGTTTCCTTTGTCCCTTACCTTTGGTGTCATGTCTTTCTACCTCCTAGCTGTAAGACCCCAAAAACGGTCCCTTTAAGCTCTGGTTCAACCTTCGTAGCTTCTGCCTGTACCTTCCTTAACCATAGCATCTGGGAAAGAGATCTTCGCCCCAGATGTTAGAAGATAGTAACCTATTCGGTTCGTGTCGCATGTTGCCTCTAGCAGACATGCTTCCTCACTTCGTCCTAGCAGTGGCCAAACCTCGAGAACATATCTACTGCACCGTTGAGTCAGGGCTTTGGTCCATACGCTTAAAATTGGTTCTGACCAATAAGCCATGGTAGCTACCTCAGACATAGCCATCGAGTTTGATTGATCTGGCTATTCCGAGATTTTGAGTCAATTCAGCATGCATAAGAACTATCTGGGATCGCCTGGGTAGCTTTTCACCAAACTGCTCCATAGCACACAGTCAGGTTTGAGTTTGCCAGCTGAGAACGTATTTGGCAAGTCCTTCCCACATTCTCCGATTGAAGGGAGCACGCAGATGTGGGATCTGCCTCTTTCAAACGTAGGCATGGGTTCCCCCTTCTGAGCTGCTGAGATGGTCGACCTTGCTATCTTGGATAGGAAACGGGAGTGGGGGGCCTTCATTCCTTGTGAAAATGGTAAAGGGACCTTTTGAATGGTTGTATTTTTGGGTGTTCCGAACATCCATGTCCTCTAAACATCTGAGCCATTCTCTTGAGCCTGGTCCCTCGAGAGTAGAGGACTGTCTCCTTCGGTACCCTATCGTCCCGAAACCATAGCCGAAGGCGTGAGCCTTGCGTAGGCCAATGAAAGGAGGCTGTAGCCTTCCGGTTATAACGTCGAAGTCCTCTATATTCTTCGAGTTCCAACTCCTGTTGGAGAGAGACCATCCTGGAAGGGGGCGTATGACGCTACTCTCCAAGGATGTTCATGGAGAAGCGGGAAGCGAGTCATACGGGGGAACTCGATCCGCTAGTGTTGGAGGTTGAGGGAGAGGCTAGAGGCTTCTCTTAGAGGCCGCTATAATAGAGTCCTGAGAAGTGATCCTGTCCGACAGGCGTAGATATCATTTGCTCCATACTTAACTCTTAAAGAGATCCCACTAGAATCTCCCACCTGTTTGCAACAGGCCAGCATTGGAGTCCACAGCCCGAGCTGCTGCGTGAGGTGGAGGGTAGGCTCTGAAATAGGAACCAGAGGAGCGGAACTGGTGATCTGCCGGGTACAGATCTCTCCTTGGATTTACTTTTCGAGGACTTCGAGCCGGAGCTAGAACCCTTTATAGACCTGTCTGGGCCGGGATTACGGCCGGAGACTTATTCTAGGAAAAGAACGAGGGAAGTCTTCTTCGAAGACGATGACGTCTTAGTCAAGGTCATTACTTTCGACTTGATCAAAAAAGTAGCCCTAACCGAAGCCTCAGGGAGGAGTATATCAAATCTTTCAGGCGTAAAGCCTTGGAAGGATGGGAGGTTGCAGGACGAGAAGAACAAGTCAGACCCAAGGGAGACCCTTGGTACCCGCATTACTTACCTCTGACCAACAGGTCGTCTATTACCTACCATCGGTTCAATCTTAATATCCAGGGTTGCGAACATCCGTGGAATATCCTGGTCTTGTTCGTTAAGGAGGGGCCCGCCAGCTGTTTGTTGGATGAGGCAATAGAAGGTCCGCCTCATTCGTGTCGACGTACCCAGTCGCCTTGCCTCGGGAAAGATTAATAATGCTGACGCTTCTCAAGTATGTAATGCTGACCCTTGGCGGAGTTCTTGCAAAACCTCCGACCCGGCCCGCAGGGTAGACCAGTGCTGTAATCCCTTACTGCCAGGAGCCCTGTAAGAGAGGCGTATTTTTAGCTTTAAGAATCCTTAAACTAAAACTTAGAGTATAAAACTTAAACGAGATCCCTTAATTAAGTAAATGATGAAAAAACTTAAGTACATAAAAGAGAGCGGAGCAGCTACTGGAGGTGGAATACTCGCCTTCCAAAAGCTGGCTCACCGATCGTAACATATGTACTACGTTTCCAATGGTACCAGACCTGGATGTCCCCCTTGCGGAGTCGCGCAATGGAGCATGGGAAGACCCCCGGCAAACTTCGTGGCCACATGGGTTTTGACGTTTAGCGGAACATCCCGGTATGCTCACGGTTGGTGGCCTGTAGTGGGAACACATGAGTTCTTAAGGGGGGGGAGCACTTACAGACTAAAGGAAAAAAGAACTTCCGTTAACGTGCCGGAGCTCGGAAAAATTTGTGGCATAACCCTCCCTGCATTGCCTGAATAGCTATAATCGCCGGAGCGCTGCCGGTAAAAATATGAAAGGGAGGGGGGATGGTTTAGAAACTTAAGATAAACTTAAAGATAACTTAAACCTTACACCCGGACCGACTAGGTCCAGCGGAGTGTATAACTCAGGTAAACGTTAAAGGTTTAAAAGAGACCTACTGTATGGGCGCACCGGTCCATCTATGGGTGGACTATCTCCTTCCGCTGTATACCAGGACTCCGGTAGGGAGGAGCTCTAGTAATGGATAGAAGGCGAGAGGACCATACAGGTTCGTGCTAACCCTTAGCGACAAGGAAGTAACTGAGGGGGGGAAGGCCAGGGCCCCCACAGCGTACCACCCCGGCCGGACCGAGAAGCGGAGAGGTCGGAACCAGTCTGGGTGTGTCCGACTACCCTGGCCCCTCCGTGGAGGGGAGAGGGGGAGGCAGGCTCGGGTTGTGAGCGAGCATGGACAGACCGACCCACCCCCGCCCGGACTCTATGGGAGAGCGGGATGGGGGGGGTGTGACTCTGCAGGCGTCTGGCTGTCCCTGTGAATCACGTAGTGAACCCACAGAGGCGGTAAACCAGATACGAGAACCAAGCCTAGGCCACCACTTAACAGAGGGAAAGCTATCGGGAAGCAACCCGAACTGAAAAGCGGTAGCATAAGGCCCCCCAACAGGGCTAAAACCGACTGATCAGAGAGAAGCTATGTGGAGCCCCCAACTGATCAGCGGTAGTATAGGCTCTATGACCGTGACCTAGCTAAGCCCAGACGCCACACTAACCTAACAATATGTGAATACAAATATAAATAAAATAAAATGAAAGAAAGAAGATAAAATGCAGGTAAAAAATCCAGGAGTGTACGACTAACCAGAAAGCAAGTCTACCATCAAAGCAGTCAGGTGCCGAACTGAAGAACCTGACTAGGTCTGGATAATAGAAAAAGCCTACAAAAGGTTGAAATACATGCATGCATGACAACCGAGTAGACCTTAAAATAAATAACACGGATAACACATAGAGCGTATGAGAAAGGGATGTTCTAGGTATGGGAGACCAAGAACGAACCCAACACGAGGCAGGACCATGCCCCATGCTTCCGACACCGAGAACGTATTTATACCATAAACAAAGTCAAATACTGTACTCAGGGACGGAAAAAACCAACTATCGTAAAGTTACTGATTACTTTAACTTAGCTTGCTGCTATACTGCACGCTCCATTATAGTAAAAATCCACGAAAAGGGCAACAAAAAACACAAGAGAAAAATTAGCACGTGTGCTCCTGGCGCTAATTTTAAAGGAATGCCCCTCAGAAGGCGCAGCAGCAGTCGGCAGCATGGGATGGATATATCGTACGAGCTGCTCACTTCTTGGTTCGCTCCCCTCTTTGGAGGGATTTTGTAGTGGATATTTTCTATTGGCATTTGGCTCGTGTAGTGGTCTCACTCGCCTAGTGTTCAACCGACGCCCCTCCTGGATGGTGAGCGAGTCATTTATACTGACGCTTCTTCTTTATTTTAATTATTCTCTGGTATGTGTTTAGTAGAAAAACATTTACCCTCGAAATAATGATTAAAGGATATTTCGCGCAGCGACCACGAGCTGATCCAGAAAAAGAATTATAGGTGCCAGCTGTTCAGTAACTTTGGTAAACAAAACCATGTTCGAATTACATTCACAATACAGGTTAGACATACATTACAATGAAGATAACTCAAAGGCAACTATTTTTTAATTTAGTCTGTAATTATTATATCTTTGAGGTCATTCTTAACATGTTACAATACAAGGTCTAAATGAAAAAGCCATGACTAACATTGAAATAACTATGAAAAGTAATTTGTATAAAGCAGATTCTAAAGATTTCGTGATAAGACTCTCTTGACCTTCATTACTGAACTACCAACCCAATTTATTTGGTTGCTTGTTTTCACTTAATGAAATGAATATTGGCATTAAGATGTTTGCCCAGTTTGTTACGAATATTTATGCTGGCTTAGCCTTACTTCTAGGCCCTTTGCTACTGTTCGAGATAAAAATGAGGGGACATCCATACATGGATTTTATAATTAGTTTGTTGCTTTCTCTGGGGCTATTTTTATTAACATTCCTTTTGTGTGTTATTATAGGAGAAAACAAGGTGACGATAAAAGCTTTTAACAATGATTTAATGGTTTCCAAATCCTTAAAAAAAGGCAACTGGAATGTCTTAAAATTTTCTTCTTGTGTGTTTACTTACACATAAACTTTTTGTGGGCTTTTATTATTAACAAATATCTAATATATGTGAAGGATCGGCATAAATCTTTTTCCTATTTTTTCTTTATGTTAAATTTCTTTATCGCAAATAGTGGGGACTGACAATGCGCAATGCTCTATAAAAAACATAGACAGACAAAATGATATTTTTATGTTAAGAATGGTGGCCTGAGAAGAATGAACAAAGTTGTTGGTCGGTTTTCCTATAAATACTGAATTATTACGTTGAAATGGTTCTCCTAATGTACTCAAAACATCTAAGAAAGGGAGGCAATTGTCTTTTTCTAATTCTAGAGTAAACTTAATCGATGGTACCCTGGTTATTTTAATTTAGAGAGTAAATCATTTTACATCAATACCAACGGCAGGAACAGCTAAAATATCATCACCATACAACGATACCCACTTTACAGGAATATAATGATATTAGTAAGTAGCATTTTTCAAAAAAATTCCATTTACAAGTTTTGAGGTAGTGTGATAAAAGGATTCCCACATTGCCATGATGCCACATATTTGTTGTAAAATTCACCATTGAATATAAAACTTACAATCCAATGCCAACTCGTGAGTGAAATAATGTGCTTATAGGTAGAAGGTAATTCATGCTGAGTTTAAGGTCATTACTAAGATAGTCTAAAATAGTCTATAGGGACTTTAGGTTTAAAGAGAACATACTCAAAACTAACGAATCTATCAGTGGGCAAGAGCAATTTTTTTGTTTAATTTATCAACTAATCTAAAGGAATTATATATATGAGAATCTGGAGATTGGTTCCAAGTAACAGGGACAGATCTTTGTGATATATTTGAAAGTTTATATGAAAAGTGAAATTGCACAACAGTACTGATAATAGCCGACATAGGTTTTATTTTCTTGTTTGCGTTTTGACTAATCCGTCAAGTAGGTCGCCAAGGAGATTTTACTGACAATTTTGCCTAGTCAGTTCTGTTTTATCTTTACGGATATTTTCACTGTGCTATTGAAATTTTTTATGACTTGATGAGGGGATTTTTTGTTAGTTTTTTATGTCACACATCATCATCCAGTAGGGGCTTGCATCGTGATATGTAGTCAGCTTTATCTAAATTGGGACTATACTACTAGTTGGATTTATCAAGCTTTTGTAACACGTGATAGTATTGTACCTTTTTTTAGAGCAGTACAACTTTTCCTTATAGCGAGCAGGGAAGTTACTTTCATGCTTAACGTTGGCAGCTCCATAAACAATACCTTTAATCATGTCAACATGATTTTGAGGAAGATATAATTACAGACTTAAATAAAAATTAGTTGCCTTTGAGTTATCTTTGTTGTAATGTATGTCTAACTTGTATTGTGAATATGTATTGTGAACATGGTTTTGTTTACCAAAGTTCTGAACAGCTGTCACCTATAATTCTTTAATTGTCTTGTCCTTGTATCTGAGATGGTTATCCTAAACGTTTTAATGCACACCATTGTTTATGCTTGTTTGGGAAGGTTACTCTTCTTCCAGGTGTGTTGGATTCTAGGTACTAATCTCTTTATAATCCCTCTGTCAGTTATACGAATCTTCTTGTTTTGTCTTTGGTTTCATGTATGTCAGTTCTGCTCAGTAAAGGACATGGAAACGTCGAAAGGTCTCACAGTTACTCCTTCGTTTATTTTTCCTCCGTGGCATATCTTATATATTATATATATCTTTTATATATATTATATTATTAATATATATATATATATATATTATATATATATATATATATATATATATATATATATATACAGTGGTTACCTCGAGATACGAAATTAATCCGTTATTCCGAGGCGGCCTTCGTATAATGAGTTTTTTCGTATCTTGGAACATATTTTACATGTAAAATGGCATAATTCCGTTCCAAGCCCTCCAAAAACACCCCATTAAATTTCATAATAAAGCTAAATTGACCTATAAAACAATGAAATACTACAACAATTTGGACCATTCAATACCTAAATTAAGAATAAAAATCGAAAACCTGTAAATAAAGTGTATATTAGTGTACAAGAAATATTATTACTATAACGTAAAATGTGGAAGCTTACCTTTCGAGTGAGGGCTATCTCCGATAGTGGCGGCATAGGAGGAGGAGATCAACGGCAGATAACGTATGTACGTACGTACACTTAACTTTACGAAAACACACAAAAATTTAAGGAAAACCATAAACTAAAATTTACGAACACCTTAACAAAACTGTAACAACTTAACTTACAAAAATCTAGAAATTACGTAAAAAAAAAATTTCTTTTTTTTTTTAATTTTTAACTTTTTTTTTTACTTTTATGTAGTCTTTTTTTTTTTTTTTTTTTTTTTTTTTTAGCAAGAATTTCAACTTCATCGCCCGCTTTCAACGTTCTGTTTTTCATCACTTGGTTCTTCCTTTTTGCTTTCAACTTCTGTTTTTTATCACTTGGTTCTTCCTTTTTGCTTACTCCTGCTAATGCTGAAGGCCTCTTTAAAAAATAACGATCCAAGGAAGATTGCTTCTGCCTACTTTTCACAATGTTCCTGAAACGACTCAAGCAAACGTCATCGAACTGCGCAAGCATACGACCTGTGTGAGCCTAGATTATCCTTAATTTCTGCCGTTGTCATAGGCTCCTCCTCCTCTTCCTCGCTGCTGCTAGAGAACTCCTCTTGAACGACGTTAAGTTGCATGGCCTCCAACTCCTTCAGGTCATCCGTCGTAAGCTCCTCTTGGTGCTCCTCGAGAAGGTTGTTGATGTCGTCCTCGTCGACGACCAGCCCCATGGACTTGCCGAGTGCAACGATCTCATCAAGATCTGGTTCCAAAACAGTTTCGGGATCATCAACTGTTTCTGACTCTGCAGTACCAGCTTCGCCCACGTCGAATCCCTCGAAGTCTCGGTCGGATACGGCATCAGGCCAGAGTTTCCTCCACGAGGAATTCAAGGTTCGCCTCGAAACCTCCTGCCAAGCTAGGTCAATGAGTCGGATGCAAATGACGATGTCGAAATGTTCCTTCCAAAATTGACGCAAGGTGAGGTTTGTGGTATCGGTGATGTCGAAACATCTCTTGAAAAGATGTTTCGTGTACAGCTTCCTAAAGTTCGCTATCACTTGCTGGTCCATGGGCTGGAGGAGAGGGGTGGTGTTGGGTGGAAGAAAAGGAATCTTAACGAAGGAATACTCCGCTAGGATATCTTCCTCGAGGCCAGGAGGGTGGGAGGGGCATTGTCCGAACACCAGGCAGACATTTCAGGGGGAGGCGGCCTTCTCTTCCAAAAACTCTTCACAGTCGGGCCGAAACACAGATTTACCCACTCCGTGAACAAAAGCCTCATTACCCAGGCTTTTGCATTAGCCCTCCACATCACTGGAAGCTTCTCCTTCACTTTGTGGGCCTTGAAGGCTCGAGGAGTCTCGGAGTGATACACCAGTAGGGGCTTCACCTTGCAATCCCCACTGGCGTCGAACAAAGTGCGAGCGTAAGCCTGTCTTTCATAGGCCTTATGCCCCTGGTAGCTTCTTCTCTTCCTCCGTGATGTATGTCCGACGAGGCATTTTTTTCCAAAAAAGGCCAGTCTCATCACAGTTGAAGACTTGCTGGAGAACTGTAGCCTTCCTTGGTCCATCATCTCGTCGAACGTCTTTTTAAAGGCTTCGGCTGCTTTCGTGTCCGAGCTGGCAGCCTCCCCATGACGCACCACCGAATGGATGCCAGTCCTGTTTACGAAATTTCTCGAACCAGCCCATGCTAAGCCTTGACTCTGGGGTTGGCGTTGAAGTCCCTTCCCCTCCCTCGTCTCCCGCCTGCGCAATCAAATCGCCAAAAATAGCACTGGCCTTGTTGAGCGATTGCTGTCTCCGTTACTGTATCGCCAGCGATTTCTTTGTCTTTTTATCCAGATGAGGAGCAGCTGTTCCATCTCGTCGTGCACATGGCTCCTCTTGCTGGACAAAATAGTGATGCCCTTCGATGGTGTAGTTGCTTTGATGGCATCCTTCTGTTTAAGGATGGTGCCTATTGTCGACGGATTACGGCCGTATTCCTTTGCGATCACACTCAATCGCATACGGCTGGCTTCGTACTTCTTTATGATCTCCATCTTTGTCTCCAAAGAGAGCATGCGCTTCTTTCCGTCCGAAGAATTTCAACTTTCTTGGGACCCATGACTACGTTAATTTACGTAAGTTACACATATACAGTCTTCGCACAACACGATAATATGTACTGCAACGAAATCACTAACGAATTTACGTTTACTAAACGAAATCGTTGGAGCGAACGAATGCCGATTGCGTACGGTAAAGTTTCGGGTGCAGAGTGGCCGAGCTAAGGGACGCCAGCGCGTACGTATAGAAGATGCATGATGGGAGGGATGCTGTCCAATCAGAGAGAAGGATCTCATGGCTTGGCTAGCATCAGGAACCAATGGGAGAGCAGGAGGATGGTGGCAGTCTACTAGCACTAAGATGGCGGCGTGCGGCGCGAGTTTCAAATTGTTATGGGGCGCAATCTCGGACTTTCAGAACCTTTCGTATCTTGAAAACTTTTTGTATGTAGAGCAGTAAAATTTTTCGCATTGGCTTTCGTAACTTGGATTTTTTCGTAAGTTTGAGCCTTTCGTATCTTGAGGTACTACTGTATATATAATATATATATATAATATATCTATATATAATATATATATATATATATATATTATATATATATATATATATATAATATATATATATGCAGAAGCCAGGTACTATGTCGTACCTCTAAGTAAATGGGATACAATCCACAATGAAGTAAATTTCTCTTGTAGTTTAAAATATAAGATATTTATATTTTAAACTACAAGAGAAATTTACTTCATTGTGGATTGTATCCCCATATATATATATATATACAGCAGTCCCCGGGTTACGACGGGGGTTTCCGTTCTTGAGACGCGTCGTAAGCCGAAAATCGTCGTAAGCCGGAACGACGCTTGGAAATATGTCTTAAACTAATAAAAAGTTATAAAAACCTTACTTGTAATCCTTTGGTTACACTACATGTCGTTTTCCTGTAGTTTTTTATGTACAACCTGGAGTTATTTTCATAAAAGAATGCTGGTTCTTGAAGGTAAAAACTATTGTAATCCTCTGGTGACACTACATTCTTGAAGTTTTATGTACAACCTGGAGTGATTTTGCAAAATCTTGAGGGCTACAAGAACAGCTGATTACTATTTACGTATCATATAGACTAATTAAAGTAAATGTATCTTTAAATAGGCTTATATATTAGTATCAACAAAACATTTCCTGCCATGAGTCAGAGGCCGTTTAATGAAACGAACACTTCTCTGTCCTATCTGTTCAGAAAATAAACGTTACGTCAATCCCCGAGACCATTGTTGCCAAAGCGTCTCTCTCTCTCTCTCTCTCTCTCTCTCTCTCTGATCAAATTACATTGGAAACTTGACATACGATTGCCCCTAATATACGAATGTTTTTTGAGATATAACAGAAAATTTGCGAAATGACAAGCTTTGGAATATACAACGTAAAATATTTGAGATACGATTTTGCGATGAGTGTTAGTTGTATAGGACGACCGATAAAGGCGTTCATTCTGTGTTTGTTTGTTGGTGCTGCATGTTTAAACACGTCGTTGTTTAGTTCGTTGTATTTTGCGCCGTATTTTTCGTGTTATTTTGTCTATTTTATTATTAACCATGGTCTCAAAACTAAAGACAAAGCAGGTGATAAGAAAAAACCCAAGAAAATGATTTTCGATGGAAGCAAAACCATGAAATTATAGCAGCAATTTTAGTCATGAACGTGGCGTTCGTATCGTCGATTTGGCAAACGAGTATGGTCGAAATCCTTCTACAATATCCACGATCATCAAGCAGAAGGAAGCTATAAAAACCCCGAGACCATTGTTGCCAAAGCGTCTCTCTCTCTCTCTCTTCTCTCTCTCTCTCTCTCTCGTCTCTCTCTCTCTCTCTCTCTCTCTCTCTCTCGTCTCTCTCTCCTTCTCTCCTCTATCAAATTACGTACTGGATAATGTCTCTCTCTGATCAATTACGTACTGGATAATGTCTCTCTTTGGATATTTCGATTTTGCCAAATATTGAGGGCTACAAGAACAGTTGATTCTATTTACGTATCATATAGACTAATTAAGTAAACGTATCTTTAAATAGGCTTATATTATTAGTATCAACAAAACATTTACTGGCATGAGTCAGAGGCCGTTTAACGAAACGAACACTTAATCTGTCCTTAACTCGGAGCGTCGGAAGACGCCGCTCTCCTCTCTCTCTCTCTCTCTCTCTCTCTCTCTCTCTCTCTCTCTCTCTCTCTCTCTGATCAAATTACTGGATAATGTCTCTCTTTGGATACTTGGAATTTGCGTTGTATCTAACCAGAAACTTCGTTTTTGTTGATTATTACTGGAAACAAGCAATGATTTTGTTTTTTCCATTTATTTCGCGCTTTGGACTGTTATATGTAAACTAGTATGTATTCATTCGCTCGGAAACTAGTTCCGCATATGAGGCGTCACTAAAAAACATAGAAAAATACAACATAAAAAGTGTCGAAAATCATCATAATCTCAAAATTTTTGTTGTAATCTAACCAGAAACTTATTTTTATTATATACTGTGCTAAACTATAAAGGATTGTTTTTATCATAGTATGCGTTTTTTAAAAGCGTCGTTAAATCGGAGCGTCGGAAGCGTCAGCGTCGTAACCTCGGAACAGCGTCGTAACCCAGGACGGATTTTTCCATTGAATATTTAAGAAAAAGCGTCGTAACCTCGGAACGTCGTAAGCCGGAAACCAACCGTCGTAACCCGGGGACCGCCTGTACATATCATCTATATATAAATATATATATATATATATATATATATAGATATATATATATATATATATATATATATATATACATATATACATATATATACATATATACATATATATATATATAGCAGATATATATATATATACTATATAGAATTAATATATATATTATATATATATATATATATATATATATATATATATATATATCATATATATTATATATATATATTATATGTATATATATAATATTATATAATATTATTATATATATATATATATATATATATAGTATATATAATATAAGTATATATATATATATATATATATTTATTTATATAAACATCACTCAGATGCATTCTATTTGTTCATATGAAAAGTGATAGTGATCCAAGCTGAAAATGATTGTTGATGGTAAGGCTAGTAGAAACAAGGTTGTTAATTTGTCGTAGGGAGATAAGTGGTTGGTGCTACCAGCACATTGTCAGAGACCAAGTACTACAGTATACTGAACTTTCTGTTTGTATAAGTAACTTACCAAGTAATTACATAACTATTGGTTCCTAACCTAAGGTAGCTTAAAAATGAAAATTGTTCCAACACGTAATACAAACCCTCGGTCCTTTACATGAGGGATTACTTTCATCGCAGCTGGAAGGTCGGTTGTAAGAGAATAACAACAATAGTTAGGCAGTAACTGCTTGTCCAATAGTCGGGAGTCTCGCCCGACTGGATGTAAACATTCCACTTTCGCTTTCGACCGCCATCGTGTGCAGTCGTTCTCTCTGCCTGCTCTGTCATCGTATTGTGAGTGTTCATTTTCTGTATTTTTGATTGTGAATGTATTGTTTTGTTGTTTGCTTGAATTATTTAAGACAATGCAAACCCAAAACTCAGATAAGCCTACTCGCACCCCATTTACGCAACGTATATCCCCTGGAGTGGGATGCAGAAAATGCGGAGGTTTCCACTCTAGTGTGGATGTTGATCCTCACGCCCTTTGAGCTAAATGCCGAGGGCGTGAGTGGTATAAGGACAATCTCTGTGATACGTGTATCTCTTGGTCGGCGGAGCAGTGGGTGAGATACGAGAGGAGGAAATGATCGCGGGGGAAGTTGTCCAAGGCTTCTTCGGGGGGGCTACACACCCTCGTCAACTCTGTTGGTGGCTAACCCTTCGTCTTCCTTTTTCCCTCCACGTAAGCTCCCCCATCTCGCTCTTTCCCCTTCGGGGGAAATGTCTCCTTCCGCTTCTTCGTTTGATTCATCGAGCGTAGAGGAGGGGGGTTGGCATGCCGACCCAGAGATGTATTCGGGAACTCCTGCTCGCTCCGGAGGGATCCTTCCCCTTCCGGGTGAACAGGAGTTCTCTCTACTAGCCCAACTTTTGCTCCCTCAGGTACATCTAGCTCCGCGGTTGGGAATCTGCAGCAGGCATGGGCAAAGCTGGGTTTGCCTGCCGCTCCCTCACTCCAGGGGCTGATGGATCATTTTGCGTCAGCCCCTGTGACTCATGGGGTTGAGTCGAGGACTACAACAACATCAATGCCCTTTGTATGCGGTGCCACCTTATTTGGTATATACCCAGCACTTAACCTCGGTTATGCCTGCTGCGGTAGTGTCTTCAGTGCCGCATAATTCAATGGTAGAGTCTTTTATACCTCCACCTCTGGGCTATGCAGTCCTCCCTCCCTCACCTGGGTATGATTGCGCCAAGTTGTCACCTCTGGATCTTCCACCTGTCTCTGTCCCCATGCCTATTGCCCCTGTTCCTGACCGTCCAAGTCCTGCTTTGGAGTCGGTGCCCCCAGTCCAGGCTGCCCTGAAGCCTGCTGCTCCAGCAGCCGCTTAAGCGGTGTCTTGGATGGGGGATCTGACTGCAGTGCTGAGGAAGCTTACGAAGAAGAAGTAAAGAAGAAGCGAAATGCGTCGTCGTCTTCCTTCTCGTCTTCATCTTCGTCGTTATCGTCTGCCACTTCCTCCACTTCTTCTTCTCAGGCTCCTGGGCCAAAGAAGAAGGTTGTCCTCCCCCCCCAAGAAGTCTCGTTCTGGGACTTCTAAGGGTCTGTGTCTCTGTGTCGATGAGACAGTTGGGCCTTCTGCTGGTCCTCCTGTTCTTTTGAGAATGGGAACTGCCTCGCCACCCTCATGGGCGGGGACTGCAGGTGTACTCGCTACCGTTGGTATGCTCGTTTGCGAGGTTTCCCGAGTGTACGCATGCCTACCGGTGAGCGTGCAGCTAGAGTCGACGACATTGAGTCTGCTCACCATCATGACTGGCATGGTGTGTAGGGAAGGTGAATGTCACTCAGGTGACGTTCGCCTTGCCGATGACCGCTTACGTAGCGATCATTTGGCTCCCAGGGGTGACATGACGGTCCCATGGGACCGTGCACATGGCGAGACTGGTAGGAGGTCCCCCATTAAGTCTTTGGGAGGAGCTTCGGTTTCTCCTGAGACCGTGATGCGTCGTGAGGATCGTCGGTCACGGTCGCTCCACTTATATTCAAAATCTTGTGCCGACTCTTATTGTATACATTCTTGAAACTTGCCTCTGCTGCCACCATATTATATGGTAGGATGTCTTAATGATATTCCCTATAAAGTAGCATTGCTTTATTGAGTAACTCTCTTGCTGAGGTAGGCACAAGTCAGTCTGTGATGTATACAACATGGGAATCAAAACAATGGATTCGTACATTAAACAAAAGTTATCATATTGAAACAGTTGTCATCATCTTCATCTTCGTCTTTGTCTTCGAAGTGCTGCCTCCTCCCCTTCTGATGCTTGACAGCCGAAGAAGAAGAAGAAGGTTGCTTCTCCCTGGCTCCCCAAGAAGTCCTTTCTTGGGGCTTCTAATGAGCTGTCTCCCTCCACACAGGGGTATCTCTCATTGTCTCTGCCCAGTCTATGGATTTGGGGGCCATTTTGCATATCTTGCTGAGATCTCGCAATACTGGAGCCTCGAGTGTGCGAGTTTCCAAGGCTTGTGCTCTCGGAACCAGTTCTGGGAAGTTCGCTTCCAAGATTGGTGCTGTGTCTGTCTCTTCCCAAGTTTCTTCGGTCACTTGTGTAGGAGGGGCCCTTGTTGATCATCCTGAACGAGATACGGAGCTTTGAGTGCTCGACAGGATCGAGTCACTCTGAGCACTACTTGGGTTTCACTGAAACCTCGAGTACCTCAAACCAGTACTGGAGAGTCTGCTCCCCAGTCTGGTTCAAACGCAGTACTCTGCCAGGTTCCCGACCTAGTGCTCCAGACTCGAGGGTCCTCTGACCCAAGCACCCAGAGAGGCAACAAGGATGTCCCCTCCTCATTCTTCATGTCGGGAGGCTTCAGCCTCAAAGAAGACGAGCATGTCACGAGGACAGCACAAGTTTATGTCCTGGAGTACGTGATAGCTCTCCTCTTGCCAGCCCTTGTTCATGTTTGCGTGATCAACTCCGCTCACCTGACAGGAGCCTTCGGGTACGTTCACATGAACCTCTGCGCTCTCCTCAGGCTAGTGCCTTGCCTTGCAAGTGTAGCTGCTCTCCTAGACCCATGCAGCCATCGCCACCATGGGTTGGCGATCACTCATGTCCTTTCTCTCCTGCTGGTACTTCACACAGGACAGGAAGGAGTGCTCGATCCTCCTCACTTGCCCCCTCAACCTCTTGGGATTATACTGTGAGGTCTGAGTTGGAAAGGAGGGGCTCCAGTGGGAATGTTTCTTTAAATGAAGTCCCACCATGAAGGTCTACTGTCGGAGTTCGGTTCTCAGACCGACCCGGACGTATGCCTAATTGGTCGAGGGTGGGAGAGTAGATCAGGAGGATTACTATGCCCTGGAAGTACTCGAGGGTCCTCATCCCCAGGACTCGGACACCTCAGAGATACAGAAGCCCTTTGGAGAGATCATTGCGGTGATTTGTCAGCACAACGATCTCGGGGGGGTCTTAAGAAGAAACCCAAAGCTTCGTTGGAGCTGCTATGGTCCAAACTTTCTGAAGTAGTACATGAGCAGGTGAATTCTGTTGTCTCTGGGCAGGAGAATTCACTTCTCTTGAATCATTTTGGAAAAGTTACATCCCGGCTCGACCCTCAGGTCAAGCTAGCACTTTCTTGGTCCCTGATAAGTCCAAGACTTTAAAGGACGCCCAAGGAAACACCCAGCCTCCTTCCTCCAATGCCAAGAAGGAGATGCAGCCGTGTCCTTTCCAACCCTCTTTCCAGCCTGGAAGATGGGGCAAAGAAAGGTAGAAAGGAGGATGCCAAGGGCGGCGTTCCCCTCCAGCTGCTTCCATTGATGGGGGTTGCCTTACCTTACCTTACAGACCTTACAGCTCGTTCAGGTTTCCCCAGTTCCCTCAGTGTGAGGCACCTCTAATGTCTACCAGAGAATTACTAATGCATCTTCTGGTATATTTTGCATCTTGCAGTCTTGGATGGTCTGGGATGGAGCTTAGATATTTGTCGAGCTTATTCTTAAACATCTACGCTCACTCCTGATATGTTCCTCAGATGAGTTGGCAACTCATTGAATTGACGCTGCATTGTCGATGCTGGTGCGTGATGGATTGATGTTCTGTGTGGTTTCCTTAGTTTTCCTGGTATAGTTTTGGGCACTATTAATCTACTTTGCTTGCTCTTCCTGATATTTTTAGCTCCATGATGTTTTTGGCAATTCCATCTATGTGTTTCCATGCTTGTATTATCATGTAGCATTCTGTTCTCCTTTCTAGACTATATAATTTAAAAAATTGTTGTCTTTCCCAGTAGTCAAGATCCTTAACTTCTTGTACTCTAGCTGTAAAGGACCTTTGTGCACTCTATTTATGCAATATCCTTTTGGTAGTGTGGGTACCATATCATATTACAATATGTATTCAAGTGGACTACGTACATACGTTTTATAAAGCATAATCATGCATTCAGCTTTCCTTGTTTTGAAGTGCCGTAACAACATTCCCATTTTTGCTTTGCATTTTGCCAATAGTATTGCTATTGATCATTGCATAACATGTTCCTATTCAACATCACACCAAAGTCTTTAACTGCTTCCTTATTTGTGATTGTTTCGTTATTAGGTCCCCTATATGCATAGCATTCCTTCTTTATCTCCATAATTTATTGATTCAAATTTATCAGTTAAATACCATCCTATTTACCTCTGCCCATTCTTATATTTTGTTTTGGTCTCTTTGTAGTGAGTTCCTATCTTCATCACAAGTAATTTCTCTACTTATTCTTGTGTCATCAGCAAAATTACTCACTACTGAGTCCTTAACATTACTGTCTATGTCTGCAATCATAATAACAAATAGCAATGCAGCTAACACCGTACCTTTTGGCACACTGGATATTATCTTAGCTTCATCCAATTTTTCATTTGCCATCACTATTTGTTTTCTGTTTTGTAAATATTCTTTGTTCCGACACGGGATACAAACCTTTCGGTCCTTTTACAATAGGAAGGTTACTAGCAGCAGCTGGATAGGTCGTAAGCTTTAGAACAAGGGGTTCGGTAGTTAACTGCTTGTCCGACAGTGCGCGCGCCGCGCGACTGGGAGGTGAAGAACCACTTTTGCTTTCGGCTTCCTAGCGTGTGGACGTGTGTATCATCGCTCTCTGCCCACTTCATCGTTGTTTGCTTTCGCATGGTTGTGTTTTCTTTTTCTGTTTATATAGTGAAACTGAATTGTAAGTACAATCATTTCAACTTTATTTTGGTATTATCAATTGTGATTTGATAAATTATGGATTCACCACACCCTCCGATTATCCGGCGACTGTGCCCCGGAACTGAAGGGCATAAGTGCGGAAAATTCCGCAGTTTTCCGGAAATTGATCCCCATGTTTTGTGTGCTCGGTGTCGGGGGCGCGAATGCTCTCGCACCGAGCCTTGTGATGTATGAGAAAATTGGTTGGAGGTGCAGTGGGGCTTGTACGAGGGCAGGAAAAAGCGAAGGCCTGCAAAGGAGTCGTCGGAAAGCTCTCCCGCGACTCCTTTGGTGACGGACACTTCGTCGTCTTTCCTGCCCCCTGCTCAGCTCCCACGTATGCACCTTCTCCTTCGGGGGGGGTATTCAGGTCCTTTTCCTCACCCGATCTGTCATGTGGAGGAGGGCGCTCGGTACCCCGACGTCCAGTTGTACTCGGGGTCTTCTGTCCATTCGGGGTGGGCCTCATCCCTCCTCGAGCGGGTTGAAACCCCCCCTAATCACCCGACCGTTGCTTCCACAGGTACTTCTGCTGCGAGGGACGACCTTGGTCAGGTGTGGGCGTCTTTGGGCTTGCAGGGCGTGCCCAGTGTCCAGGGGCTGCTGTACCATTTAGCTGGGTCTGCTGCGGTCACGCATGCTACGGTGACCACTACAAC
Organism: Macrobrachium nipponense; assembly: GCF_015104395.2. NCBI lineage: Eukaryota > Metazoa > Arthropoda > Malacostraca > Decapoda > Palaemonidae > Macrobrachium > Macrobrachium nipponense. The sequence goes on along the minus strand of NC_087206.1, from coordinate 47,120,274 downwards.
CTCTACCCTGTCAACCCAGGGTACGCCGCTCCCCCTCACCTGGTGTACTCCCCACATGCTGTGTCTGTGTTGCCTACCACCTCAGTGCAGGGTCCGATCGCCGTACCGAGGGGGGGCGTGCCGCCGCCGCCGCCGCCGCCCGAGTTTGCCGTGCTGCCTCGGCCCGACTTCCGCTGTCCCAAGAGCTCGCCCCTGGACCTGCCGATGATCCCTAAGATGTCGCTGACGCTGGCTCAACCTCCCGTGATGCCTCTACTGACTGCCGTACCTGCCGTACCTGTTCAGATGTTGCTGACCGTTCCTGCCGTTACCGATGTGCCTGCTGTTCCTGAGATGTCCGCACCTGCCGATGTCGTTCCTGCTTGTGGCGTTGCTGTTCCAGACGTTGGTCTATCCGGACAGGTGCGTCCAGGCCCTGTTGCTTCGGCAACAGCAGCCCCGGCTCCGCCCTGGATGGTAGATTTAACGTCTGTCCTGAGGAAGCTGACGAAGAAGAGGAAGAAGAGGAAGGTGTCGTCGTCGTCTTCGTCGTCGTTGTCTGCCGCCTCTCCCCCTTCGACTTCTAAGGCTTCACAGCCGAAGAAGAAGAAGGTTGCCTCCTCCCCTCCTAAGAAGTCTCCTTCGGGAGCTTCTCAGGGCCCGTCTCACTCCGGTGGGACGGGGGGTTCTTCTGCTGGTCCTCCTGCTCCTTCGGGAGCGGGGCCCGTCTCTTCTTCCGCAAGGAAGAAGACTACGGGGACCAGAGGGGCACCGGCTAACACCGGTACTTCCTCGCCTGGTGTCAGAGGCTCTGCCGCTGTATCAGGTTCCGTCTCGGCCTCTTGTTTGCGAGAGGTACCGAGTGTACGGTCGCCTACCGGTGACCGTACAGCCAAGAACCAGACATCAGAGCTCGCTCAGCGTCAGGTTCACGGTATGGAGCGGAAGGCTGGTGACAGCCGCTCAGGCGACTCTCACCAGGCCAGCTCTCGCTCTCGCGGCGACCAACTGGCTACCCGGGTTGACGTGACGGTCTCTGACCGGCCACGGGCCGAGGCTGGGAAGAGGTCCCCCGATCGCCGGTGCCAGCGGTGTGACGCGCCGTGAGGACAAGCACCGGTCTCACCGTGACAGTGGTCTCTGCAGGTCGCCTGACCGTCGCTCCCACAGGGAACGTGCGGGTACGGCAACCAGCAGCAGCTCCTCTGACACACGAGATCGGGGCCGCTGTGCCCAGTCCAGCTGTTCTCCTCAGGGAGACGTCTCGACTAGGCCTGCAGCTCGATCGCCACCGCGGGTTGGCGATCGCCTGCAGCCCTCCAAGCCCGTTGGTTCTGCCAGTGAGCGAGGGGGGAGCGTCAGGTCTGCCTGTCCCGTGCCTTCAACCTCCTCGGGTTACACTGGGAGGAGCGAGGCATTGCGGAGTGATCGTGAGGGGTGCGCCCCGCACGATCCCGTCACGACGCCGTACGCGCCAGGCATGGTCCTTGGACCGACCAGGACGTACGCGCAAGTGACAGGAGGAGACCGAGAGGGGTCTGTCGCCGTTCCCCCTCTTGAAGGGGGAGGGTCTCGGGAGGTGCTCCTGTTCGAGGGACTGGACGGTCCTACTCCACAGGATGCAGTGACTCCCGAGATCCAGAGGAACTTTGCCGAGGTTATTGCGCTGATTTGTCAGCAAAACGACCTCGGGGAAGGGTCGCCGCTCCCACCTTCAGAGCCCACGTCCCGGCTCGAGTCTTTTTGGGGCCCGAAGAGGGAACCCAAACCGACGGTGGGGTTGCCACGATCGGAGCTTGCTGATTCTGTCTTGAACCAGGTTGAGTGTCTCGTCTCCGGACAAGAAGGCTCTCTCAGGTCAAGCAGATTGAACAAGCTGCTTCCACCTCCTCTACTGCGACAGCGGCGTTTTTACGTGCCTTCAGAGGATCCAATGCCGCCCAAACAGGTACTAAACCCAGAGTTAGCCAGGCTAACTCCGGGTGTGTCTCTGCAGCAGCTCCTGTCTGAGAACCTCTGGTTCTCGCAGCAAGAGGCACTTGGCCTGGAATCTACCGCTATGGCAGCTTTCCAGGCCGTCTCCTGGTTAGACCTGTGGTCCCTCACAGTGTCCAAGGTCGCAGCCAACTCCGGGGGAATTTCCCCATGAAGAAGACTCGGCTTTCAGGAGGCTTTGTCAGTCTGGAGGAAGAGCTATCTCCTTCCTCGCCCACCAGACGGCAAACCTGTGGGCCAACCTGGTACTTTGCCATAGGGACGCAGTCCTTACCCGGGTATCCAGAGCGGCTGGGTGTGAGGCGGCATTGGGCCTTCGTAATGGACCAGTACGGAGTTCCTCCTCTCTCTTCCCTGGAGAGATGGTGGACGCTGCGGTGGACAGATGGCGCACTGACGACAGTGACCGTCTTGTTCACCAGGCAGTTTCGAAGGCTTCTAGGCAGCCTCGAACTGCGGCCAAGCCCAAGAGCTCGGCTAGCGCTTCCTCGGCTGCTAAGATGATAGCCTCGTCGAAGCCCCGAGGAAAGACTCTGTCTTCTTCGACTTCTGCTAAGGGGGCCCGTAACCAGCCCTCCTCCCAGCCATCCTTTTCAGGAGGAGGGTCAGGGAAGAAGTCGAAGAAAGGGGGGAAACGCTAGGGACGGCGTTTCCCCTCACCTGCTGCCGGAAGTGGGGGGGTGCCTGGCGAGCCATTGGGCAACTTGTAGATGTCCTTCGGGAGGGATATCTATTACCCTTCGAATTTCGGCCACCCCTCACCTCCAGCCCGGTCCAACCGCAGACTTACGTTCCAGGTTCATCGAAGGACGTGGCACTACGACAGGAGATCCAGTCCATGCTGAGCAAACGAGCTGTAGAGATCGTCACGGATCAGTCACCAGGCTTCTACAGCCGTCTTTTCCTGGTGGAAAAGTCTTAGGGGGGCTGGCGCCCGGTGATAGATCTCTCTTGCCTGAACCGATTCGTTCGCCAGACTCGGTTCACGATGGAGACGGCACGTTCCGTGCTCGAATCCATCAGGGAGAACGATTTCATGCTTTCAGTGGATCTGAAGGACATGTATTTTCAAATACCCGTCCATCAATCCTCCAGAAAGTACCTCCGCTTCATCCTCGACACGACGGTGTACCAATTCAGTGCACTTTGCTTCGGTCTCTCAACCGCCCCACAGGTGTTCACGCGAGTGCTCACTCTGGTGTCAGCTTGGGCCCACTCGCACGGGATACGTCTTCTGAGGTATCTCGATGATTGGTTAGTCCTGGCGAGCTCCCGCTCGCAGTTGCTGCAGGACAGGGATTGACTACTGAAGTTTTGCTGCGATCTGGGGATCGTGGTGAACTTTGAGAAGTCAGATCTCAAACCCAAGCAGAGGATGAAGTACCTGGGTATGCTGATCGACACGGTAGCAGGGCGATTTTTCCCCACAGACTCGCGGATCAGCAGATTCAGGGAGGCAGCCAACCAGTTCCTGTCTCGGCAGGAACAGGCAGCTCAGCGATAGGAAGTCGTGATCGGCCACCTGTCGTCACTCGAGAAGTTAGTCCCTCACGGGCGTCTTCACCTGCGGTCTCTTCAGTGGAGACT
>NC_087206.1:47061364-47116213 GCF_015104395.2 Macrobrachium nipponense | reverse complement strand
AGAGAACTGAGATCTTCGGATCTTATATGGTATATCAATAAGACTAAGACGAGGATATCGTGTGCTTCGAGTTGGGATTCTTTCGTAGCCCGCAAATTCCGTTGTTCCGGCAAGATGGAACTTCTCCACATCAAGCTTCTTTTAGGAATTTTATGAGGAAATTCATTGTTTCTCTTGGCCCTTCTCACAGCATGTTTCGGAAGGCTTTTCCAAGAGAGTCTGGATATTCTATCAGAATCTATTATAAGGGACCTGAACAACCTCTCCACTCTGAGTCTGTCTGCGTGCAGACTGACCAGAAGTAGACCTAAATGAGAGGATTTTTCAAGGTAAAAGACAAGAGTCGTGGTCTTGATCATGCAGCTCCTATACTCTGATCAAGTTGTCAGAGGCAGGGCACTCTTTGCTCTGATGACCAGGAGGAATAGCCCAGGTGTGCAGAACTCCAGTCAGTTCTAGAGGCTCACTCACATTCCTCCCACCAATCAGTGAGTCTTCATTTTCCTTATGTAAAGGACTGACGGTTTGTATATCGTGTAGGAACAAATCACAATTTTGAAAGTAAATTGTATTTTCCTAACTATACAATCTAGAGTCCTTACATTAATGCCCACCCACCTCATGCCAACCCTCAATCTGAACCTGGGACCGAAGGCAATGTGGAGTGTTTTACCATCTTGGGTGGGGGGGGCGGGGGTACCCCCGCTTACCAGAAGGTAGTTACTGCCTAACCTCCTTGTTCAAGAATTTAACAGCCGTAATTCCAGCCTATGCTGAAAGCAATTCCTTATGTAAAAGACCCCAGGTTTGGATAGTTAAGAAAAATACAATTTACTTTCAAAAATTGTTATTGTTTAGACTGAAGGTTTGTTAGGTATGACAAATACAAATTGATTAAAAGATCTGTCATATTACTTAAAATATTTATCGTATTTAATTTTTGTATCCAGGCAGTCCCTGGTTATCGGTAGGGGTTCTGTTCTTGGGGGGTGCTGATAAGCTAAAACCGCTATTAACCGAAACTTGGCAATTTATGGCACCAAGTTTTGGTTGTTGGCGACGATAACCGGTTAATGATGCCTCTGTTGGGTATGATATGTTATGGCACCTTATGGCGCCAATAACAGAAACTCAGCCGATATGGTGCCATAAATTGCTGATTTTCGCTAGATAAGCGCCATAAAACCGGATTGCCACTAAACCGAGACCACCGATAACTGGGGACTGCCTGTGTGTCCTTCTACTATCTATTTTATCTCCTACTCAGCAGGGACAGGTACATGTCAAGTGAAAGTGTATTTATGTTAAAAGGTATTAAATCTTTCAAAATTTTTCTTTCCATAGTATATATAATTGCAGGTGCAGTATATTTCTGTTGTCTTAATGAAAAGATGTACTATTATCAAAATTTGATTGATTCTTCTGGATGGGAAAGTATAACAAATTATTTGTTTTTATAAACAGGATTAAGTGACTAGCACATTAATGCCTAGATGAGGGATAAAAGATGCGCTTCAATAGCTCGGAGTTGATTGATTTTGCTCTGCCAGCTGGTGAGCAGGAAGGCCGTTTAACACATAAGCCACCTCCTAGGACATTATATGATACTGGTTTGTATAACTGTTTGTATTTAATGTAATTGCTAGTACAAATAGTGTACGTATTATGTAGAGGAAACATAACTAAGGAGAGACGTTTATTAAAGAGTGAAGGAAATACAACTTAAGAGAGATATTTATTAAAGAGTTGAGTTTTTATTATGAATCAGTCTAGGTCTCTTTGTCCATAGAAAATTTGTGCCCCCATGAATTATGTCTAGGGTTGTTAAAAGTTTTGAAGTTAGAAACACTACAAAGTACTACTGTTTTTGAAATGCATGCCAAGCAGATGAGTACGTACCTATATGAATTTGATTGACTTAATGCATTGTTTATGGTTAACATACAAATTAGAGACATGTTTGAGTACTCATTATTGCAAGCTAGAAGTGGTGTTGAAACTTGTTAACAAGGCTGTTAATTGCAGGTTGGTAGGTGAAGGGGGAAATCCCTACTAACCTACCGTAAGCTGCTATTTTTGTATGATATGTGACTTACCCAGTAATTAAAGAGCTTAAAGTTTCCTACTCGATGGCAGCCTATATTCAAATTTTGAGAGTAGCACTTTGATGGCTCAATGTAGGTACTATACAGTGCCGTCTAGGAACGACTTAGCTAATACTGTCATTCTGTTTTCTGCCGCACTACAAAACATCTTAACCGGATTTCGGTAGTGTTACAGCCTTCGAGCAGGGTGAGTCATGTGTTTTGTTTATTTTATTCAGATTAACATCTATATTAGCTGGATACTTGCAGTCTCCTGGAATACAGTGTTCCCCCCGTATTCGCGGGGGATGTGTACCAGACACCCCCGTGAATAGTTAAAACCCGCAAATAGTTAGAACCACCACTAAAAATGCTTATAACTGCCTATCTTGAAAGTTCAGATACCAAATGTATACCTTTAATAACTTCCTACTTCAAATATACCTAAAATTACTAACCTATTACTGTATTAATCTTTGAGGTTATATTATTAATATAATTTCAAAGTCATCTTAAACATTTTACCATTAAAAATATATACCTAAAGCCAATAACAGAGGGAGAGAGAGAGAGAGAGACCAGTGAATGGCAACATTATATGACCATCAAAAGTGAAATTATGAATTATTTCTGAGACAGAGAGAATAATAATAGAGAGAGAGAGAGAGAGAGAGAGAGAGAGAAACTCCTAAACTCCGACTCCTTCCCCTCCACCAATACATATCAAACTGTCATTTACTCCCCCGCCCACCTTCCTCCTCGTGGATAAAAAGACTGGGAATCGCTATTTTTAATTAATCTTATTAATATTTGAAAATTAGTTATAAGATAAATCATTTTTTCATACATTCAACTTACCTGTCAGATATATACATAGCTATTGACTCCGTCGTCCCCGACAGAAATTCAAATTTCGCGGCACTCGCTACAGGTAGGTCAGGTGATTTACCGCCCTGCTCTGGGTGGCAGGACTAGGAACCATTCCCGTTTTCTAATCAGATTCTCTCTGTCGCCGGTGGTGTCAACATTGTTGTTACTACCTCCTGACTGGAATTCTTTTTTCAACGCTTTTTGATCATCTTTCGACTGATTTTTGGTGACGTACTTGGATCGTTGTTAGGCATTCGCTATCGTGGATTGTTTTTTGGACTTGGCTTTGGATTTTCTTGAATATGTCTGTTAGTTTCAGAGTGTGTGTGAATGAGGGCTGTAAGGTGAGGATTCCGAAAGCTTCGGTAGATCCTCACACTGCATGCAGTGGATGTAGAATGGTTAAGTGTTCGATTGAGAACACGTGTAACGAGTGCGAGAGACTGAGTGCTCAAGAATGGAAGAATCTAACTTCTTACTTGAAGAAGTTAGAGAAAGATAGAGAGAGGAAGGCGGTTTACGAAAGCCGCAGGAAATCTAGATCTCGTGAACTTCTATCTAGTTCTGTAGCTTCTTCTTCTGATAATTATTCTCATTCTGTTTCAGCCCGTTCACAGGTTGCTAACCCCTCTGATTCTGCTTTGGAAATTGCGGAACTCAGAGCTTCCCTTCAGAAAATGCAGGAAAAAATGGCAGCATTGGAAGGTAAGAAAAGTGAATGTGGTTTTTCAAGTGATTTTAGTGTCCCTAGTGTGGTGGAGGGGGCGTCTGGTCGTCTCTGCGATGCTCCCAGGTCTAGACTGCTTCCAAGCTCCCTGGCCCAGAGGAGAAGGAAAGTCGAAAGCCTTACGGAGGTTGTGGAGAATCCCCAACGATCAGGCGTCCCTTCGGCAGAATCTGTTACGTCTCAGACTGCCAGGGACCGCTATAGGAAAAGCGTCCTACGAGAGTGCTTTTCGTCTTCTAGTTCGCCTTCTCCGAGAAGAGGATGGAAGGAGTCGAAGCTTTCCCATCCGCTGAAGAGGAATTGGAAAGAACCTGAACTCAATTCTAGCCCCGAGCGCTTCTCTGAAGAAGATGCGCCTTCGGTAATAAAGAAGGCTAGGAATGAGTTAGATCCTTGGACTGTAAGAGATCCTTGAGCGCCTTCCAGATCTCCCTCTCCTGATTCGAACGAGTCCTCTACCAGGAAAATTTTGCTAAATATGCAGGAGAAATTAGCGTCTTTGGCAGGAGTACTTTCCAAGGAGCCTACTCGTAAGAAGGATGATAGGCTTCCGATTAAAAGATCCAAATACCGATCTCCTGTCAGGCGCAATGAGACTTCCAGGGGAGTTGTTGCACAGGCGGCCATCTCTGGGGGAGCGGAGCGTTAGACAGGCGAGAAGTGGTAAAGGAAGTAACTCCTGCCAAGCGCCTGGCGCCAGCTAGGAGCCAGGCGCCAAGTAGGCGCAAAGAGCCTGATTTTCCTGTAGATTGTTCAAGACCTAGAACTCCAACCAAGCGCCGAGATCCAGCTGGAGAAGAGGAAGCTCCTGATAGGAGCGAAGCGCCTGCTAAGCGCAATGCGCCTGCCAAGCGAAATGCGCCTACCATGATCCAGGAGTATCCAGAGCGCGATACTCCTGCCAAGCTCCAGGAGTATTCGGAACTAGATGCGCCTTCCAAGGGCCAGGAGTATTCGGAACGCGATACGCCTGCCAGGCGCCAGGAGTATTCCGATCTCGATACTCCTACCAGGCGCCAGGAGTATTCTGAGCTTAATACTCCTCCCAGGCGCCAGGAGTATTCGGAGCGTGATGCGCCTACTAGCCGCCAGGAGTATTTGAAACGCGTTGCGCCTGCCAGGCGCCAGGAGTATTCCGAACACGATACTCCTCCCAGGCGCCAGGAATATTCTGAGCGAGATACTCCTGTTAAGCGCCAGGCGCATTCTCTACATGAAGAGCCTGACAACCGCCAGGAGTCCTTCAGGCGTCAAACTAAAATTATCCATGACTCTCCTAAGGATAGGCGTAGATAGAGAGTAACTCTTAGTCCCTCTCCTATTAGAAGTGCTTCTTCTTCGGAGAGGAAGAGATCAAGAGAGGAGACAAACGAAAGAAGGGAGCCTTCTCCTTCCGAGCCTATTAACTTAGAGGACGGCTCGGAGGATGAGATTACTAATAAAGAAGGACTTTCAAATTATAAAGTTCTTTCTTCTTTCCTTTTAGAAGAGTATGGAGATTCGTTGACTCCAGCATGCTCCTCCTTCTCCACGCTCTCTCTTTTCAAGCACGAAAGCACACAAGTCTTCCTCCTTCCTGAAAATGAAGCCGGCCATATCCATGAAGAGGGCCCTACAATCTCTTGACTCCTGGATCAAGACAAAAAAGGAGTTAGGAAGGACAGTCTTGTATGCCTCCTGACTAAACTAACGGGTAGAAGAGGCATATGGTATGAAACGGGGGAGATATGGGATTGTCTCTGCCCGTTTCAGCCGAGTCAGACTTTCTCGAGTCTCGTAGACTCCTCGAGGAGACACGCCCTTAAATTCGGCCAGAGCAACATGGGGTCTTTCGAGATGGACCACCTCCTCAAGGGACTTTTCCACACTTTAGAAGTATTTAACTTCCTGGATTGGTCCCTTGGGGTTCTGGCTAAGAAGTCCCAGGAAAAGGAACAACTAAACCCCGAAGCGGTCCGCTTTGTTTGCGCCTCTTTCAGGACATTTATTCCCTTCTCAGTTGGTGAGAGACATTGCTCATTCACTAACTGAGAAGGCCACTCAAGATCTCCGTTAGGCAGTCTTCAAGGAAGAATAGACCTGTGGCCAGTGAGGAAAAGAAAGGGTCGTCCAGCTCGGCAGCAGCCCTTTCGAGGAGGCCCTCCGGCTAGATCTATCGCCAGAAGGAAGACAACAGAGAGAAGGGGAAGATCTTCCTTCCGTCCCTTTAAGAAGGGAAAATGAGAAAACTATCCTCCAGACACCTGTAGGAGCCAGGTTACATTTCTTTGCGGGAGCCTGGGAAGACATAGGATCCGATCCTTGGTCGATGTCGATCATCAAGAAGGGTTATTATATCCCATTCAAGGACAGCCCTCCCTTGACAACATCACCGAGGGAACTGTCCGCCAGATACAGGGACCCTGTTCTGATGGATACTCTTCGTCAAATGGTGGAGGCAGATGTGGGACAAAGAGCAATAGAACTGGTACTGGATCACAGCTCCCGGGTTTTACAATCGCTTGTTTCTTGTAGCAAAAGCCTCGGGGGGATGGGAGACGCCAGTACTGGATGTAAGTGCGATGAACAAATTCGTAGAACAACAGAAGTTCAGCATGGAAACGTCTGCTTCAGTACTTGCAGCACGCCGTCAAGGAGATTGGATGGCGTCCCTAGACCTTCAAGACGCATATTTCCACATCCCGATTCACCATTCGTCGAGGAAGTACCTTCGTTTCATGTTCGAGGGAAGGATCTATCAGTTCAGGGCCCTGTGTTTCGGCCTGTCCACGGCTCCCCAAGTCTTCACAGACTTGATGAAAAATGTGTCAAGACACCTACATATGAAAGGGATAAACGTCTCCCTATACCTGGACGACTGGCTCATCAGGGCCAGGTCTCAAAAGCAGTGTTTGGAGGATCTGTCAACAACTTTGGAACTGACGAAATCATTAGGATTGATCGTAAACCTCGAGAAATCCCAGATGGTCCCCAGCCAGAACATGGTTTATCTGGGGATTCAGATGGATTCTCGGGGTTTTTGAGTATTTCCTTCTCAAGAGAGAATAAAGAAAGGTTGTACCACAGTATCGAGCTTCTTAGAGAAAGAGCGCACTTCAGCGAGGGAATGGTTGAGCCTTCTGGGGACCCTTTCCTCGCTCGAACAGTTCTTTCCTCTAGGAAGACTGCATCTCCGTCCACTTCAGTTCTTCCTGAGAAGGAGTTGGAGTTGTTGAAGCAGGACAGCTCTCGAACACGTTTCCAATCTCAGCAGAAGTAAAAGATCAATTAAGGTGGTGGTTGACCCCCTTAGAAGAAAACAAAGGAGTATCCCTGGAAGTACGGAACCCAAACCTGACATTGTTCTCAGACGCGTCGGAGACAGGTTGGGGTGCAACCTTAGGATCCAAAGAGGTGTCAGGCACCTGGTCGGAAGAACAGGTGTCATGGCACATAAATTGCAAGGAGCTCTTAGCAATTCACCTTGTGCTAAAGAGCTTCGAGCACATAGTCAGAGACAAAGTAGTACAGATAAATTCCGACAATACTACCGCTCTGGCTTATGTCAAAAAACAAGGAGGAACTCACTCTCTCGCCCTATACGAACTAGCAAGAGATCTGCTGATTTGGGGCGAATCAAAGGAATGTAGTTCTCCTAAACAAGATTTGTCCAAGGGAGAGGAACGTGAGAGTGGACAGACTGAGCAGGAGGTTCCAGGTCCTTCTACAGAATGGACCCTCCACTCGGAAGTCTGTCAGAGCCTTTGGTATCTTTGGGGGAAAGCCTCAAATAGATCTGTTCGCCACGTTCCTCTCCAAAAGGATAGACACGTTTTGCGCCCTAGTAGAAGATCCCAGGGCTTATGCAATAGACGCCTTTCTCCTGGACTGGTCAGGGCTAGATGTGTACGCTTTTCCCCCATTCAAGATACTGGGGGAAGTGGTCAGAAAGTTCGTGGCTCGAAGGGAACCAAATGACTCTGATAGCCCATATTGGCCATCCCGAATTTGGTTCACAGAGGTAATGGAGTGGACAGTGGACTTCCCCAGATCTCTTCCAAACGGATAGATCTGCTCAAACAACCCCACTTCGAGAGGTACCATCAAAACCTACCCCCCGCTCTTGCTCTGACTGCCTTTCGACTATCGAAAAAGACTTGTCAGAGCGAGAGGGTTTTCTCGCAAGGCGGCAAGCGCAATTGCCAGAGCCCGCAGATCATCTACTAGCGGAGTGTACCAATCGAGGTGGGAAGTTTTCAGAAGTTGGTGCAGGTCGAAGAAGCTGTCCTCTTCCAATACCTGTGACCAAAATTGCGGATTTCCTTCTTTTCCTGAGGGAAAAATCGCATCTCTCTGTACCGACTATTAAGGGGTACAGGAGCATGCTTTCAGCAGTATTCAGAAACAGAGGATTAGATTTGACAAATGATAAGGATTTACACGATCTCATTCGTTCCTTTGAAACATCAAAGTCAGTAGAACCCAGAGTTCCAAGCTGGAACTTGGATGTGGTCCTGAAATTTCTGTCCTCCGAGAAGTTCGAACCACCACACACGGCTTCCTTTCGAGATATCACTAGAAAGTGTTTATTTTATACATTCAACTTACCTGTCAGATATATACATAGCTATTACTCCGTCGTCCCGACAGAAATTCGAATTTCGCGGCACACGCGGCAGGTATGTCAGGTGATCTACCCCCCCGCCGCTGGGTGGCGGGAATAGGAACCATACCTGTTTTCTAATTCATATTTTTTCTGTCGCTTGGAATGTAAACAACGTTTGCAGCTCCTCCTGATGGATTTTCGTGTTTCATCGCCATCGATCGTCTGGGCTAACTTTTACAGGGAAGTAATGGATCTTTGGTTCGGCATACGCTTTTGTTAACTTTTAGAATTTTTTGATAAAATTAACTTGGTTTAAAATTCGAAGATTAGTGACGTGTAAACTACCGAAGTTTTCGGTAGACACTCATGCACTTTCACGAAAGTGAATTACTTATATTTTCATGAAAGGAAAGGGAATTACTTATATTTATTCATTAATACAAATAAGTGTTAGAGTTTGATTGAGGAAATGTATATCTTTCTTCCTAGTTGGGGAAGTCAGAAAAGTAACTATCCTTTAGAAGCTTTATTAGCTCTTGTGTTAACGAGCAATTATAGTAGTAACAGTACTAGTAGTTGTTGCATCCTCATCACCTTCTTACTCCGCAGAATCTACAATATCATATTTGCAAATTGTAGACTTTGGATATAGTTCAAATGCGAACTCTTAGAACGTAAGAAGTGAATATAGTGTTCCCCCGCCCCCATTACAATGGAGGGTGCGTCTGACGGCTCTGTCTCGCTCTCAGGTCTAGACCTCTTCCAAGCTCACAAGCCCAGAGGAGAAGGAATGTCGAAAACCGTAAGGAGGTTTCAGAGAATCCCCACCGGTCAGGCGTCCCCTCGGCAGGTTCTGTAGAGCGTCCCAGACTGCCAAGGATAGCCATTGAAAAGGCATCCTTAAAAAAGTGCGTCTCTTCATCTTACATCCGAAAAGACGAAGAATGTATATGTTTTGATGATCTAGCGCGTTCTCTGAAAACTAGCGCGAGCCGCGTTCCTACAACCAAACGCGAGCCGCGTTCTAGCAACTGAGCGCGAGCCGCGTTCTAGAAAATTTTTCTTGGCGCAAGGTGCCTTCAAAGAGACGAAGCGCCAGCCTGGCGCAAATTGCGCCAGAAAAACAGACGGCTAGAGCAAGGAGCCTTATAGTACAGTGGCAATCAGAACGATCTTTCCATTGAACGTTTCCGGGCAAGAGGCTCTTTCTAAAAGGGGTCTAGTAGGCGCTCGGAACTATCAGGGCGCACGGGACCTTCCACGCAAGCGGAACGTTCCAGGGGCGAGTCTCCTTTCTAGCGTGCGGAACATTCCAGGCGCGCGGAACTATCCAGGCGCTAGGCGCAAGGAGCCAGGCGCCCAGAATATTCCAAATCTTTCTTATGAGAGAGAGGTCAGTCGCGAGGCTCCTCTTTGAGTTTTTAACTTGAGCAACTTTCCCCTGGCAAAGGTGCAAGATGTCGCACAGGCGGCCGTTTGTCAGAAGGATTCTGATACTAAGAGAAGCCATTTTTTCATTATCAGAAGACTCCTGTGTTTGGCAGTTTCCTCTCAATGCGGACTCTCCTCCATTCAGTTCATGCTCTCTTCATTCATGCTCTTCCCTCGTTATGAAGAGGCAAGAGCTTTGGGAGTTTTTTCTTATAAGAATCTCATCGACGTTTGGGTATGATGGCGGATAGGAAATATCTACTTCCTTCCGTAAACCCGTACAGATGAACAGGAATTCTATCTCTTCCGCGATTTATGAGGAAATCACGAAGATTTAAAGAGTTCCTGGATTAACTTCCTTCCTTAAGGAGATATATATACTCATTCTATCGTTCTATTAACGAAAAGAATGAAGACAGTAAAAATTTTTCCTTTCTCTATCTGCCTCGGCAGGGAAAGAAGGTAGTAGAGTATTTGCTGTATGCGAATACGATACGGCAAATCACACATAACGTAGTTACTTCTTTGCAGAGCAACTCAATTACCAGTATACTTCCAGGAATTTCCTAGGAAGGACTTACGCTTAAAGGGAGGGGTTGTTAAGAAACAACACCTACTTAGCTTCTAGATTTATCGAAGTCTTGTTTCGCTTAAATATGCATTAATAAGAACTTCCTGAAGTTCGATAATAATTTTATAAGATTCCTTTATTTAATGGAGTAGCTGGCACTCTGGAAGAGTAGGCCAGACGGCTAACGGAGACTGCTATCGCCCCTTAGAGACCAACGCAGTAACGTAGGTGCGGTCATGAGTGGTTGGTTACATGTCTCTCTCCTGCGGGATGGAATAACTAACCGTGTCTCTCCCCTACAATCGCGGTTTTAGCCTCGGATTGAGGGGTTAGTTAAGCAAACATAAATAAAATATTGTCTGCCTTTTGCTAAGAAGCTTTCAATAAGAAAGATATTACAACATTTCAATGCTGTTTACCGTAGGTAACATTATTAAAGGATTCTAACGCAGCGGAATTCTATATTATATGATGCTCTCATGCTTACGAAAGCATGGCTTATTAGAGTACATGCTTAGTGAGAAGATGAATGTAGTAGAAGAGAATTCCCTTTAAGACTACGGTATGGTCAAGTCTTATGCACATACCAGAGGTTAACTACAGAATTCCTAGTATCCTTACAAAGGTTTCCTAGATTAATGCTGTTTACCACAAGTGACAGTATTATAAAGGATTCTAATACGGCAGAGCACGATATAAATATAATTCTCTCATCCTTTCGAGAAATGCACACAACCTTTTTTAGAATCTGATATTGCTCAAGAGAAGATGGGTGAGAGTCGGATGGGAAACATTCTCTTAGTGGCAGAAGTTGTTTCCCTGAATGACTATACTACGTATATAAAAGTTTTTTCCTACTAAGAACGGAATTAACATGTGAAGGATGTCGGGTTACCATAAAGACACAGATGTTCTGGCACATAACCTTAAAAGAACTAGAAGGAAGCGCAGCCTGGCGCAAAGCGTCAGAAGCGCCAGCCTGGCGCATTGCGCCAGAAGCACCATCCAAGAGTATTTTCTCGTTTTAGCGAGTTATTAACCTAAGAGTCCAGTAGTGGTTGGTTTGGTGTTTGCTTCTCACCTCGGTGGTTGCGGGTTCGATTCTCGGCCATTCCATTGAGAGTGAGAGATGTTGGATTTCTGGTGATAGAAGTTTCACTCTCGACGTGGTTCGGAAGTCACGTAAAAACACCATACAAACAAACAAACAAACCAGTAGCCTCTCGGAGGCTCGGTAACGGGCAAGATTCGTTCCTGATTTCGTTACCATTTAAATCGGAAAGGGGTCGCTTACAAGGAATGATGAAATGATTTATTTTAATCACTTAGGCCAATTCCACGATCTCTCATATCGCAAAGAGCATCGAGAATCTCTTTTTTTCGCCCCTGTTCGCGTTAAACAAAAGAGAACCTATTTGGGGAACAGACACGGAACGTAAACGATCCTTAAGAGGTTCGATGCAAGATTTTGCATGTCCGTGAGAACCTTCTCGATCGAAGATAATAACTGTTAAACGTATGTCTAACATTTATTGAAAAGAGTTTTGAGAACCTGCGGAAAGTCTTCTTCATAGATCTCTCGTAAGGTAGAAGACGAACAGGCTTCCTATAGACTGCTTCCTTTTCCTCGAACCAAGAGAGGTAGCAATATATGACATCTTTAATTTAAAGAAGGGGAATAAACTTTAGTCTTTTTTCCCCTAGTTATAAATTCTTAACAGATATTAAGATAAATGGGCGTCAAGGAAGAGAGGATGAATGCCTCATTTTGGCCTTAGAGAGGTTGGATTCACAGAAGTCACGTTCTTCTCACAGCATGTTTCGTAAGGCTTTTCCAAAGAGTATCTGGATATTCTATCAGAATCTATTATAAATAGACCTGAAAAACCTCTCCACTCTGAGTCTGTCTGCATGCAGACTGACCAGAAGTGGACATGAATGAGAGGATTTTTCAAGGTAAAATGACAATAGTCATGGCTAAGACATAGAATTGCTGCAGATCGTGCTAGATGGAATGAGGAAACTGTCCTCTTCCGATACCTCTGTGAACCACATAGCGAGGTTCTTTCTTCACTTTCAGAGGGAAGAATCACCTAGGTTATATCTGCTATCAAAGAACGCAGTAAAAGGCTATACTCTGTCTCTACAAGGGGAATTAGAGATAACGGAAGATTAAGATCTTCGGGATCTTATACGATACCGCAATACGACAAGAGTAGGATATCATGTTACTTCGAATGGGATCTTTTGTGGCCACAGATTCCGTGTTCCGACAAAATGGAACTGCTCCTCATCAAACTTCTTTGAGAAAGTTTATGAAGGAATTCTTTGTTTCTCTTAGCCTAAACGACCAAGAAGACAAGTGTAATTTTTTTGTGCATTGGAATCTCGCATCAGATTCAATGGAGACTCAGCAATGGGTTCTTGCCAGCATAGTATGTCTGGCAAAAGAACTAAAACCCTCTATTCCTGACGCAACGCTTTCAGATAGAAGTTTCGTTGCCCAGGCAGGGTACTTACTTTTTCATCTACAGAAGAAGAGATGGTTTAAACGTTTGCCTACAGAGTCTTCGGGGTGCGATGAGGGCTCGAAATGCTTCCCAGAAGGTATTCAGAAGGATACAATAAGAGCTAGAAATCAGGGTTCCGCCCAATTTCAGCTCTGAGTCTCCTTCGACTTCCAGACTCCTTCCCTTCCTTCGGGCAAGGATAGGGAAGATTCTGCAACGAGGAACCTCATCAACTTGTAAGAAGAGATCTCGTTAGCAAAGGAAGTATTCACGAAGGATCCTCCTCGGAGGAAGACACTTCTCTCTCGTATTGTTAGATATCCTGTCATCTACTGGATGTAGCTGACTACAATCACCTCCCCTTGCCAGGGGCCAAAAGCTCAAAGGGGAAGAATTTCTTCCACCCTTCTCCAGTCTCCTGATAGACTATGTGGTTGTTCAGGACTCTCGGACAATGTAGCGCCAGCCAGGCGCCAACTGCCAATACAGGCGAAAAACGCCAGAGGCAGACAGTTCCAAGGAACTCTGTCATGGTCGGATACTGAGAAGGAGCGGGCCTCCAACCTGGCGCAAATGTGCCAGAGGCGAACAAATCGGACAGATATAAGAGTGTCCGATGTGGACATCGCCAGACAGCCTAGAGACTCTTCCAAGCTCGAAGCTCCAGCAAGTGTGGAGGAGCCAAGCCAGGCGCGAGGCGCCAGCCAGGCGCGAGGCGCCAGCCAGGCTCTAGGAGCCAGCCAGGCTCTAGAAGCCAGCCAGGCGCCATCCAGGTGCCAGGCTCCTTCAAGGCTAGGCTCCAGTCAGGATTGAGGATCCATCCAGGCGCAAGGCTCCTTCCAGTAAAGAGAAACCTAAAGCTCTGTCATGTAAGAGGGCTAGTCCCCATTGATATGATACAGGTAAGGCTCTGCCATGTAAGTGGGTCAGCCCCCATTGGCACGATCCGAGAAGGCTCTGTCGTGTAAGCGGGCTAGCCCCCATTGACATGATCCAGAAGGGTTTGTCAGTCATAGGTCCCTACCTCGCTGAAACTCTTGAGGCATGCAGACTCATAGACAGTAATCATGAAGTCTTCTGCCAAGCTCCAGGCGCAAGGCGCCAGCCAGACGCAAGGCTCCAGCCAGGCGCAAGGCGCTAGCCAGGAGGAGGAGCCAATCAGGCGCCAGCCAGGCGCGAGGCTCCAGGCCAGGCTCTAGGCGCCATTCAGGCGCAAGGCTCCAGCCAGGCGCGAGGCGCTAGACAGGCGCTAGGCGCCTGCCAGGCACGAAGCGCTAGCCAGGCTCCAGGCTTCACCCAGAAGAGATCTATATCAAAGAATGCCCTGGCCTTCTTTGAGACAATGTGATCTCCTAAGCACTTGACAAGTGCATTGATGATTCCTTCAAACAGCTGAGAATTAAAGCGCATGAGTGCGAGCTTTTCCGAATTCTTGTTCTTTCCTTAACAATATGTCATAAGGACATATTAGCTGTCACATACGGGAGATGCAACTCTCTGTTGCACTTCCCATATCGAAGGATGTCAAGATAAACCTACGAGAGATCCTTCTCTCTTGGTTGATACGTGTCTGCGGATACATTGCTGGGATAGGGAGCCGATACTGATCCTTAACTAGTGAGTTAAATTTTATTTAACGTCGTGTTTTTTCTTTGGGTTGTTTGAAAGGAGTTTGGGGATAACTCTTTTTCAACTTAAGCCACTAACCCTCGTGTTAGGATCAGGTGATCGGGATCGGTGTTGTGCTCCTTAATTATGCCACTAGGCATTTGTCATGTAAGAGGCTCTGTCGAGTAAATGGATAAGACCCCATCGACAGACCCCACAAAAACTCTTAGCCATAGGTCACATCCTCGCTGAGGCTCTTGAGGCGAAGCAGATTCCTAGGCATTAGCCATGGAATCTTCCGCCTGAACAAGTAGGAACCAAGGTTTTATTTATTTATTACCTACAAAACGTATGTTGTTTACCTGTCTATTCAGTAAAATAGTTGTCTCTTACCCACCACCAAGGGTGTCAATCAGCTAAGTATATATCTGCCGGGGAAGTTGCATGTACAAAATGATATTGTTAGAATACAATAAAGTTTTGTACATACTTACCGGCAGATATATACGATGAATGGCCCACCCAGCCTCTCCTCAGGAGACGGTGGAAGAGAAAATCTGGTTCTAGAACGGGAATGGTTCCTATCCTGCCACCCAGCGGCAGGGGGGTAGATCACCTGACCTACCTGCAGCGTGTGCCGCGAAATTCGAATTTCTGTCGGACGTCAGAGACATAAGCTAAGTATATATCTGCCGGGTAAGTATGTACAAAACTTTATTGTATTCTAACAATATCATGTTAATAGATATACCTTAGAGCAAATTATGCTTTCCTACATAGAGCTGGGAAGTTACTCAGTCCCTCGCACTGGAGTAGTCCTTCTCGTTCAGGAAAAAAAGGGGGGGGGGATACGGAAGAATTAACCGAGGAAAGAATAATTCCCCTTCCGATATACTCGAATTAGAGGAAAATTGAGAAAGAAACATCCAACTATGGAAGTACTGTAGATTATAGGATTCTTACAGCACCTCTTCTTATTTTGATATCGAGATTTCCTGACCACGGTTGCAAGTAATGGGCCATAAAGGCTCCAGCCAGGCTTTAACCAGGCGATAGGCGCCAGCCAGGCGCGAGGCGTCAGCCAGGGGCGAAGCGCCAGCCAGACGCGAGGCGCCAACCAGGCGCAAGACATCAGGATCTCCAATTTCTCAGTATTTGGATATTGACTTTCCAAGAGTTTCCTCTTTGAGAACTGACACAAGATCAGTTTTTTTTCCTGACAGAACACAAGTTGTCGCCACAGGCGGCCGTGCCCTTGTCAGGATTAACTGAAATTGCGGAAGTCTCTACCAAGAACAGACTTCTCATGTCAGGTAATATAGTGGTCGCGTGAACGACTTCTTTCCTGGCAAGAGGAGTTGTTTTGGGAGAAACTTTCTTTGCCAGATCAACCTTCTACTGACAATTATTCTAGATATCGCACAGGCGAACGTAGTACGTGTCAGGATAAGTGGGTTCTTCTGCTTTATAGACCTTTACATGGTGAAGAGAACCGATATCTTTAGAGGTCTCTCGCTTTCCTCAACCTTATGAGACAAGTGATAGAAAATATATCGGACTCATAAGTTAATCTGGGTGCAGGTTTTAGAAAGACCTTGGCAACCCCTTTTTTATTGCACGTTTCGGCTAGTCCCTTGAACCATGCAGCTCCTCTTTCTCCTCTTTCATTGTTATTAATAAGATGTTATATTATCCTACTCCTATGTAAACATATAACAAGGGAGACCTTGTAATGTTTTGGTACTGGAAAAGACTCGTAGGAGCTCTCAGTATTGGGTGAGAGGCTCTTTCAAGTATCTGAACCGTACATTACGGGCTGATGTCCTAGGATAGGAATCTTGAATGATTCTCCTCGATCCTGGATCAATTATTAGGAGAATAGAATAATAATAATTTGTTGTTTTGCAGAATAACGATGATAGAATTTTCCATTCTCTCGTTGCCCAGGCACGAGGACAGGAAGAAAGAATATAAGAGAGAGGTAGCAATATACGCCATCTTTATGTTATAGAAAGGGGAATAAAATTTAGTCTTTTTCCCCTAAAAAATATAACAACTCTTTACAGAATGTAAGACAAAGGGCGTCAAAGAAAAGAGAGGATATACGTTATGCCTCATTTTAGACTTAGAGAGCTTGGATTCTCAGAGGTCAACGTTCTTCTCACAGCAGGTTTTGGAAGTCTTTTTCCAAGACAGTCTGAATATTTCTTTCAGCATCTATTTTAAAATGGACCTTAACAACCTCTCCACTCTGAGTCTGTCTGCGGGCAGACTGACCAGAAGTGGACATGAATGAGAGGATGTTTCAAGGTAAATGACAGTAGTCATGGATAAGATATATAATTACTGCAGATCGTGCTAGAGGGAATGAGGAACTGTCCTCTTCCGATACCTCTGTGAACCACATAGCTGGTTTTTTTCTTCCCTTTCTTTCAGAGGGAAGAATCACCTTTGTATATAATCTGCTATCAAAGAACGCAGTAAAAGGCTATACTCTGTCTCTATAAAGGGAATTGGAGATAGCAGAGCATTAAGATCTTCGGGGATCTTATACAATACCTCTATACGACAAGACTAAGGATATCTTATAATTACAATGGGATCCTATTGGCCTACAGATTCCGTGTTCTGGACAAGATGGAACTGCTCCTCATCAATGTTTCTCTTGGTACTAAACGACCAAAAGGGACGAGCCTGAAATTTTGGGCTTGGGAATCTGGAATCAAATTCTAGAAAGACTTGGCAATGGGTTTCCTGCCAGCATGGTATGTTTTGGCAAAAGAACTAAAACCTTTTATTCCTGGATCAACGCTTTCAGATAAAGGATTCGTTGTCCAGGCAATGTATTTACGTTGTCATCTACAAAAGAAGATAAGGTTTAAACATTTGCTGACAGAGTCTTTGGAATACGATGAGGGCTAAAAACTATACTTCCCAGAAGATTCGAAGAGATATATTGAAAGAGCTAGAAATCAGGAATCCTCCCAATTTCAGCTCAGAGTCTCCTTAGACTTCCAGGCTCTTTCCCTGCCTTCGTGCAAGGATAGGGAAGATTTTGCAACGAGAGAACTCATCAACATGTAGGAAGAGTGCTCGTTAGCAACGGAAGTATCAAGTATGATCCTCCTCGGAGGAAGACTGGTCTCTCGGACTATTAGATTTCCTATTGTCTACTGGATGTAGCTGACTAAAATTACCTCCCCTTGTTGCAGAGGCCATAAGCTCATAGTGAAAGAATTTCTTCCACCCTTTTCCATTCTCCTGATAAACGATTGTGGATGTTTAGACTTTCGGACAATGTAGCGCCAATCAGGCGCAAATGCCAAAACAGGCGTAAAGACGCCAGAGCAAGACAGTCCAAATAAACACTGTCATTGTCTGATGAGAGAAGGAGTAGGCCTCCAATCTGGCGCAGATGCGCTAGAGGCGAATAAATCAGGCAAATAAAGTGTCCGAGGTGGACATCGCCAGTTTTCATCGAGACTCTTAACAAGCTCGAATCTCCAGCAAGTTGGGAGAAGTCAGCCAGGCGCCAGGCGCGAGGAACCAGCCAGGCAAGCGAAGTGCCAGCCAGGCGCGAGGCGCGAGTGAGACGCCAGGCAGGCGCGAGGCGCCAACCAGGTGCGAGGCGCCAGGCTGGCGCGAGGCACCAGGCAGGCGCAAGCCAGGGGCGAGGCACCAGGCAGGCGCGAGGCGCCAGGCTGGCGCGAGGCGCCAGGCAGGCGCTAGGCGCCAGTCAGGCGCGAGGCGCAGGGCGCCAGCAGGCGCGAGTGAGGCGCCAGCCAGGCGCGAGTGAGGCGCCAGCCAGGCGCGAGATGAGGCGAACCAGCCAGCGCGAGTGAGGCGCCAGCCAGGCGCGAGTGAGTGGAGGCGCCAGCAGGCGCGAGTGAGGCGCCAGCCAGGCGCGAGACGCCAGGCAGGCGCGAGAACGCCAGGCAGGCGCGAGGCACCAGCCAGGCAAGCGAAAGCGCCAGCCAGGCGCGAGGTGCGAGGCACGAGTGAGACGCCAGGCAGGCGCGAGGCACAAGCCAGGGGCGAGGCGCCAGGCTGGCGCAAGGCACCAGCCAGGCGCTAGGCGCCAGGCAGGTGCGAGGCGGCCAGGGCAAGGGCGTTAGGGGCACCAGGCGCCAGCCAGGGCCCCGAGGACGCCAGGGCAGGCGCGAGGCGCCAGCAGGCGCAAAAAAAAGGAAAAAACTAGGCACCAGCCAGGCGCAAGCCAGGTCATCTGGCTTCTTCAATCCAGAAGAGCATCTATTTCCAAAGAAAGGCTGGTTTCAAAGAAAGCCCTGGTGTTCTTTGGAACAGTGGAATCTCTAAAGCACTTCTTGAGTAACTTGATGATTCCTTCAAACAGCTAATAATTAAAAGCGCTTGAAGTGCGAGCTTTTAACAATTCTTGTTTTTTCCATAACAATATGTCGTGAGAGACATATTAGCTGTAATAACGGGAGATGCAACTCTGTGTTGACTTTTCTTTGCACGAAGGAGATCAAGTGGGCCTATGAGAGATCCTTCTCTCTTTGTTATACGTGTCCACGGATGCGTTGCTGGGATAGGGAGCCGACACTGATCCTTAACTAGTGAATTAAAAAAATTTTATTTTAACATTAGTGTATTATTTTCTGCGGTTATTTGAAATGAGTTTGGGGATAGCTCTTTTCAAATTAAGCACAAACCCTCGTGTTAGGATCAGGTGATCGGGATCGGTGTTGTGCTCCTTAAATTATGCCAATAGGCATTGGTGTATTATCATGTAAGTGGATAAGATCGCATTGACAAATGACCACTAGATTCTGTCAAGTAAGTGGATAAGACCCCATTGACAGATCTACAAGAACTCTTAGCCATAGGTCACATCCTCGCTGAGGCTCTTGAGACGAAGCAGACTACTAGCAATAGCTAGGAAGTCGACCCTTCGTCTAAACACATAGGAACCAAGGTTTTATTTACCGTATATTTCGGCGTATAAGTCGACCGGAAGATAAGTCGACCCCCCAATTCTGAGTAAATTTTTATGATTTTAACTAATATCGGGTATATTAGTCGACCTATAAATGTGAGGCCAACCGTACGCTCAAAATAAGCAGCAGGGTAAAATGTATCATATACAATAACCAGAATGTTATTACGGTACAGATGTTGCTCTTCTTACCATATGAAATACAGGTAATATACTCGGTATATTAACAAATCTGTGTAATATATAAAAGATGAATACCGGCAAATATGATTAGAAATGACGAAACGAAAGATACGTTACTCGAGTGTAATGTAAATTACGGTACTACAAATGGCTATGCAATGTTTACACTTGCTGTGCGATTGGGGTTTCTTCAAATTACTTTGATTTTTTTCATTTTATTTAAGGTAATGGATGTTCTAATGTATTATTATTGTCGTATTACTGTGTGAAATTTTTTAATGCTGGTATTTACATACATAGTTACCTCAACAAGGCTGTCATTGCTATTAGCCAACTGTAAAGCCTGGATTCCTGTACCGATATGCCAAAATAATAAAGATTCACTTTTTGTTACCGTTAGATAAGTCGACCCCCTAATTTTGGCATGATTTTTTGGGGCCATAGGGTCGACTTATACGCCGAAATATACGGTATTTATTACCTACAACGTATGTTGTTTACCTGTCTATTCAGTAATAGCTGTCTTTTACCCTCCACCAATGGTGTGAATCAGCTATGTATATAATCGACAGGTAAGTTGAATGTATAAAAATGATATTGTTATGATACAATAAAGTTTTATACATACTTACCTGGCAGATATATACAATTAAATGGCCCACTCAGCCTCCCCTCAGGAGACAGCTGGAAGAAAAAAATATGAATTAGAAAACGGGTATGGTTCCTATTCTCGCCACCCAGCGGCGGGGGGGTAGATCACCTGACCTACCTGCCGCATGTGCCGCGAAATTCGAATTTCTGTCGGGACGACGGAGTAATAGCTATGTATATATCTGCCAGGTAAGTATGTATAAAACTTTATTGTATCATAACAATATCATTTTTTGCTGTCTCTCGCTACGGCAAAAAGAGTCAGCGAGTTGCACGCCCTTGAGTCACGAGTTGGCTTCAAGGGAGACTCTGCGATTTGTTCATTCCAGACTCTCTTTCTGCTAAGAATGAGAATCCTTCGAATCCTGGCCCAGGAGCTTCGAGGTAAAAGGACTTACTAGTCTGGTAGGCAGAGAGGCAGAAAGATCCCTTTGCCCAGTTAGAGCACTTAAATTCTATCTGGACAGAAAGAAGCAGTTGGGGGGTTCGCAACACGGTCTATGGTGCTCAGTAAAGGACCTCAAAAGACTAGTGTCTTAAGAATGCCTTAGCCTTCTTTGTTAGAAGTGTCATTACCGAGGCTCATAAGAACTGCCCAGATGACTCTTTTAATCTATTAAGAGTAAGAGCTCATGAAGTAAGGGCAATCGCGATGTCTATTGCGTTCCAAAGAAATATGTCGCTTAAAAATATTTTGGATGCAACTTATTGGAGATGCAACTCAGTGTTTGCATCTCATTACTTAAAGGATGTGCGCGTTACGTATGAGAAAAGTTATTCTCTAGGTCCGTTTGTGTCAGCACAGACGGTTCTGGGTAGTGGAGCGAGCACCGATCTTTAAATAAGTGTACGTAACCCTCTTGTCGGATGTGTTCTTGGATTTCCTGTGCATGGAAGTGTCAGATGTCGCACAGGCGGCCTTCACTTCTCTTCACTAGGAGATCGAGTGGCAACTGACTTTTAGAGGGGTACAAAAATTTTTTTTTTTTAACTTTTGTATGTGTGATTATCGAGTTTTTGGTTGTTTGCTAAGAGTTCGGGGATGGCTCTTGGCAATCTTAGAACTAACACGGGTGTTAGGATCGGGTGATCGGGATCGGTTGTGTGCTCCTTAAAGAAGGCATGTTGTCATATAAGCGGATTAGCACCCATTGACAAATGCCAGTTAGGCTCTGCCGAGTAAGCGGATGAAACCCCATCGACAGACCCACAAGAACTCTTGGCCGCAGATCACTATCTCACTAAGGCTCTTGAGGTGAAGCAGACTCCTGGGCAGTAGCCACGAAGTCTTCCACCTGATAAGGTAGGAACCAAGGTCTATAAATACCTACAACATATGTTGTTTACCTGTCTAGTCAGTAGTTAGCTGTCTCTTGCCTTTCACCAAAGGGTGTCAATCAGCTATGTATATATCTGACAGGTAAGTTGAATGTATGAAAATGATATTGTTATGATACAATAAAGTTTCATACATACTTACCTGGCAGATATATACGATTGAAGACCCACCCAGCCTCCTCGCAGGAGACAGGTGGAAGAAGAGAAATCTGATTAGAAAAGGGAAAACGGAATGGTTCCTAGTTCTGCCACCCCAGAGCAGGGCGGTAGATCACCTGACCTACCTGCCTGTAGCGAGTGCTGCGAAATTTGAATTTCTGTCGGGGACGACGGAGTCGATAGCTATGTATATATCTGCCAGGTAAGTATGTATGAAACTTTATTGTATCATAACAATTTCATATTTATACTACAAAACAAATAAACATACGTAAGTAAGAGAGAGAGAGAGAGAGAGAGAGAGAGAGAGAGAGAGAGAGAGAGAGAGAGATATGTTATTGTTACTGTTTAATCTCATTAAAGTTAATATTAAAATGTAGCAATGTCCTTAAAGATACACTTACATACATAAATTTCCAGCCCAAACAGAGGGCGAGAGTTACCACTAGGACATACTATCTCGTGTGGCAAAAGAGAGAGAGAGAGGAGAGAGAGAGAGAGAGAGAGAGAGAGAGAGAGAGAGAGAAAAGGGGGGGGGTTATCCTTATTTAAAAGACTGAAATGGATAGATTATTGCACTTCTATAAAAGGGATTTTGACGAAGGAAAAATCTATTTCTGGGCAAGGGCCTGTGTCGCCCAGTGAAATGTCCCTTTAGCACATTTCTAAGGTAAATTATTGCTAACATACCAGTGAAAAAAGCTAATATGGAAATGCCAGAATATTCTGGCTCGCTCACCTTATTTAAAGGTGTCTGTATGGTTTCTGGGGCGAGTGAAACCACTATCAGAGGTCCTTTGCCATTTAGATTCATTCCTTCTTCAAAATCTCTCTACTAAAGAGGAGCCGACCTAAGGCCCACTCCTCGCTACCGTTACGGCTAGCGCCTCTGACGTCATTCCTGTAGTTAGCACCCAAGCTTGGGCCAAAAAAAGGAGGGGGTACAACAGAAGGGTGGTATTTCACTGGGTGACACGGGCCCTTGCCTAGAAATAGATTTTTCCTTCGTCAAAATCCC
Organism: Macrobrachium nipponense; assembly: GCF_015104395.2. NCBI lineage: Eukaryota > Metazoa > Arthropoda > Malacostraca > Decapoda > Palaemonidae > Macrobrachium > Macrobrachium nipponense. Next base: position 47,093,518 of record NC_087206.1, on the reverse strand, counting down.
TTTTCTGGGCTCAGCCCGTGTCGTTACGTGAAATAATACCAGAGAAATGGCCACATAAGCTTGGAATAAGGAAGTACACAAGGAATATGTAGGATAATCAAAAACAATTAAGGTTAATTTGCTATAATTTAAGAATAAGGTTACAAGGGCAATTGAAACCTTAACAGTAAATACAATACAAAATGGTTAACAATTAAAAGTAAACAGGAATGTTAACTTAAACTGTGACTAATCCTAAGAACAAAATACAAGGAAATATCACAATATATACAACATGTGGCATCCAAGGTACAAAAAGGCTACATGGTGGCAGAGCCACGGCAAGAATGTCAGCGAGGCAGGTAGAAAGGAGAGATCTAGACTAAACTACTTACCACTATTCAAGCAGTGTCAGGAGAAACTGTGTTTCCTGCTGCCACTGCTGGAAATTTAAGTGCTTCTAAGGACTTAAGATAATGGCGTTTAAATACTGTCGGAGATTTCCAGGCTGTGTACTTCTTCAGATCATCAAAATTCATATGTTGGAAGTAGTTAATAGAGGTAGCTATTGCCCTAATGTCATCTACCCGAGGGAAGGACTCTGGGTTGGCTTGTTTAATGAAATATAATATTTGTTGTCTAATTCCTTTTAGGGAAATAGTGCCCTTTTTTCCTTATATAAATAGAGGTCCTGAGGATCTTAGGGCCGTTCTATTTAGGTATGCTATTAGGGTAGTAACTGGACATAAGGACGAGTCCTGTGGAAGTGGGAGATTTTTCCACGGGGCCCACCTATCTAGTGGGTCCTCATTCTTAGCTAGAAATTGACAATCTGGAGAAAGTAGCACTTCTCCTGAAGGGAGAAACTCTATATGACCAGAGTCTCTAGATAGAGCCGACAGTTCAGATACTCTGGCTCCTGAGGCCAGACTTAAAAGGAATAATGTTTTCCTCAGGAGGGGTAAAAAGTCACATGAGTCATTATTAGTGTCTGAGGCTAATTTGAGGACATCATTCAAGAACCATGACACAGACTTAGGTCTTTCTGATGGTCTGAGTCTAGCACAGGCCTTAGGGATAGATGAAAAATAAGAGTCTGTTAGGTCTATTTTGAAACCAAACTGGAAGATTTTCTTGAGTGCAGATTTAGTAGTAGTAATAGTACTAGCTGCTAAACCTTTTTCAAACAGTGTCCTGAAAAAGGATATGGTCAGATTGGTTGTCATGGTTTGTGTTTCAGAATTCCTCAGGAATATAGCTAGTTTTTTAACTGCTGAGTCATACTGACGTAGGGCCGATTCACGTTTATCCGATTCTAAGAATAGGATTTTCTTAGGGTCGATATTGGCATCCCTTTTTGCCGCAAACTTCATGAAATCCATAAAGTTAGGGTTTTCTGAATTCCTGAGGAAGCGTACACAGTCCTCGTTTGTACTAGTTGTGATAGTCTGGGATTGGGAATCCGTTGAGGTCGGAGTCCCAATATCAGTAGTAGTGGGAACCAATTGCTCTTGGGCCAATTGGGGACTATTAGAGCAATGTGTCCCTTGATCGTCCTGAGTTTGTTCAGGACCTTCAAGAGAAGATTCACTGGAGGAAAGATGTAAATCTTCTTCCACTGATTCCAATCTATAGCCATGGCGTCCATGGCATAAGCCAGAGGGTCCAGGTTGGGAGCCACATAACAAGGGAGTTTGTGATTTGATTCTGTGGCGAAGAGGTCCACCTGAAGCCCTGGGACTTGTTGGCAGACCCAGTTGAAGGACTGTTTGTCCAGGGACCACTTTGACTCCTGTGGGACTGAACGAGATAGCGCATCCGCTACTACGTTCCTTACTCCCGCTAGATGGGTGGCGGACAGGTGCCATTTGTTCTTGGCTGCCAGTGAAAATATGGCTATCATGACATGGTTCACTTGGTTCGACTTGGAGCCTCCCCTGTTGATGCAGTCTACCACCACTGCACTGTCCAGCACCAGTTTGATATGAGATTTCTTGGCTGGATGAAGCTTTATCAGGGTGAGGAACACTGCCATAGTTTCTAGTACATTGATATGAAGCTGGCAGAATGGAAGGGACCAGGTTCCCTGTACCTTCTTGTACTGTGAGTATCCTCCCCAGCCGCTTAGTGACGCATCTGTGTGGATAACTAGTGCCGGCGGAGGGAACTGGAGGGGAATTGTCTTTGACAAATTCTTGACCTCCATCCAGGGGCGGAGCCTTTTCCGTAAGATCGCCGGGGCAGTGGCTAGTTTGTCTTGGGATCTGTTGTTTGCTCTTGAGTGCCAGACACGGTTTATGTCTTTCAATTTTGCTTTTAACAGAACGTCTGTTATCGAAGCAAATTGGAGAGAGCCTAGGATTCTTTCCTGGTTCCTCCGGGACGTCTGTTTGCACTTGAGAAATTGTCTGGTTGCCTTGGCTATTTCTCTCTTCTTCAACGACGGAATTGATAGAGTGTGAGACTTCAAGTCCCATTGAATGCCTAACCACTGAAAGCGAGACTCCGGTGTTAGCCGGGACTTGGTCTTGTTTATCTGGAACCCCAGGTGTTCCAGAAATTAGATTACTTTGACCGTTGCTTTGTGGCATTCTTCGATGCTTGTGGCCCAAACGAGCTAATTGTCCAGATAAGCTACTAGCATTATTCCTTGAGACCTGAGTTCTTGAACGACTGTCTCCACCAGTTTTGTAAATATCCTGGGGGCTACATTGAGCCCGAAAGGCATTACTTTGAAGGAGAATGCCTGGTTCCCTAGCCTGAAGCCTAGGAACGGGCGGAAGTGTCTTACTACTGGAACATGATAGTATGCATCTGTAAGATCTATATAGGTGGAGACGGCCCCACAGGGTAGTAAGGTCCGCACCTGCGAAATGGTCAACATTCTGAACTTGTCGCAACGAATGAATAAGTTTAGACGGGACAAGTCTAGAATTATTCTTCGTTTGTTTGAGCCTTTCTTTGGCACGCTGAACAAGCGACCTTGAAATTTTAAATGCTTGACTCTTGACACTACTCCTTTCTGAAGGAATTCTTGAGTGTACTCTATCAATTCCGCTGTTGGTTGTTGATGGAAGGTTTTGGATGGAGGAGGACCTTTGAGCCAGCTCCAACCTAGACCTTTGGACACAATACTTTGGGCCCACTTGCTGAACCTCCATCGGTGACGAAAGAGGAACAGTCTCCCTCCTACCTGAGGATTCTCACTGGTTCGGGAAAGGTCGTGTCCCATGTCCTCCCCATAAACCCTTACCTCGGTTAGATGCTCTTCAGCCGCCTCTTTGGCGGAAGGCGCCTCTAGCTCTGCTACCCCTGCCAAACCTGTTGAAGGGCTGAAAGGATTGACCTTCAAAGATCGGGTTGAAAGCCAGTGAGATAGTTTAGGAGGTCGAAGCCTGTGCCTGCTGAGGTTGCGTTAGCAGCACAAACTGTTGTTGTGGCTGCGCCTTGGAAGTGGATGGTTGCGGTACTTGTGATACCAGAACTGCCTGTACTACCGTTTGCTGCTGGGAAGCCTGGAAAGGCTAGAATTTCCTAGGCTTCTTGGATTTCTGATTTGATGCGGCTGATTCCGACTTCCGTTTGTTGATTAACCCCAGCGAACCCTTAGGCTCTGGTTAAACCTAGTGGCCTCGCAGTGAACTTCGTTCACTACTGATACTGGGAAGAGATCAGCGCCCCAAATGGATGAGGCTAAGAGCTTGTTAGGCTCATGTCGGATAGTGGCCTCCGCCAGGACATGTTTCCTGCAATTTCGCCTAGCTATGACGAAATCATACAAGTCACATTGCATCAAGTACAATTGTGAATTTGCAATGATTTTGAATAGCGGCTCTTCTCCGTAGATTAGAGCCAATACCTCCGTCATAACTAGTGAATTGAGGGATCTGCACAGTCTCATCCTGGCGTCGAATTCAGCCTGGATGAGGTTGTCTGACAGTCTGGGTAATCTCTCGCTGAACTGAGAGATGGCGCAGTCTGGTTTCAGCTTTCCCACCGAGAAGGGGGCCAGAAGATCTAACCAGAGATCGTCTGTTCCGGAGAGCAGGAGGGATGTTGGTTCCGTCTCCCGGAGCTGTGGCATTGGCTCATCCTTCATCGTGGCTTGCAAGGTGAGCTCCGCTACCTTCGATGTGAACGGGATGGGGGTCTCCGCGTCCACAGTGATGATCGTGAAAGCACTCTTAAAGGCTTGAACCCTGGTGTTGACACATTGCCACTCCTCCAGGTTCCGTAGCCATTCACGTTGTGCGTGATCCCGAGAGAGGATTACAGTCTCCTTCGGGACTTTGTCTTCCCTTCTCATAGCCGCTTCTGTAAGGCGGGCATAGCCAATGAAGGGGGGCTGTAATCCTTGTGGATGAAACTCGAAGTATTCAATCCTTCGAGTTCCACAGCCCTCAATCGTTAGCATGCTGTCTGCAAAGGGAGCGTGGGAAGCAATCCTCCAGGGGTTGCTTGCCGTAAAGGTAGGAAGGGTAGACGAGTCCGGCATGGTTTGAGCCACCATGCCGGACTGTGGAAGACCTGTCACTGAATTCTCTCGGAGACATGCAATGAGGTTCTGAATCACTAGCCTATCAAAGATAGCTTGGATAGACTGGCCTGACTCCTCTAAAGAAGGTGAAATCTGTGTAAATATCTCCTGGAACTTATATTGCACTAAGTTCCCGACCAAACTGCCCATCTGCTGCATAATATTGGCGGAGATATTCGCAGAGAAGGTGTCTGGGTCGAAAGGGGAAGGTTCTACCTTTTCTTTAGGAGTCCTAGGCCTGGTTCCCTTAGAAGTCGAAGGCTCAGGGTCGGAAAAGAGCTGAGCCTTGTCCCTAGAAGACTTGGACTTGGAACCCTTCAAGTAAGAAGTCATTTTAGCCTTGACTTCTTCGACAGTGTCTTCTGGAGCGATTTAAAGTCATGCTTACCTTTGACTTTAGGGATCGCCAGGGCGGACTTCGGTCTGACCGACTGAACCTCCCGGTGAATCCCTGGAAGGAAGTAGATGAAGTAGGGGAAGAAGCTCTAGATGGGCTCAAGGGGAGACCTTGAGCCCCTACTAAACCTGCCTCACTTACATCCTTACCTGTGCCATCTACCGTCATGGGCTCGAGGTTCAAGTCCAGTGCTGCTACTTCTTGCATTCCGGCCAAACCCACCAACCCAGGCCTTCAGGGTAGAAAGAGCGGAATCCCGGATCGCTTGGACACCCTGAAAGAGAGGGTTAGTATTAATACTTTAGGTTACTTAAGATTAATTTACAATATATGATGATTGATATATCATGGATCATATTGGTCACTGAAGTCATTGTGTCAAAGTGTAGTATCCGGAACATTACTTACCCCGGAGGAGACCTGATCCACGAACTCATGGCAGATCGTGCAGCTCTCATGGTGCCAAACCAACGACTCGTTGTACCGGATCGCACAGGTAGCGTGTGTCCGGCAAACCTCGTGCCCACAGGGGTCTTGCAGCACGGCATTACAACCCGACTCCATACAGTGGGTGACCTGTAAGTGAAATGATACATGAGTATCATCACTAACATCCTGGACTAAGTCCGTGATGTGATATATCATAACACCGGAATGCTCCGGAGTTAAAAGATAATAAGGATTAGTCTCTACCTGCTCTTCTGCCGTGTAATGTGGTGAGTTGTCCGACAGGATCGGTAAAACAGCTTGAATCAGTGTGTCTCCGGCGTTGCCGAAGGACAAGCGATCACTGAAACAGGAGTAGCACATAACCTTTACGCCGGAGCGAGGAGTACTGGAGCGGCGGGTGAGGAGCAGAAGGGGACCAATAATTAGTGGCGGGGTTGACAACCCCGCCGTCAAAACTTAAAATTAGAATAAGTAGGTGGTGAAACCCGGGTAGGTAGCGGGGGGTCTGCCGACTTAAACTACGATAATGGATGTTAAGTATAAACGTAAACATCCATGAAAAACGTATTCTTGAAATGATGCTGGAGCCCGCCTGGAGTCACCGGTCCCTGGGACCTGGCTGTGCCGGGGTTCTGACCCGCCGGAGCGGGAGGGTTGAAACTTGGAGTAGGGGAGCGTGGCCTGAGAGCCGAGGAGAGCCGAGCATAGCCGAGCCTGGTGGTCAACCGAGACTCGGCCAGGCCGGGGTCCCCCCGGTACTCTATAGGGAGAGCGGTATGGAGCCGAGCCGGTGTCGAGTGTCCTCCAGCTAACTCCCGTATCCCCCCGCGTGGGGGGAGGAAGGGAGGGAGCTCGGATTGGTTGTCTGGGATAACGTGAACGAGCGTATCTCCTCCCAGGAGGTGGGAGAGAGCATGGAGGACCGACGCTGGGTGGCTCATAGCGGTTGCCTGGAACCTTCTCGGCCGTGGGATGAACCACGCGGTGGGAAAGGCCATGCGATCCGAGGTGGCCTAGGCCAGCCAGAACCGTCTCGATAAGCATGAATACAAAGTAACATCCTAACAAAACACTGTGGAGAAGGAAGAAAATATGATGGAGGAGAGAAAGAGGTGTCTTGGAGAAGCTGGATTGGACCAACCGAGAAGGAAGGGTGAACCTGGCAACTATGAGCAACTAGCCTATGCCGAGACGTAGAAACGCAGGGCGGTGACCAGGGTGGCTCAGGACATGAGAGAAAGGACCAGAGTCCTTCTAAGGAGCCTATCTCATAGAAACCTGACAACTAAAAGAACATGCATGCATGATCTCTAAGCTGAAGGAAATGACGTAGGCTACGAGCCTAGAGTGAACTCGTAAAACAAACCCTCGTGTTGAGATAAAATTACGTAAATAACTCGTCAATAATGCATCATCAAAAGAATAATAATGTACTGCTAAAGTATTCGAGCACAAACGGTATAGAGGACCGAATGTAGCACGAAACAAGGGAACACATGGGAGCGAGCCATGTGGCTTGGGAACAATGCCACATGGGACGCCGTCCATAAACAACCAAAATAAAACGGCTAAACAGGTCTATGGCAGTTCGTAAATGTTATAAAACATTAAAAGCAGTACTTAACTTGGATGCAGATGAATCTTGACATTGCATGATGAAGATGAGGTAATTCCAGAACGAACACAACACAGAGCAGAAAAATTACGTGTGGCGTGGATCGTGCTAACGAAAGGAATGACGTCAGAGGCGCTAGCCGTAACGGTAGCGAGGAGTGGGCCTTAGGTCGGCTCCTCTTTAGTAGAGAGATTTTGAAGAAGGATGAATCTAAATGGCAAAGGACCTCTGGTAGTGGTTTCACTCGCCCCAGAAACCATACCGACACCTTTAAATAAGGTGAGCGAGCCAGAATATTCTGGCATTTCCATATTAGCTTTTTTCTCTGGTATGTCAGCAATAATTTACCTTAGAAATGTGTGCTAAAGGGACATTTCACGTAGCGACACGGGCTGAGCCCAGAAAATACTATCACATATGAATTTTGAAATTAGTTATATTACTATTATTATTATTATGCAAAAATATTAATAAACATACACATGTACCATAGAAATTCTCTCTCTCAGTAAAAGAGAGGAGAGAGAGAGAGAGAAGAGAGAGAGGAGATGATGAGAGGAGACGAGAGAGAGAGAGAGAGAGAGAGAATTTACGTGATCCTTAGAGGGCAACACACATTCCCCCTCCTGACACTTGATAAATTTGACAGTTGTTGGACCCCAGCCATCTCAGCTTGTTACTGGAGTTCAAAGAGAAAGATGCTGGGTAAAATGCTTTTTCTTTCATTCTTACATAATTTTTTAATTTATAAACTAAAATCTTGCTAATTCACTTTAGTATTTTCTTTAATGAATTGATATTATTGCTGTTTACATTAATATTGATATTTGAAAATCAGTAAATCATATCATCCAAAAAAACATACATCTCTGTAACAGAGAGAGAGAGAGAGAGAGGATGAGAGAGAGAGAGAGAGATGAGCGAGAGAGAGAGAGAGATTTTCGTAGTATTTGATAAAAATACTTTTCACATATGATTTTTGGAATAATTAGTTATTATTATTATTATTTTTATTATCATTATTTTATTATATATTTTTATTATCATTATTATTAATATTATTATTATATATGAAAATGTTAATAAACAAATTATACTTACATAGTGTACCATAAAAATCTCTCATCTCATTAGAGAGAGAGAGAGAGAGAGAGAGAGAGAGAGAGAGAGAAAGGAGAGAGAGAAGCGAGAGAGAGAGAGAGGAGGAGAAGAGAGAACCTGGAGTTCGAAAGAAAGATGTGTGAGGACTGGGATTTCCTTCATTCTTACATAATTTTTAAAATTTATAAACTAAAATCTTACTAATTCAATGTAGTATTTTCTTTATTGAAGTGATTGCTCTTTACATTAATATTAATATTAGAAAATTAGTAAATCATTTATCACACAAAAAGCATACATCCCTGTAAGGGAGAGAGAGAGAGAATTATTAGTTATTTTGTGATATCATTTAATCTTATTAAACTTACTAATACAGTATTGATCAATATTAATATTTTAAAATTAGTAAATAATTTTTGTATCATAAAAATGTATTTAGGCATGAAAATAACATCGAAATATACTAATTAGTGATTATTTATCGTCAGAAAATCCCGCGAATAGGCGAATTCACCGCAAATGGTGGGTAGATATGGTCCAGATAAAAATCTGCGAATCAGTGAGTCCGCGAATCTGGAGAACGCAAATACGGGGGACCCACTGTAATTATGGCCTTACAGTGGACCCCCAGTATTCGCGTTCTCCGGATTCGCGGACTCGCACATTCGCAGATTTCTCTCGGGAACGTTTCCCTGAATTATTCGCGGAAATTCGCACAAATTCGCACATTCGCAGTATTTTTCTATGGGAAATATCCACAAATTCCTGGTTTTTTTTTTTTTTTTTATCAATTTCATCATAAAATGCACTTTTTGTGATTAAACTATTAAAAAAACCAAGTATGAAAATTTTTAGTGGGTTTTTCTTGAGTGTTAACTAACAAAATAGGTTGTTTTTAGCATTTTTATAGGGGTTCCAAACATTCGCGGGTTCTAACTATTCACGGGGGGGATCTGGTACGCATCTCCCGCGAATACAGATGGACCACTGTATAAATAATTCTTAAATGGATTACTATTCAAGTATAGTGGTACCTCGAGATACGAAAGGCTCAACTTACGAAAAACTCGAGATACGAAAGCTGACACGAAAAATTTTACTGCTCTACATACGAAAAGTTTTCAAGATACGAAAGGTTTCTGAAAGTCCGAGATTTGCCCGATAACAATTTTGAAACTCGCGCTGCGCGCCGCCATCTTAGTTCTAGTAGACTCGCCACCATCCTCCTGCTCTCCCATTGGTTCCTGATGCTAGCCAAGCCATGAGATCCTCTCCTATTGGACAGCATCCCTCCCATCATGCATCTTACGTGGTGGCGTACCTTCGCTCGGCCACTTCGCACCCGAAGCTTTATCCTACGCATGCAGCATTCGTTCGATCCAACGATTTCTTTTAGTATCGTAAATTCGTTAGTGATTTCGTTGTGCTACTTTATCGTGTTGTGAGAACCTAATTAGTATACGTACTACATACGTAACTTAATTACTTACAGTACATATTAGTCATGGGTCCCAAGAAAGTTGCTGAAGTTCACAGAAAGAAGAGAATGCTTTCTATGGAGACAAAAATGGAGATAATAAAAAAGTATGAAGCTGGCCTGCGGTTGAGTGTGATCGCTAAGGAATAAGACAGAAATCCATCGATGATAGGCACCATCCTTAAGCAGAAGGAAGCCATCAAAGCAGCTACACCTTCCAAGGGCGTGACTATTTTGTCCAACAGGAGAAGCCATGTGCATAATGAAATGGAATGGCTGCTTCTTGTATGGATCGAGGACAAAGAAATCGATGGCGATATGATAACCGAGATGGCAATCTGCCAGAAGGCCAGCGCTATTTTCGGCGATTTGATTGCCCAAGCTGAAGACGACGGCGGAGAGGGGACATCAATGGCAACCCCAGAGTTCAAGGCTTCTCATGGGTGGTTCGAAAAATTCCATTTGGTGGTGAAGAAATTTAAATTACGTAAAGTATAAAAAAGTAAAAAGAAATGTAAAAATAAAAAAAAGACAAAATAAATTTTATTTTAAGTTTTTTGTAAAGTTAAGTGTTACAGTTTTGTTAATGTGTTTTGTAAAGTTTAGTTTGTTTTTCTGACATTTTTTTATGTGTTTCGTAAAGTTAATTGTACGTATCTGCCATTTGTCCTCCTCCTCCTCTGCCGCCACTTTCGGAGATAGCCTCACTTGAAAGGTAAGCTTCCACATTTTACGTTACTGTAATAATATTTCTTGTAACTAATATACACTTTATTTACTAGTTTTGCATTTTTAATATTAAGTTACGTATTGAATGGTCCAAATTGTTGTAGTATTTCATTGTTTATAGGTCAATTTAGCACTATTATGAAATTTAATGGGGTGTTTTTGGAGGGCTTGGAACGGATTAGCCATTTTACATGTAAAATGTGGTCCAAGATACGAAAAACTCATGATACGAAGGGCACCTTGGAACGGATTAATTTCGTATCTCGAGGTACTACTGTAGATTAAATACTTTTGCATATATCTTTTTAATTACTGGGCTCAACGTAAGTCGTTGGTTAAGAATTGCCTTAAGTAACTAATCTTGATGTTATGTCATTCCTTTAGGTCAAACTTTTGTTGTTCCTACACGATATACAAATCCTCGGTCCTTTACATAAGGAATTACTTTTAGCGTAGCTGGAATTATGGCCGTTAAATTCTTGAACAAGGTGGTTAGGCAGTAACTACAGTCTGGTAGGCGGGTAGGCCCGCCTGCCCTGATGTAAACACTCCAATTTTCTTTCAGCTGTTGTCCGATGAAGACGTATTTTTGTGAGCTCTTGCTGACTAGTCGTTAATCATTTTCCCGATGGGATCTTTCATTTTTTATTTTTTGAATAAATATTTATACACTGTGTTTGATATTAATAATTAATTGAATTTAATAATTAATATGCAAACCAACTTTTTGTGATAGTCTTGATAGCCACCTTTCTACTTTGTGTTAAGGGTCGGCGGCAAAGGTATGTCAATATCTTTATTAGTACATATTTTCGCTCTTTAATTTAGGACGAGACATGTACTCATCCGAAATTTACGCTTACGCTTTGAGAATTACTGAGGGGAACTAAGGAGGTTTGTCCTTTGTTTCTTCTGGTAATTCCTCTCCTCTTCACCCTTTGTAGGATCTCCTTTCATTTCGGAGGGTGGCGCCCTTGGATGCGAGAGGAGTATTCTTATTACTTTGTCTTATTTTCTTTCTTTTACAGGCTAACAGTGGTGATAGTGATTACAGCAGTACGTACTGTGTTTAGAATATGAGCGATGAATGTTTGACGTAAGACTACCGAAGGATTCGGTAGATCCTCGCACTGTAGAAGAGTAATTTAATTTTTGTTTTTTCTAAGGAACTACCACTCTGTTTGTAAGACAGTCATAATTACGTACTGTATGCAGTTACTGAATGACAGTCTTTAACATGAAACATTTGACATGAAGATATCATGAGAATCCTTAAGAGAACCTTCATTGTTGAAGTTTGTTTTGTAGTTCTATAGATCACTTATTAATGAATTGTCTATTAATAATCATTGTACTGAATGTGAGATTTTGAATGGGGAAGAAGTCTCTTTCTTCTTCTTTGGGGAAGTTAGAGAAGAACAGAGTTAGGAAGCTTCGTCTTGAAACTCCAGTAGTTCTCGTGCTAACGAGCTAGTTGAGGAACCTAACCCTAATGTAGTTGTTGCAACCTCTCCTCCATTTTCAGCCCCTTCTCCCTTCTTCGAACCTGCGGATTTGTCTTCGAGATGAAGTGCCTCAGCGGAGTGGCTGGTTGGTCCCGTTGTTGAATAACCACTGGTTCCATGCAACGTAAAAGTATCATACAAACAAACAAACGAATTGAGTTTGATTTATATATTTTTGGCATGAAAGCCGAGATTCGCAGGATGGAATTGCAGTTGCTTGCAATGGAAGGTAGGAGTGCTGTGGGAAGTTTTTGTGCAGTGTTCCCAGTGTAGTGGAGGGGGCGTCTGTCCGGATCCGCATTGCTCCTAGGCCTAGACCTCTTCCAAACTCCCAGGACCAGGGGAGGAGGAATGTCGACAGCCGTAAGGAGGATGTAGAGCATCCCCAACGGTCAGGCGTCCCTTCAGCAGGCTCTGTTGTCTCGACCCAGACTGCCATGGATCGCCACAGAAAAGGCATCCTGAGGAAGTGCTTCTTCCGATTTGGCTTCTCCAGGCTGCGAGACTCTTCTCTCCTCACAGGCGCGCCTCTCCTAGCAGGCGCTTGGCACCAGCCAGGCGCTCGACGCCTGGCAGGCACGCGGCGCCAGCCGGGCGCGCGGAGCCAGCCGGGCGCTCGTCTCCCATCAGGCGCTTTTCTCCTTGCAGGCGCGATTCGCCTGAGGAGTCGCTTTTTTTGACAGGAAGTTTGCCTTCGCCCGAAGGAGATCAGAAGTCTACTAAGCGGGTCCTTGTGGACCTCCAGGAGCAACTTTCTACGTTGATGGGCACTCTGGTTAAGGACCCTCCTCGCAAGAAGGACATTGCGCTTCCGATCAAGAGCTCTGAGCTCCCCCCTCGCAAGAGACGTGCCTCTCAGGACAGGAGCCCTTCACCGAGAAGTTCCAGGCCCCTCTCCCCTGTTAGGCGCTCTTCTCCAGTTTGCCACTCCTCTTCTAGCAAGCGGGCTCCTCTTGGCAGGCGCTCCTCTCCTAGCAGGCGCTTTTGCGCCTACCAGGCGTTCTTCTCACAGCAGGCGCCTCTCACCTGGCAGGCGCGACTCTCCTGACAGGCGCTCTACTCCTGGTAGATGCCCCTCCCCTCGCAAGCGCTCCTCACATGATAGACGAGCCTCTCCTCACAGACGCTCCTCTCTTAGCAGATGTTTTTTCTCCTGGCAGGCTCTCTTCTTCAGGCAGGCGCCTTACTCCTGGTAGGCGCCCTTCTTCGGACAGAAAAGCCTTTACTTCGTGGAGGACTGCGCGGCCGGGTGGGGATCTTCGGATCCTACCTGGCGTAAGCTCAGTCATTGAGGAGGGATCCTGCCCCATCCTCGATTTCTACGGGAATCGAGAGAACCACCAACCGATGATCATCTGACGAATTCGGTGGGGGTTTCGCCGAGTGCTTAAGATTCTGCGGAATTTCTAGCACTCGCAGTGTTCGAGTTTTTTACAATCTCTTAACACTTAAGCGAAACCATGGTCCAAAGTGAGCTAGACGAGAATCCCCGATAATTATTACGATATTCGGGAACCTCGCCAAATGCTCGAATTCTTGGAATAGGTTCTGTCATGTAAGTGGGTAAGACCCCATTGACAAGATCCAAAAAGGCTTTGTCATGTAAGTGGGCTAGTCCCCATTGATAAAGATCCTAATAAGGTTCTGTCGCGTAAGCGGGTAAGCCCCCATTGACAAGATCCAGAAGAGCTCTCAGTCATAGGTCACTACCTCGCTGAGGCTCTTGAGGCAAAGCAGACTCATAGACAGTGTCCATGAAGTATTCTGCCCAATAAGATAAGAAGCTTGAACTGTCGTCTTCGGTACTCTGTTCACAATTGAAGCTTTCCTTCGGGAAAGACTTCTCCTTCTTTCTCTTGACTAGAACGAAGACGGTCGATCTCCAATCCTTACTCTCATTCCTTGTAGGGAAAAGAATGTAGGATAGAGGTATTTGTACAGAAACCTACAAAAATACTACGTATTTTGCCTTCGTGACATGATTCTGTTAAGCAGTTGAACTGTCCGGGGTGTAGACGCATACATAATTGAACTGCTAATCAGGGCTCCCTGCAACCTCCCGCGAGTTACCAGTTTCGATTTTAGATACTTATGGTATTGTCACGACAACACCAACTCAGCTGTGGTATTTTCCAAAATCCGTTTCGCTTAAATATAATTGCTCGAGCGTATTTTTATGCTCGATGGTTCTAACCGAACACATTCCTTCATGGAATGGATTACATGGCAACTCAGGATGACGAGTAGGCGAGAGCTAACGGGGTATGAGTCTACTGTCACTGTGATAACAGCTCAGTTACCAGCTGACTCTCCGAGATGCACGGTCGGTTGCGTCTCTCTCCCCTGCAATGATTGACTGCCGAACCGTATCTCTGCCCAACAATCACGGACTTAGGTCTCTGATTAACGGGGATTCTCGCATACATGAATGACCATCTACTGCTGTGATGCTCGGTTTCATCGCCTTCGACATTACGAGAAATTTTCAACAGAGATATCTCTTGGACTCTCTTTTTTTCTGTTTACCGCACTATAGCAGAAGTCTGTACTAGTCTACCGCTGGATTGCACTGCGATAATGCGGAATGTTTTTTCTTTCGACATCGGAGTTTGTCTTCAAAATATCTCATATTCGTAGGTGTGCAATTGTTCATTGTTCACCCCGAATTAACAGATGTATTGGAAGACATCGCCTATTCCCAGGCCTGACAGCTCTGCTTCCAAATGTTCAACCCATGAGAAGCAGTACTGCAGGCAGTACTTCCCGGGGTTTTTCATTACTGAAAAACACCCCGCTTTCATAGCAATTACGACTTCTTACCGGACAGCAATGAAATAGAGGTTAGCGTTTTCAGTCATTGGTAAGCACTGGTTCAGAAGCTTGAGAATTTTTCTCTCGATTCGGCTGTGAAGAAGTACGTTGCATTCTCTGTGCTCCTTCGTCTTCTACGGATCATAGTGTTGTTCTCCTTAGCTGAGATTCAACTACTATGGAATGTCTTGCCTTCAGGAGCCTCGGTCTCTAGAAGGCAATTGACTTTCACCTGTTGGGGCACATGCCTTAACAGAATCATCACCTCGCCGTTCGGCATCGATGACAATTAAATATACGTTTTTGATGGTCTCGGCATAACCCTTCAAAGGCGAAGGTCACGTGACTTCCTCGGATTCTTGGACAACTTACGTCGATACCGAACGCAGTCAGTCGGCAGCTGTCAGAGCGGCCGGGTCAGTTACGAACTACGGTGTAGACTTAGTTCGAGTGTGCCAAGAACTTCGCTGCGGACTCCTTCCCGAGCCTGGAAGGGGTAAAAGGAGCTGAGTTGGTGGTTTTCCCCACTCAGAATGAACAAGGGCTTGTCTCTTCTAAAAGCCGGAACCTCACCTAGTGTCGTTCTCAGAAGCCTCAGAGTCGGGATGGGGAGCAACGCTAGGGGCGAAAGAAGTGTCAGGCACCTGGAAGGGGGACCAGGTGAACTGGCACATCAACAAGAAGGAGTTGAATACAGTCTTCCTGGCCCTGAGGAGTTTCGAACCAGAAGTCAGAGGCTCGGTGGTCCAGGTCAACTCGGACAACACCACGGCTCTGGCATATATAAGGAAACAGGGAGGGACTCATTACGTCTCCCTGTACCAAACAGCAAGAGACCGGTTGCTGTGGGCAGAGGAGAGAGAAATTACACTTCTCACCAGATTTGTTCATGGAGAGAAGAACGTAAGGGCGGACCTGCTGAGCAGGAGAGATCAAGTCCTTCCCACAGAATGGACTCTCCATCAAGACGTTTGCCAGATGTTGTGGAACCTTTGGGGGCAGACCACACACAGACCTTTTTCTGCCACGAATTAGAACAAGAGACTGGACAACTTTTGCTCCTCCATTTCGGATCCAAGAGCAATAACGGTAGACGCACTCCTTCTAGACTGGACAGGGATAGACAGCTACGCGTTTCCCCCATTCAAGATTTTGGGGGAAGTATTGTGAAAGTTTGTCCCCTCAACAGGAACGAAACTAACTCTGGTCGCTCCCTTTTGGCCCGCTCAGGAATGGTTCACAGAGGTACTGGTATGGACGGTGGACTTCCCCAGCTCTCTTCCACTCAGGAGAGATCTGCTCAGACAACCCCACTGTGACAGGTTTCACTAAAACCTCCCTGCTCTCTGCCTGACTACCTTCAGACTATCGGGAGATTTGTCAGAGCGAGAGGCTTTTCGCGCAAGGCTGCTAGCGCGATTGCCAGAGCCCGCAGGTCATCAACCTTGCGAGTCTACCAGTCAAAGTGGGAAGTGTTTTGGAGATGGTGCAGGACGAAGAAACTATCCTCTTCCAATACTTCTGTGACCATAATTGCTGACTTCCTTCTCTTTTTAAGAGAAGAATGCAGCTTAGCTGTCTCTACGATTAAAGGTTATTGTAGCATGCTATCCGCTGTGTTCAGGAACAGGGACCTGAATATCGTGGAGGATAAGATCTGCATAATCTTATCAGATCTTTTGAGATGACTAAGAAGTAGTACTCTAGACCACCTAGTTGGAACTTAGATGTAGTTCTCAAGTTCCTAGTATCGGACAAGTTCGAACCCCCTCAACAGGCGTCCTTCAGGGACCTGACTAGAAAGTCTCTGTTTCTTTTAGCGCTGGCTACTGCTAGAAGAGTTAGCAAGCTTCAGGCTCTGGATGCTAGAGTAGGGTTTAAAGGAGATTCGCCAATCTGCTCTTTTAAAGCTTTTGTTCTTAGCGAAGAATGAGAATCCCTCTAAACCCTGGCCTTGAAGTTTTGTGGTCAAAGGGCCTGGAAATATAATTTACTGGGGTGTTTTTGGAGGGCTTGGAATGCATTAGCCATTTTACATGTACAGTGGTCCCCCCATATTCGCGGGGGATGCGTACCAGACCCCCCCCCCCCGGTGAATAGTTAGAACCCGCGAATGTTTGGAACCCCTATAAAAATGCTAAAAACAGCCTATTTTGTTAGCTAAAACTCAAGAAAAACCCACTAAAAATTTTCCTACATTGTTTTTATAATAGTTTTATCACAGAAAGTGCATTTTATGATGAAATTCATCAAAAAAACCAGGAATTTGTGGATATTTATCATAGAAAAATACCGTGAATGCGCGAATTTTCCGCGAATAATGCAGGGAAACGTTCCCGAGAGAAATCCGCGAATGTGTGAGTCCGCGAATCTGGAGAACGCAAATACGGGGGGTCCACTGTAAAATGTGTTCCAAGATACGAAAAACTCATAATACGAAGGCCGCCTCGGAACGGATTAATTTCGTATCTCGAGGTACCACTGTATATGAAATTTTTTTTCGTGCTGTCATATATCCTAATATTTATATATGATAATGATATTTTTTTTCATTTCTGATGGCTGCATACTAAGCTTCAGGCAATGACAAAAAAAGGAGCCAAAAATGAACTCTTAATCTTGAAAACTAAGCGTGCTGTGATTTATATAAAAAAAAAAAATTTTCTGCTTCGGCTCACTCGCGAACGCTGCCGGCATATGCGAGACAATTTTTAAAATACTGCTTCGGCGTTTAAGGGTTAACAAAACTGTAACACTTAACTTTACAAAAAACTAAAATAGAATTTTTTTTTTTGTCTTTTTTTTATTTTTTACATTTTTTTTTTTACTTTTTTATACTTTACGTAGTTTTTTTTTTTATACAAAATTTCAACTTCATCTCCACTTTCAACTTTCTGTTTTTTAGTATCACTTGGTTCTTCCTTTTTGCTTACTCCTGCTAATACTAAAGGCCTCTTTAAGATATAACGACTCGGGCAAACGTCATCGAACTGCGCAAGCATACGACCTGTGTAAGCCTTTTCGGGGTGTCTTTTTTCTACAAATGATTGCACTTTATGAAAAGCAGCTAGAACATCCTTAATTTCTGCCGTTGTCATAGGGTCCTCCTCCTCCTCCTCGCCGCTGTTAGAGAACTCCTCTTGAACAATGTTATGTTGCATGGCCTCCAACTCCTTCAGGTCATCCGTCGTAAGCTCCTCTTGGTGCTCCTCGAGAAGGCCGTTGATGTCGTTCTCGTCGACCACCAGCCCCATGGACTTGCCGAGTGCAACGATCTCGTCAAGATCTGGTTGCAAAACAAAAATCTGCAGCACCAGCTTCTCCACGTAGAAAACTGGTAGTAACCCAACGGGTTGTTCGAAGCGAGGGGAAACTTTTTATGTCAAAAACCCTGCAGCTTGCATTCAGCTGCTGGGTCTGATCTCGATGGGAACTGGTGGAACCCATACAAGGTACTGGATGTGGGGTGTATATCTAGGTTGTACCCTAGGGTGCCCAGTAAGGGAATTGCATCCTCTAAATGTGGCTCCATGGTGGATATGGGGAAAACCTAGACGAATTTGCTATATATCATTCTATGAGGAAGCTTGAACCCCAAAAATCCTGATGACATTGCACGGAACCAGACATGGGAAGGACTATTCAGTCCAGTGTGGTTACACTGGCACCATATACTCCCCATCAAGGGAGAAGAATTTGTAGGAAGAAAATCATTAGAAGAATCTGGAGGATGTGTCCTAATGAGTTGATAAATATCTAACCATTACATTTGATGGATAAAGTTATGATATTTTTGAAGTACATAGGGATATTGTAAAATGCTGTGGGAGGGAACCTCCTAAGATATTGCCACATGGTAGAAATAAGCTTTTAGTAGAGACTAGATCGTAGAAGAAGTGTAGAAATTGAAATCTCTGAGTTTACTGGGGGAGGAGTTCAGAGTGAAATGTAAACCACACGATACCTTCAATCATACCAAAGGAATATATATGCTCCTCACCTTATGATTCATCCTGAAGAGGAACTGGAAGATGAACTTAAAGATCAGGGGTATTGAAGGTGGAAAGACTGAAAAAGAAAGTAAACGGGGCATTGTGTCCTATGCCACAGTTGTTATTAACCTTTAATTCTTTAAGTTACCAAATTTTATTAAAGCAGCTTGGTTACAGATATAAGTGAAACAGTACGTGCCGAGACCAACGGAGGTGTTTTTACTGTCAGGAATACGGGCATATTATTGGATCCTGTAGATCCAAGTTGCAAGGAAAACCCTGCAAGTTTGTATAATTGTGGTAGAAGTTGAGCATGGTGATTGCCATGCTGAACCAAAATGCATTCATTGTGGGGAAGCCCACAGATCCTCCTCGAACTCGTGTGATGTTTTCCTTTTTGAGAAAGAAATACAATATACTAGAGTCCTTGAGAAAGTTACTTTTGCAGAAGCCAGAAGAATAGTACTGAACAAATATATAAGACCAGGAGTATCTTTTGCAAGTGTTGCTGCAAATAGACAACAATTGAGAAGGAGGAAAGTTAATTCAAATACTGCTTCAAATTCATTTAGAACAGGTGGAAAACTCAAAAATCCCATGTAACAGAAAGTAGCAACAAAAAAACACTTGGTAAAAGCTCAAATAAAATGTCTACAACTTCAATAGCATCAGCTTTGGCTGGTGCACCGGCCTCTTTGGAGGCAGCATCAGCTTTGGCTGGAGCACTGGCCTCCCTTCAGAGGCAGCATCAGCTTTGGCTGGTGCACCAGCCTCTTCGGAGGCAGCATCAGCTTTGGCTGGAGCACTGGCCTTTTCGGAGGCAGACATCAGCTTTGTCTGGTGCACCGGCCTGCTTTGGAGGCAGCATCAGTTTTGGTGGGGGCTGGGGCAATCAGCCTCTTTGGAGGCAGCTTCAGCCTTGGCTGATGCATCAACCTCTTTGGAGGCAGCATCAGCTTTGGCTGGTGCATCAATTTCTTTAGAAGCAGCATCAGTTTTGACTGGTGTGAGTAATTTGGAATTTACGTCTGTCCTTGCTGATGTGCATGCCGCTTGTGGGGAGAGTCGCCCTCCTTAGCTGATGCAATGGCTTCTTGGGAGCCTGGAACACCAGCTACGGAGGCAGCCAACCAAGAAGAAACCAGAAGTTGCTTCCTGTATGCAGGTTAGCAATGCCAGTCCCAAAAAGAAAGGAGGCTGAGGGTGGCAGGCAGTCTCCCTCTAAGAAAAAACAAAAGTAGGATTCCCCAAATTCCTGGCAACCCTACGAAGACAAAATATCTTCAAAGAGGCCCATATTATCAAGGCCTCTAAACTCAAGTAATTTCTTAAATTTTCTTCAGTGGAATTGTCAGGGCCTGAGAGCTAAATGGGAGGAGCTCAAAATGTTAATTTTTGAGTTGTCTCCTGTTTTGTATAGCTTTGCAGGAGACTACTACTCAGCAGTGATTTTATTCCTTGCCCATAAGAATATGTTGCTTACCATTCACATCTAAATCAAAAACAAATAGAAAAAACCGGGGGTGGAGCAATGTTATATGTTTCGCCATGATACTCCACACAAGCATTTTCCTGTTAATTCTTCTTTGCAAGCTGTTGCAGTGCAAGTGTTTCTGGCACGTAAATATAACAATTTGTTCTTGTATATCTTCCACAAATGTAGCTTTCCCTAGTACTGATTTTTGTAATCTCATCAGACAGCTTCCTCTGCCTTTCATCATCCTAGGTGATATGAATGGAAGAAATCCTTTATGGGGGATTTAATTACTAATAGAGAGGAACTGCCTGTCATCCATTTATTGAAAGTGAAAATGTTGTGTTCTAAACACTGGAGAACCACCCATTTCCATGTACAGACCGGTACTTTAACAGCCATAGACTTGTCAATATGTAGTGCCGATGCCATTATGGACTTTAATTGGCGAGTGATCGATGATAGGTATAGTAGTGATCACTTTCCAATTGTTTTAAGCACTGGATTCAAGTCCTCCATGTTCAAGATTACCCCGTTGGAGTGTAAAAAGAGCTGACTGGGCAAATTTTGAAGAGCATAGTTTCAAATCGAAGCTACAGCAGATGAATTTGGATGCATTGAGGATGCTATGGAATTGTTAATTACTACTTTATTTTGCAGCTGGACTTCAGTCAATTCCAAGAACATCAGTCTATTTATGCGCCGACCAGTTCCATGGTGGTCAAAGAAATGCCATGAAACCCATAGACTATGAGATCTTGGTTTACTAGGTATAGCGGAAATGTAACTATTATCTGGTAGAATTTCGTAAGGCTAGGGCAAAGTTTAGGTTTGAAATTAAAAATGCACGAAGAAAATCTTGGATAAACAACTTCATTTCTTCCATAAATTGCAAAACTCCATCACATTAGTGTGGAAGAAGATAAGGAAAATAGCAGGAAAGTTTGTACCTAGCCAACCACCTGTGTTAAAAATAAATGGCATAAATGTAGGAGATCCAAAAGTAGTGTCAATGAGTTTGCCCTACATTTTGCTAAAATATCTAAAGATAATGAGAAACCGTATGCAAACAGCAGAAAGCAAATGGAACAGCATTATCTTGATTTCACAACAAATAAAGAGGAGTCATATAATATTCCATTTACTATGAGAATTTGAATGGGCTCTCTCAAAGTGTAAAGAATCTGCTCCTGGTCCTGATGAAATTTCATATTCTATGATCAAGCATGCTGCTCAGAATACTAAAAGATTTATCCTCAGTATAAATAAACGAATTTATAAAGAACATTACTACCCTTTATGTTGGGAACTAGCAAGAGTCCTTCCTTTTGTCAAGCCTGGAAAGGATAGTTCTTTCGTAGGAAATTATCGTCCAATTGCCCTAACATCTTGTTTGTGTAAACTAATGAGAAAATGGTGAATGCTCGTTTAGTGTGGTATTTAGAGCGAGGAAACTTTTTCTCTCCGGCCCAATGTGGTTTCCGCAGTATGCGATCCACTGTTGATATCTTGGTTAGAATGGAGTCTGCAATATGTGAAGCCTTTGCCTCTAAGCACCACTTTATCACGGTTTTCTTCGACTTGGAAAAAGCGTATGATACTACGTGGCGGTATGGAATTCTGAAAGTAGTCCATGATATGGTTTAAGAGGAGAATTAGCTATTTTTATCAAGCTATTCTTAAAAAATCGTTATTTTCAAGTACAAGTAGGAGCAGTTCTGTCTGAAGTCTGTAAACAAGAAGAAGGTGTTCCTCAGGCAGTGTGTTAAGTGTAACACTTTTTGCTCTAGCAATTAATGACATAGTAAAGCAAATACCTGCTGATGTTATGCACACACTCTTTGTGGATGACTTTTCTTTATCTTTTTGCAGCTGCACGTATGTCAGTAGCAGAACGTCATCTACAAATAGTAATAAATAAGGGTAGTGAAATGGGCTGAAGTGCATGGTTTCAGATTTTCTTCATCAAAGACTGTAGCCATGCATTTCTGTAGAATTAGAGGGATACATGCAGATCCAGTTTATATGTAAATGGCCAGAGAATATCTTGTGTTAACGAACAAGGTTTTTAGGAATGATTTTTGATACTCGGTTGACCTGGCTTCCCCATATCCTAAATCTCAGGCTAGTGCAGAAAATCCTTGGATATCTTGAAAGTTTTGTCAAGTACATCTTGGGGAGCAGAGATAGACTCCAGTTTATTGAGATTGTATAAAGCCTTGGTTTTTATCAAAATTAACATATGATGTGAAGTTTACACCTCGGCTACCCCAAGTCGCCTCAAGATTTTAGACTCCATTCACCATACTGGAATTAGGGATTGCTACTGGAGCTTTTAGGACTTCCCCTATAGAGAGTATGTTAGTAGATGCTGGGGAAATGCCCCTAGCCTTACATTACCAGACTCTTCTGGCTCGAAGCTGGTTCAGATTCCAAAGACTTCCAGGATCCCTAGTATGCCAGTCGCTAAGAAATGGAAGATTTGATAGCTTTTATGAAAGTCATCCAAAGATGCCACGTCCATATGCCTTCAGACTGAAATCAACCCTCCAAGACCTGAACATTCCAGACAAATGTGTACTACCGGTCAAGGGCATCTGTAACTCCCCCTTGGAAATTCCAGCAGTAGAGTTTTGTAACTACTTCAATCAACCAAAAAAGAATGTCTCTGATAAAATATTACGTTTATACCTTTTTTAGATCATATGCACAACATGACAATTTTATCCCAGTTTTTACTGATGGAATCCAAAACCAGTGCAGGCGCTGGTTTTGGCATAGTCCGTCCTTTGAGCGTAGTGGAAGGCTTTTCAAGTAATGCATCTGCATTTACTGCAGAATTATATGGAATTTTTAAATACTGTCAAAGAAGTTTTAAAAAGTAATGATAAGAATTTTATTGTGTACTGTGACTCTAGAAGCGCTCTAGAGTCACTGAAAGATTTTTATTCCAAACATCCAGTAGTTTTAAGTATTCTGGAATGGTTATTTTTAGCTAAGCGGAGGGGTTTTAATTATTGAATTTTTTGTTGGGTTCAGCACACGTTGGAATATCTGAAATGAACGCGCTGATGCAATTGCCAAGGAGGCTGTTTTCTCGTATTGAGCCCAGATCATTTAACTGCCGTGCAGAGATTATATACTCCAATTAGAGAGAAGCATAAAGTACTTTGGCAAATATTTGGTCAAATATAACTACAAATGTAAAAATGAGAACAATTGCACCTGCAATCAATCCTTGGCAGTACGATTTTATGCCCAGAAGGTTTGAACGCTCTGTGCCGCCTGCGTATTGGACATACTAGGCTGACACATTCCTACTTGATGAGTCCGTGATTCACGAACCATACGGTGAGGATTGCCTAGTTCCACTGACTGTTATGCACTTTTCTGGTTGAGTGCCCCAGTTTTGGTGGAACAGCGCAATCAATATCTATACTATGGGACGGAGAATTAATGTTTTTGAGTTTCAAAAATTTTTTAGGAGCAAATGGGATTTTTTTTAACATGACTGGCTTGTTTGGATTTCTTTTTAACTCTGGTATTTTAGATAAACTGTAATGCTTGTGTGCGCCTTGCTTTTATTCTTATTGAATTGTGGTGTATGTATGCGAGTGTGCATGTACGTATGTTTATGGTATATGTAATGTGTGTGTATATATGTATGTTTAGTATGTATGTAATGTTTTTATATAATTTATTTTTATATTTATTTTATAATTGCCAGTATCTTTTAATCATATTTTTAAAAAATTCTGTTTAAATTATTATTATTAAAATTTATAGGGTCTTTTTATATATAGTTCGGCATCAATGACCTAGTTGTCACGATGCTAGATTAATATAGTATCAATCAATCAATCAATCAATCTGCCGTTGTCATAGGGTTCTCCTCCTCCTCCTCGCCGCTGTTAGAGAACTCCTCTTGAACAATGTTATGTTGCATGGCCTCCAACTCCTTCAGGTCATCCGTCGTAAGCTCCTCTTGGTGCTCCTCGAGAAGGCCGTTGATGTCGTTCTCGTCGACCACCAGCCCCATGGACTTGCCGAGTGCAACGATCTCGTCAAGATCTGGTTGCAAAACAGTTTCAGGATTGTCAATTGTTTCTGAATCTGCAGCACCAGCTTCTCCCACGTCGAATCCCTCGAAGTCTCGGGTTAAGAGACCTCTAACTAAGAGTTATCTTATCCATAATGGTAAACACGGCCATGGATCCTTGCTCGTCCATGTATGTGGTCCTCGCTCGGCCGTGTACATGACGGAGATCCTACTCCAGCCATTGTGTCTTCCAGAGTCTGGATATGAAATGGTTAGGCAAGAGTGATCTTCTCCCTGATATTCTCTGTTGAATCGTTTCACATATCACGGATATATTCGTGATTTGTCACATCCGTGTACATGACGGAAGTCCTACTGTTGATGTTCATCTTCCAAAGTCAGGTTGGGATACCTTAGGCAGGAGTGATCTTCGCCTTGATGTTCTCACTTATATCGTTTTACAATCGTTCTACATCACACAAATGTGTACATGTGTCACTCGACCATGTCCATGTACGTGATTCATCTCACAGCCAGGTGTTTGAATTGCCATGTCATCACTTTCATATACCAATGTCCATGTCCGTATACCAATGTCCACATCCGTATACCAACTTCCACATCCGTGTACCAACTTCCTCGTCCATATACCAAAGTCCACATCAGTATACCAAAGTGACTTTGGCAAAGTCCATGTAGGTGGCTCATCGCATGACTGAGTTCCAGTGTCTTCCTTTTCAAGTTGTATTACCTGTATTGGGAGTGTAGTTCTTCTAGTGGAAGCAAAGACAACCTACCTAGAGGTAATTTGGAACATCTGTTTAAATGCCAATCAGTGGATTCATTCAGACAAGCCATCCGGCCTGCTTTATGATTGGATACTTGGATCAGGCCAAGAAGGCTTCAAGGAGAGAGAAGGTAAGGAAAGGCTAGCCTTTCTGTTTTAGCCTAGCCTAAGTAATTGAATTCTTACCTGGCATGTAGTTAGTAGTTTAGGTCTGTTTAACTTAGCCTGACTAGTTCAAACCTACCTTAACTGGCCTAAGTGCTTGAGTTCTTAGCCTAACTAGGCAAGGCTACAATATCCTTAGCCTAACCAAACTAGTTCAAAGCTACTTCAACTTAACCTAGCCTAAGTGCTTGAGTTTTTAGCCTAACAAGTGCTGAGTTCTTAGATAGCCTAACCAAATCCAGGCTACCATATCTTTAGCCTAGCCTAACTAGTTCAAAGGTACTTTAACCTACTCTAAGTGATTCAGTTTTTAACCTAGCTTAACTAGTTCAAGCTACCTTAACCTAGCCTAAGTGGTTGAGTTCTTAGCCTAGCAAGTGCTGAGTTCTTGGCCCAGCCTAACTAGTTCAAAGCTATTTTATCCTTAGGCTAGCCTAATTAGTTCAAAGCTACCTCGATCTAGCCTAAGTGATTAAGTTCTTAGCCTAACCTAACTAGCCGAAGCTATCCAAACTTAGCTGAAGTGCCTGAGTTCTTAGCTTAGAAGTGGGTGAGTTCTTAGGCTAGACTAGCTTATTATTCAATGCACTAGTTGAACCTTCCCTTGCATATTTATCTAGCCCAGGTGGTTGGGTTCTAGGCCTAGCCTAGATTGGGCAAACATATTTCTCCATATTCTGCTAGCCTAAGTGTTGGAGTTTCTGCCTAGCATGCTGGTTTGAAATTATGAATTTTTGGGCATAATCTTCAAAGTGCCAGGTGTTCTACTTCTTGATTCTGAAATATTTTCACATTCTTTAAGAAGTTGGCTCTGTGTTGAGTGAGATGCAATTCCTAGCTTAACCTTCCTATTCATACAAGTAACCAGATCAGTAATGTAGCTCATATTCTGATGGTCTTATCTTTAAAGTAAGTAAGATCCATCTTGGCTCTGTTTATGTTGCTCAGGATCACTAAAAGGGTTAGGGGGAAGACCTATCACTATAGGGCGACTCCTTTGATGAGCAGCTTACTGATTGTATGTCAGCAAGAGGGATCACCTCATAGGAAATCTACTGTTTAAGAAGCACTTTTTCTGGGCAACTCATAGGCTTCTCCCAGGTCTACAGTGCTTTTACTTTGTCATGCAAAAAATTTAGAAGATATTCTTAAAATCATATCTTCTAAATATTTTGAATAGGACATCCCTATGGCTTATCATATTGTCTTTTGGTCTACTCGGAAGTCCTTGTTAGACCTCTTCGCGATCTTTTCTGCCAGCTCCACACATTTACCAGTCGAGATGCATCAGTGTGTGGTCAACACCCGTGTGGTGCTCATGGTAAGCTACATTCCAGGCAAGAGGTTGGGGTGAGGTCCTATGTATGGAGTAGTGTCTGAATCAGGACCTAGTGGCTTGCCTTTTATCTTTGGGGAAAATTCATGTTAGACCTCTTTGCACTCTTCAATAGGAAGCTGGAGGTTTAGGATTTTCTTCCTCTGGTAGAGGATGTTCTTCAGCATCCTTGGCACAATT
Source organism: Macrobrachium nipponense (assembly GCF_015104395.2). Lineage (NCBI taxonomy): Eukaryota > Metazoa > Arthropoda > Malacostraca > Decapoda > Palaemonidae > Macrobrachium > Macrobrachium nipponense. The sequence continues at coordinate 47,066,944 of NC_087206.1, read as the reverse complement.
TCCAGGGTGTGTATTCCCCCGGTTCTGCCAGATCCATCAAGTTCTGGACAGAGTAGTCTGCCAGTTCCTTCTGATCCTGGACAGAGTAGTTTACCCACAGGAATTTCAGGGTCCTTGGTGGTGCCTCTGTGTCCACAGGAAGAGTGGTTCCCATAACTTCTGTATCTTTTGTCAGCAGTTCCAAAAGAGATGCTCCATGGAGACACTCTTACTAGCCTCATGTGGAAATTTTCCTACTGGTCGGTAAGATCTCTGTTGCTTCATGGCCAGAGAGTGTTGAGTATCTCCTAGAGTGGGAAGCTTTTCATGCAAAGCAGCAAGCCACTTGAGCTCCGTTCAAACCACTATGTCAGTCATCAGTCAGGAATCTGACTCTAAGGAAAGTTTTCTTGTTGGCCTTGCCTTCCTCGAAGCTTCATGAGTCAAGTTATAACAATAACATCCCCAGAGGTGAGACATCTGTATCCTTCGAATTTGTCCCGGATTTCATAGGCAAGACTCAAAATCCCTTGGTTCATAATGGCAGATTTGTCTTTTCATTTTTCTCCTGAATGAATTGTTGGACATAATACGTAGAAGTTTTTCCCTTGTCCTGTCAGAGTTCTGCCCTCGGTGTTAGCGCTGGTTAGTCCAGAATGGAAGCTTCCAAGATTTCCTTTTATTCTGACTATGTGAGGTGATTATGCAGGCATACTCCTCATCGGATAGTTCTGTCACAGAGTCTGTGCAGGCTACAGCATATAACATCAGAGGAATGAGTTCCTCTTTGGCAATTACAAAGAATTTGTCTGTTCATAGGGTTTTGAATGCTGGTTCCTGGTGTCAGTAAACCACGTTCACTTCCTTTTCCTGAAGGATATTGCCTACAAGTCCTTGGCCACTTTTTTTCCTTGGCTCTGGTGGTGGCTGCCCAACAAGATATGTAACTCATCCAGTTTCCCCAGCGGGACAGTTTGTATCTTACCTTAGATGATTGTGTGGGAGAGAGAATGAGGGAGAAGGCTGGTCTCCTTACCCTTTTTTCCTTTCTTCTTCCTGTTGGCGGGTTGAAAAATATGACCCGACATAAGCTGGAACTGGTCTGATACAGGTGAGTGTGGTAGCCATACTGATTGCAGTTATTTGGTTTGTACCTGCACAATAAATAAGTCTGCTTCTCAGTAGCACTTGCTCTTATCTCAAACAAGGGTAGAAAGGAGTAGTAACAAATCCCTATGGCCTATGTGGTTTGTTGCTTGAATCTGGACATGTCTCATTGTCTTTATCCTAGAAGGTTGAGTTTTAGATACTCATTTATCTGTTCTCACATGGGCCCAGACCCCATCTTTAGAACTTTATCTTCAAGGAAGGGTGGTTGCGTGGGCTGAATACCCAGCCAGTTCAGGATACTTGCACCCCCCTCCAAGTATGAGTCTATCCTATTGTTAAGACTGAAGGCTTGTTCTGCATATGAACAAATGACAAATTTTTTAATCGATTTGTATTTTACATAACTAACAAACCTGAGTTCTTAACATTAACTGCCCTCCTCTAGCCACCCCTCTCATATCCTGGGTTGGAAGAAAGACTGGTGCATCACGAGGTTCCAAGCCTTGTCGGTGACCAACATCCACATCATATACACATGAGTTGAGTTGCCAGATGCCACAGATTCCTTGCTTTACAATCTTTGATTGTTTTAACACAGGTTTCCAGCTAGCGCCAGAAGAATGATCTTATTGTTAAGACCAAATTGATTAAAAAACTTGTCATTTTGGTTGAAAGTGCAGGTGTGAGTGTTTCTGTGATGCCACCCCAGGATTTGTTGCATTCTACTAATCTCATGAATGTCATTTTCAACCAGTTCAGTTGGAAACTTTCAGTTCTCCTCAAACTTAGACCCGTCACTGGCTCCTTTACAGCATTGGCTGGATAATATTTTATTGCTTTTGCAGAAACCTGCAGCACTGCAGGCAGCCTCTGCAGAATCCTACCTTATCCCTGATTTCTTTGGATGATAATCCTGACCAAAACATGACTCCCTCTCCTTACGCATCTTTACTCAGGCTTTTACTACAGAGCTTCTCAGAGTTCTTTTCACCTGTGACTCCATCTTCTCTGGCTTCATTGTTTATGATGAGTAATCAGCCATTGGACTCCTCCAAGCTTCCTAAAATGGTCATTTCTTCCTTGCTGAAGAAAGCACTACGTGGAGTGGAGAGGTGGCTTTCTGAGAAGAGGGAACAAGGAAAGGCATGCTTTAGTATTCCACCTTCCTGTCTTTCACATAGTCGTTACTTGTCCTACGTTACAGGAGAAGCTCCTTCCCTGGCAGTGGCTGCCTCCTCCTAAGGGAACTTCTCAGGACTCATTAACCCTTAAATGCCGAAGCGGTAAAAATCAAAACGTCCCCCGAATGCCGGAGCCGGTTTTGAGTGAGCGCGGAAGCGGAAGAAATAATTTTTTCAAAAAATCACAGCGCGCTTAGTTTTGAAGATTAAGAGTTCATTTTTGGCTCCTTTTTTTGTCATTGCCTGAAGTTTAGTATGCAATCATCAGAAATGAAAAATAATATCATTATCATATGTAAATAATGTGGTAGCGAAAAAAAAAATTCATACATAATTGTATTAAAATCACGCTGTGCAAAATACGGTAAAAGCTAACAAGTTTCTTTTAGTTTCGTTGTATTGTACACTAAATTGCAATCATTTTGATATATAATGCATTGTAAAACAATAAAAGCAACACCAGAAAAATATTATCACAAAATGATGTACGAATTCGTAACGCTCGGACGGAAAAAAATGTTTATTTCAAAAATTCACCGTAAATTTAAATATTGTTCTAGAGACTTCCAATTTGTTTCAAAATGAATACAAATGATTGAATATTATGATACTGTAAGAGTTTTAGATTAGAATTGCAGATTTTGACCATTTTGGACGAGTTACAGTTGACCGAATGTCAAAATTTTTATATATATTTTTTTTATGCACATATTTCGGAGATGGGAAAAGCTACAACATTCAATTATTTTTTATTGTATTCTTCATAAATTTTTGCACATTTTGATATATGAAACTTTATAAAACGGCTAATATGAAAAGGAGCAAATATTAGGATAATGCGATGTACACATTTCGGAGATTTTCGGCCGCGAAGCGGCGCGCGGAGGGAAGAAAAATTTTTTTTTCAAAAATTCACCATAAATCACAATATTGTTCTAGAGACTTCGAATTTGTTTCAAAATGAAGATAAATGACTGGATATTACTAGGCCGTAAGAGTTTTAGCTTAGAATTACGTTTTTCGACCATTTCGGTTGCGTCAAAGTTGACCGTACGTAGTTTTTTTCCCAATCATCGTGATTTATATGCACATATTTCAGAAATGAGAAAATCTACAACATTCAATTATTTTTATTGTATTCTTCATGAATTTGCACACATTTTGATATATGAAACTTTATAAAATGGCTAATATGGAAAGGAGCAAATATTAGGATAATGCGATGTACAAATTTCGGAGATTTTCGGCCGCGAAGCGGCACGCGGAGGGAAGAAAAATATATTTTTCAAAAATTCACCATAAATCACAATATTGTTCTAGAGACTTCGAATTTGTTTCAAAATGAAGATAAATGACTGGATATTACTAGGTCGTAAGAGTTTTAGCTTACAATTACGTTTTTCGACCATTTCGGTTGCGTCAAAGTTGACCGTACGTAGTTTTTTCCCAATCATCGTGATTTATATGCTTATATTTCAGAAATGAGAAAAGCTACAACATTAAATTATTTTTTATTGTATTCTTCATGAATTTGCGCACATTTTGATATATGAAACTCTATAAAACGGCTAATATGGAAAGGAGCAAATATTAGGATAATGTGATGTGCGCGTTTCGGAGATTTTCGGCCGCGAAGCGGCGCGCAGAGGGAAGAAAAATATATTTTTCAAAAATTCACCATAAATCACAATATTGTTCTAGAGACTTCGAATTTGTTTCAAAATGAAGATAAATGACTGGATATTACTAGGCCATAAGAGTTTTAGCTTACAATTACGTTTTTTGACCATTTCGGTTGCGTCAAAGTTGACCGTACGTAGTTTTTTTCCCAATCGTCGTGATTTATATGCACATATTTCAGAGATGAGAAAAGCTACAACATTCAATTATTTTTTATTGTATTCCTCATGAATTTGCGCACATTTTGATATATGAAACTCTATAAAACAGCTAATATGGAAAGGAGCAAATATTAGGATAATGCGATGTACACATTTCGGAGATTTTCGGCCGCGAAGCGGCTTGCGCCCCCCGGTAGGGAAGAAAAAATCTTTTTTATTTTTCCCCCAAAAAAATTCACCATAAATCACAAATTGTTTTCTAGAGACTTCGAATTTGTTTTCAAAATGAAGATAAATGACTGGATATTACTAGGTCCGGCCTAAGAGTTTTAGCTTAGAATTACGTTTTTCGACCATTTCGGTTGCGTCAAAGTTGACAGTACGTAGTTTTTTTCCCAATCATCGTGATTTATATGCTTATATTTCAGAAATGAGAAAAGCTACAACATTCAATTATTTTTTATTGTATTTTTCATGAATTTGCGCACATTTTGATATATGAAACTCTATAAAACGGCTAATATAAAAAGGAGCAAATATTAGGATAACGAGATGTACACATTTTGGAGATTTTCGGCCGCGAAGCGGCAGCGAAGGGAAGAAAAATATTTTTTTCAAAAATTCACATAAATCACAATATTGTTCTAGAGACTTCGAATTTGTTTCAAAATGAAGATAAATGACTGAAGATTAATAGACTATTATGTATTTTGCTTAGCCAAAAATACCAACATAAAAAATAAATAAAGAAATATATATATATATATATATATATATATATATATATATATATATATATATATATATATATATATATATATATATATAATGTATGTGTTTCTTTATTTATTACATTTTCCGATTCTGGTACGAATACATAAATAAAAGGAATGCAGGTGACACTTTTCTTTTTGCATACAATGAAATATCATATTCATGCATAGATATGGAGATATAACAACTTGAAATAATAAATAAAAAAATAAATATAAAACAAATGCAGAATACTCACTCCTAATCCTGACTCTTCGTTCTATTCTTGTTTTCTCCCTCCTCCATTGAAGAGTCTTGCATTTTTTTCCTCTTGACATGACGAGGTACAGGTGGAGGAGGGAGAGGCGCGCCCTTACGGCCGCTGGGATAGGGCGCGGTCCCGTGAGCCCTCCCCTGACCGCCGCTGAGTCGCACTCCAATAGAAGACCGCACTGTGGTATTTGCGGTCACAGTCCCCGAACCTGCATAGAGCTATCTTGCAGGTGCGACAGAAGAACCAGGTGTCTCTCCTTTCTGCCTGCGCCCTTCTAGGAGATCCAGTGTGTGATCCCCTGGCATCAGCCGACACGGAGGGTCCACTACCCGACGAGAAGGGGTGGTGCGGGCGGGGGCGGCAGCAGGGGCGGCGGCAGCAGGGGAGGCGTCAGCAGCAGGGGCGGTCGGCAGCGGGGGCAGGGGCAGTCAGCAGCAGGGGC
>NC_087206.1:46795219-47060864 GCF_015104395.2 Macrobrachium nipponense | reverse complement strand
TTGCAGGACCCCTGCGGGCATGAGGTCTGCAGGACTCATGCTCCCTGTTTCCACCAGCCACGGCGATCTGCAGGTCTGGTTCCACGAGGCTTGTTCGATCTGCTATGATCTTGTGAGTCAGTTTTTGGATGGGGTAAGTACTCTTCTCATCAGCACATTCATACAATATGAGTTCTAATATATGTTTAAGCTTAAGTTTTCTCTTGGTATAGTGATACCTTTATGCAATAGATGTTCCGATATATTGCTAGACTTAAGCTTGATTTACTCTAAAGGTTAGGTTTCACCTTTAGCCTTAAGATCTAATAATCGCCCTCTCTTTCAGGCTCCCGCAGTCAGGGAGACTGCTCTCGCAACCTTGAGAGCTTGGGTTGGCGGCTTCGGGAAGAATGCTGCTAAAGGACAGCCCTTCATCCTGAAGAAAGAGGTTGGCTGTCCTGCTGTTTCCCGGAGGCAAGCCGACGGGGTACGTCGACCCGACTGAGGCAGCCTCGACGATTGCGACGATTCAACGGCAGGTCGCACAATGTATGAAGGAAGGACCAGGCCAGGATATCTCGGCGGAGGTCGCCACATTAGATTATAAATGTAGAGCCCATGGTAGGTGTGGATGACTTGTTAGTTGAGGTAGGTATGTTGGGACGCTCAAGGGCTTCCCTTGGGCGCCTCTGGATCTTCTTCTCCTGTTCCTTCTTCTTCTTCCTTCCGGGGCCGCTCCCGTATAGTGCACCCGACGCCTCTGTGGTTCCCAAGGTGAAGGGCCACAGGGCACAGAAAACCCTTAGTAAGACGTCATCGTCTAAAGACTTCTTCGGCGTCTTCATCTCATAAGTCTCCGGCTTCTCACCCCGGAGCAGAGAAAGTGAAAGCATCCTCTTCTCAGCTTCACTTACTAAAGGGTCGCGGAGCAAGTCCTCTAGAGAGAGATCCCGTACTCGGCAGAGTCGGTGGTCTCTCCTTCCTCTAAGGTACTTCCTTCTGGGTACCCCATCTGCCAGTTCCTGGCTTTGATCCTGCTGCATTTTCCGCCGGAATGATGCAGCAGGTGGGAGATCTTGTAGGATCTTTGAGATCCAGTATGGAGCAGATGTTCACTCAGCTGTCGGACAGGATGTCCTCACAAGAGAACCTCCTGTCCGGCTTCAATCAGGCTCCGCAGGCTGCTACTCCAGCACCTGGTGCCGGCCTCCTCCAGCTTCCACCTCATGATTCCCTCCCACCATTCTCCATGAGCAACCCTTGGAGAGTAGCGTCTTATGCTCCTTTCCAAGACGGTCTCATCTCCATCCCGGAGTGTGGAACTCGAAGGATTGAAGACTTCGAGTTCTACCCTGAGAATTTGCAGCCTCCATTCATTGGCTACGCCAGGCTGACGGAGTCGGCATTGAACAGGGAGGACAAGATCCCGAAGGAGACAGTCCTTTACTCCAGGGATCAGGCACAGAGGGAATGGCTTCGCTGTCTCGAGGAATGGGACTGTATTAACACCAGGCTCCAAGCCTTCAAAAGCCCATTCACGATCTTCACGACGGAAGAGGAAGCACCACTTCCTTTTCTTAACGAAGATCGCCAGCATTACCATACATGCAGGCTTGAAAGGAGACCCTTTGCCGCAGCTGAGAGCAGGCAGATCCCACATCACCTTTGTTCCCTTCGTTTGGTGATATGTGGGAAGACTTGCCAGCCACCTTCACAGTAGGAAAGTTTAAACCGGACTGTGCTATGGATCAGTTTGGTGAAAAACTTCCAAGACTTCCCGATACCCTCATTCAAGCAGAATTTGAGGCTAGGTCTAGGCTGGCAAGGACTCTTAACACCATGGTTATGACTGAAGTAGCGGCCCTTTCCTATGCTTCTGAACCGCTCTTCAAGCTTTTGACCAAATCACAGACTTATACAGTCCAATCGAACTTGTATGAGTTTGTGGTTGCGAGGGTCAACTGTAGAAAGCATGTCCTCCAGGAAGCAACTAGTATTCGGCATGAGCCAAATAAGTTGATTTCCTCCAACATCTGGGGATTGGACCTCTTCCCGGAGGTAGCGGTTAAAGAGGTCCAGAACGAGGCTACGAGACTCAACCAGAGTCTCAAAGATCGTTGGGGCCTCTCCTCCAAGAGGAAACAAGACTCGGCTGCTTCGGGTAAGAAGCTGAAAAAGTCAAAGAGGTTTCAACCCTACCAGAACGAAACCTCAGCACTTTGTTCAGACTGTCTCAGCTGTCCCAGTCACCCAACCAGGACAGGCTTCCACGTCGAAAGGTCAGACTCAACCTATCCTCCTGATCTCTCCTCAGGCTCAGCCATTCACATCTTACGCTGTCTCCCCGGCGTTCAACCAAGTGTATGAAGGCCAGGCCTTTCAGCACTTCAACCGGTTTGCCAGGGGAAGTAGAGCCAGGGGAGCCTTTCGTCAGAGGATCAGGGAGAGTTATTAACAGGGGGAAACACTTCCGTGGAGGCCGTGGAGCTCACCCAGCACAGCAGCAGTGAGATCTCCAAGGTAGGAGGGAGACTGTTCCTCTTCTGGCATCGGTGGGGGTTCAGCAAATGGGCACAAAGTATTGTGTCAAAAGGTCTGGGTTGGAGTTGGATCAAGGGCCCCCCTCCACCCAGACCATTCCTTCAACTTCCATCGAAGGAATTGACAGAATATGCGGAGGAACTCCTTCAGAAAGGAGCAATTTCGAGAGTCAAGCATTTAAAGTTTCAAGGTCGCTTGTTCTGCGTGCCAAAGAAAGGCTCATTAAAAAGAAGAGTATCTTAGACTTGTCCCAGTTAAACTTATCCATTCGCTGCGACAAAGTTCAAATGCTGACCATCTCGCAGGTACGGACCTTACTTCCCGTGTGGGGCCGTCACCACCTCTATCGATCTTACAGACGCATACTATCATATCCCAATAGCGAGACACTTTCGCCCTTATCTAGGCTTCAAGCTAGGGGACCAGGCATTCTCATTCAAAGTGATGCCCATTCGGACTGAATGTAGCTCCCAGGGTATTCACAAAAACTAGTGGAAGTAGTTGTTCAACAACTGAGGTCGCAAGGGATAATGGTAGTAGCATACCTCGACGATTGGTTGATCTGGGCACCAACCGTCGAGGAATGCCGGAAAGCACAAAGAAAGTAATTCAGTTCCTGGAGTATCTGGGTTCCAGATAAACAAGGAAAAATCAAGACTCACTCCGGAGTCTCGATTTCAGTGGCTGGGCATCCAATGGGATTTATCCTCCCACAATCTGTCAATTCCAATAGCCAAGAGAAAGGAAATAAAGAAGTCAGTAAAAAGCAATTTCTAAAGTACAAATATGCTTCAAGGAGAAACCAGGAAAGGATCCTAGGTTCCCTACAGTTTGCCTCAGTAACAAACATCTTGATGAAAGCCAAACTGAAAGACATAAACCGGATCTGGGGCTCAAGAGCAAATGTCAGATCTCGGGACAAGTTGTCAGCAATCCCGCAAATCCTTCGGGACCATCTGCGTCCCTGGACACAAATGAAGAATCTGTCCATGTCGGTGCCTCTTCAATATCCTCCTCCGGTAATAACTATCCACACAGAACGCTTCATTAAGCGGTTGGGGAGAGGTATTCTCAGTTCAAGAAGGTTCAAAGGAACTTGGTCACTACAGTTCCGCCAGCTTCACATAAACGTATTGGAAGCCATGGCAGTGTTCCTGACCCTAAAGAGGCTCCTTCCACCAAAGAACTCTCGATGTAAAATTGGTTCTGGACAGCGCAGTAGTAGTACACTGCATCAACAGGGGAGGTTCCAAATCAAGACATCTAAACCATGTCATGATAGCCATTCTTCTCTGGCGGACAAGTTCAAATGGGCACCTCTCCTCCACCCACCTGGCGGGAGTAAGGAATGTGATAGCAGACGCTCTATCCTGTCAGTTCCCTTGGAGTTAGAATGGTCTCTGGACAACAGTTCGTTCCAATGATACGCCGGAGGGTCCCAGGTCTCCAAGTCGATCTCTTCGCTTCTCAAGCAAACCACAAGCTTCCATGCTATGTGGTCCCCAACCTGGACCCTCTGGCTTATGCCACAGACGCTCTGTCCATAGACTGGAACCAGTGGAAGAAGGTTACATCTTTCCTCCAGTGAATCTTCTTCTGAAAGTTCTGACAAACTCAGGACTTTCAAGGACAAGTGGCGCTAGTAGCACGGACTGGCCGAAGAGCAATTGGTATCCCCTGCCTTCTGGAATTGGGTCTTCGCCCCCAACGGATTCCCAATCCCAGGCCTCTTCTCAGTCAGTACAAATGAAGACTGTGTTCGCTTTCCTCAGGAATTCTCAAAGCCTAAACTTTATGGACTTCATGAAGTTTGCGGCTAAAAAAGACGCAGGTATAGATCCCCAGAATATCCTTTTCCTGGAATCAGATAAAAGGGATTCAACTTTGAGGCAGTATGACGCTGCAGTTAAGAAGTTGGCATCTTTCCTGAAGGAATCAAACATCAAAATCATGACTATCAATTCAGCTATATCCTTTTTTAGGTCCTTGTTCGAAAAAGGATTAGCAGCTAGCACTATTACGGCAAATAAATCAGCCTTGAAGAAGATCTTTCAGATGGGTTTTAACATAGACTTAACAGATTCCTATTTTTCGTCTATTCCAAGGCTTGTGCTAGACTTAGACCTTCTGTTAAGGCCTACTTCTGTGTCATGGTTTTGAATGATGTCCTTAATTGTTCGTTTTATAATGCTCTTAAGAAAAACATTATTTCTGGGCTCAGTTCGTGTCGCTGCGCGAAATAATCCTTTAATCCATTATTTCTAAGGTAAATGATCTAACAAATACCAGAGAATAAACAAAATAAAGAAAAAGGCTCAGTATAACTGACTCGCTCACCCTCAAGTAGGGCGTCGGTATGAACACATAGGGCGAGTGAGACCAAACTACCACGAACTTTTAACTTCTTGTTTACCAATAGAAATCTCCCAACAACGGGGGGGGGCCCCCACAAGAGGAGAGCCGACCCACAGAACGGGGCAGCAACTACTACTACTCCAACCCACGCTAGGTGACTGCCGCGCCTCTGGTGGACATCCTTTAAAGTTAGAGGCCACGAGACGCTGCATTTTCTTACTCGTGTTTTTTCGTGCCCTTTTTGGAGGATTTTTGGGTAAAATGGAACGTTCAGCCATCGCATCAGCTAAGTTAAGTATTCCGAAAGGTTCCTACTTAGTTTTTCCCTTCCTTGAGTCAGTATTTGCCGGTTTTTTTTTAGGTATAAATACGGATTCTCGGTCGGAAGCATGGCGGCATTGTTCTGCCTCATGGCGGGTTCGTTCTCGGTCTCCCATACCTGGAACCTTCCCTTTATTCTATGCGTCTCTAGACCTTTTTTATGATTATTATTCGTTAGGGGATCTAGCCTGCATTGGTTTTATGTCATGCATGCATGTCTTTCTATACCTTACGTAGGCATTATCTCTTCCATCCAGACCCTAGCCATAGCTCTTAGTATCGGCCCAGGCTAGCTTTGAGTGGTAGACTTTCTTTCGGGTTAGTCGTACACTCCTGGATTTTTTCTCCTACTATTTTTATTTCCCCTACTTTGGTGTTATTTTAATCATTTTATTTGATTTTGGTTAGCCTAGGGCGTCTGGTACGTTATCTTAGCCTAGGTTTATTATTTCATGGTCCCCCATTAGTTTTGTTGCTTCCTTTTTGTCAGTTTTGTTGCATCTACGGTTGCACTCGCTGATCAGTTTGGTTGCATTATCCTAGGCTATAGATTTCGTTGTTTTTATCGTGTTATCGTTTCGTGGTCACCCTGTGATCGCGGTACAGCCAGACGCCTGTCCCAGTCACCCTGCCCTCCTTCCGCTCTCCCATAGAGCTGGGGGGAGGGAGGTCTGTCCTTGCTCGCTCCATCCGGGCCTGTTTCCCTCTCTCCCTACGCGGAGGGAGTAGGGGAGGCTGGACAGACGCTGGACTGGGTATGACCTTGTCTCTCTGTTCACGGTGCTCCGTTTGTGACAAAGTAGGGGGGTTGGCCTCCCCCCTCCTTAGTTGCTCCGTTGCCCCGCTGTAGGCTCGAGTTCTGTTTCGCCCTCTCGCCCCTCCCCGGGTTGTCGGTGCTCTATTTTCTTACCGGAGCTCCGTCGATTACGAGGGAGGGAGCTGGTATCCCGCCTGCGGGCGGACCTCAGGCGTGCAGTTGGTCTCCTTGGCTTAACCACCCCGTCTCTCTGGCACATCGGTGGAGACGGATACCACCGCGATTCGGAATCATCTTCCGGAATTTTATGCTATTTACGCTTAAGTTAATCATAAGTTTATATTAAGCTATCTTAAGCTGGGTCTCTCCCTTGCCCCTGTTTTCTCCTCCAGCTCACACCAGAGCTATAGCCTATTCAGGCGATAGGGGAGGGGTTATGCCCAAAAATTTTTCACTCTCCGGCATGCATCGGAGTTCTAAAGTGTTATCTCTGTTGGTAACTCATGTATCCTTCCACTTACAGATAACAACTGCGAGCATCCAGGATGCAACGCCATGCTCCAGGACCCCTGCGGACATGAAAGTCTGCAGGTCCCACGCTCCGTGCGCGACTCCGCATGGGAATCTGCAGGTCTGGTACCATGAGACCTGTACGATCTGTTACGATCTTGTGGGTCAGGTTTTGGACGGGTGGGGGTAGTATTTCCAGCTGCATTTTAGCATGTAAATACTGTACTATATCTTAAGTTTAATTTTAATGGTATCTTTTAAGCTTAAGTTCTTCATATGTTGTGAAATACATCCCCAAATAGTGTAAGTTTAAAGCTCTGTTTTAAGTTTAAGGTTGAACATCAATTTTAAAACTTAAACTTGATAGACGCCCTCTCTTACAGGCTGCTGCTGTTAGAGAGACCGCTTCTTTGCAACCCTGAGGGCATTGGGTCGGCGGCTTCGGCAAGAAACCGCCTGCCAAGGGACAGCCCTACATTCTGGAAAAGAGGAGGGGTGGCTGTCCTGCTGTTCCCGGCGGCAAGTCGACGGGGTATGTCGACCCGGTCGGAGGCAGTGCCCCGACTATGACAACAATCCAGCAGCAGATCGCTGCATCCATGAAGGAACCAGGCCAGGATATCTCTGCGGAAGTCGCGACTTTAGACCTGAATATTGAACCGATGGTAGGTGTTGACGACCTGTTGGTCGTAGGTACGTTGGACGCCCAAGGGCTTCCCTGGGTGCTTCTGGATCTTCTTCTCCCGCTATATCAACTGCTTCCTTCCAAGCCTAGTGCTTCTGTGAAACCCAAAGAGAAGGGACACAGAGCGCAGAAAACCCTTACGAAGGCGTCGTCGTCGTCCAAAAAGACTTCGTCGACGTCATCGTCTAGTAAGTCTTCGGCTTTGAACCCCGGAGCAGAGGGAAGGGTAAATCGTCTGCTTCTGGCTCTAGGTCCTCTAAGAGCAAGTCCTCAAAGGAGAGGCCGTACTCCGGCGGAGTCAACGGTCTCTCCTCCTCCTCCGGAGGTACCTCTGCCGAGTAACCCTCCACCCCTCTGCACCGGCTCCGGCCTTTGATCCCAACGCCTTCTCCGTTGGGATGATGCAGCAGATGGGGGACTTGGTAGGTTCTTTGAGGACCAGCATGGAGCACATGTTCTCCCAGTTATCCAAAAGGATCTCAAACTCAGGAGAAACATTATATCTGGGTTTCAACCAGGCCCCTCAAGCTACTCCTCCGGCACCTGGTGTTGGTCTGGTGCAGCTTCCCCCCCATGATTCTCTGCCTCCGTTCTCAATGAACAACCCCTGGAGAGTGGCTTCATACGCCCCTTTCCAGGACGGACTATCTCCATTCCAGAGTGCGGTACTCGAAGGATTGAAGACTTCGAGTTCTATCCGGAGAACCTTCAACTGCCGTTCATTGGCTACGCCAGGCTGATGGAGGCAGCCATGACTAGGAGGATAAGGTCCCGAGGGAGACAGTATTGTACTCCCGGGACCAAGCTCAAAAGGGAGTGGCTTAGGTGTTTAGAGGAGATGGACTGCTCGAACACCAGGATTCAGGCGTTCAAGAGTCCCTTTACCATCTTTGCGATGGAAGAAGAGGCTCCTCTCCCCTTCTTAACGAAGATCGCCACTGTAACCATCCCGGCTGGCCTAAAAGGGGAACCCTTACCTCAGCTAAGGGAAGCAGATCCCACTTCTCCGTTGCTCCCTTCGCTTGGAGACTTGTGGGAGGGGATCTGCCTAACACCTTCTCGGCAGGTAAGCTTAAACCGGGAAACTTGCCGCCATGGACCAGTTCGGCGAGAAAGCTGCCTTAGACTTCCTGATAGCCTCATTCAAGCTGAGTTTGAGGCCAAGTCTAGGCTTGCCAGGTCAATGAATACCATGGCAATGACAGAGGTAGCGGCTATTTCATATGCTTCAGAGCCGCTCTTCAAGTTGTTGACCAAGTTGTATGAGTTTGTGACTGCTAGGGTCAATTGCCGAAAACATGTCCTACAGGAAGCAACTATTTGGCATGAGCCTAATAAGTTGCTTTCATCGAACATCTGGGGGGTCAGACCTCTTCCCAGAAGCTATGGTCAAAGAGGTCCAGAATGAGGCAACAAGGCTCAATCAGAGCCTCAAAGATCGTTGGGGCGGGCCCTCACTGCAAAGAGGCGCCAAGATCAGGCTGCAGCAGGCAAGAAGCTGAAAAAGGCGAAGCGTTACCAGCCTTATCAGAAGAAGCCTCAAAAGATTCAATCAAGCTGTGTCAGCTGTGCCGATTGTACAATCAGGCCAGCCTTCTACCTCGAAGACTCCGGCTCAGCCCATTTACGTGATTTCTCCTCAGGCTCAGCCTTCCACCTCCTACGCTGTCTCCCCCGCCTTTAACCAGGTGTTCGAAGGTCAAGCCTTCCAGCACTATGACCGGTTTGGCAGGGGCAGTAGAGCTAGGGGATCCTTTTGTCGAGAGGATCAGGAAGGTCGCTCAATAGAGGAAAGCACTTCCGTGGAGGCCGCGGAGGTCACTCGACCCAGCAGCAGTGAGATCTCCAAGGTAGGAGGGAGGCTGTTTCTCTTCTGGCATCAGTGGGGATTCAGCAAATGGGCACAGAGCATTGTGTCGAAGGGCCTGGGTTGGAGTTGGATTGGAGACCCTCCTCCACCCAGACCTTTCCTTCAACTTCCATCGAAAGAACTGACGGAGTATGCGGAGGAGCTCCTCCAGAAAGGAGCAATAGCGAGAGTCAACAGATTAAAGTTTCAGGGTCGCTTGTTCAGCGTACCAAAGAAAGGCTCATTAAAAAGAAGGGTAATCTTAGACTTGTCCCGCTTAAACTTGGCCATTCGCTGCGACAAGTTCAAAATGCTGACCATCTCGCAGGTGCGGACCTTACTTCCCCGTGGGGCCGTCACCACCTCTATCGATCTTACAGACGCATACTATCATATCCCTATTGCAAGACACTTTCGCCCTTACCTGGGCTTCAGACTAGGAGATCAGCATTCTCCTTCAAGGTAGTTCCTTTCGGTCTGAATGTAGCACCCAGAGTTGTTTCACAAATTAGCGGAAGTAGTCGTTCAACAACTGAGGTCTCAAGGGATAATGGTAGTAGCGTACCTCGACGATTGGTTGATTTGGGCTCCAACAGTCGAGGAATGTCGTCAAGCCACAATGAAAGTCATTCAATTCCTGGAATATCTGGGTCCAGATAAAACAGGACAAAGTCAAGACTCACTCCGGAGTCCAACTTTCAATGGCTGGGCATTCATTGGAATCTATCCTCCCATACTCTGTCGATTCCATCAGCCAAGAGGAAAGAAATAGCGAAGTCAGTGAAACAATTTCTAAAGTACAAATATGCTTCAAGGAGAAACCAGGAAAGAATCCTGGATTCCCTCCAATTTGCCTCAGTGACAAAACATCTTGATGAAAGCCAAACTGAAAGACTTAACCAGGATCTGGCGCTCACGAGCAAATGTCAGATCCAGGGACAAGGTATCATCAATACCACAGATTCTACGGAATCGTCTGCGCCCTTGGACAAAGTTAAAAAACCTGTCCATATCAGTACCCCTTCAGTTTCCTCCTCCGGGAATCACTATCCACACAGAGCTTCACTAAGCGGCTGGGGAGGATATTCTCAGTTCAAGAAAGTTCAGGGAAACATGGTCACCTCAGTTCCGCCAGCTTCACATAAATGTATTGGAAGCAATGGCAGTTTTCCTGACTCTGAAGAGGTTACGTCCGCCAAAGAACTCTCACATAAAGTTAGTTCTGGACAGCGCAGTGGTAGTCCATTGTATAAACAGGGGAGGCTCCAAGTCAAGACACCTGAATCTGTCAGGTAGCCATCTTTTCCCTGGCGGACAAGTTCAGTTGGCACCTCTCCTCCACCATCTGGCCGGAGTCAGAAACGTCATAGCAGATGCTCTATCCCATTCAGTTCCTCTGGAATCGGAAATGGTCACTGGACAACAGTTCGTTCCAATGGATTCTGCGGAAGGTACCAGGCCTGCAAGTAGATCTGTTTGCATCTCAAACGAACCACAAACTTCCCTCCCGTTATGTGACTCCTAACCTGGACCCTCTGGCCTATGCCACGGATTGGAACAACTGGGAGAAGATTTATGTCTTTCCTCCGGTGAATCTTCTCTGAAAGTACTGAACAAACTCAGGACGTTCAAGGGTCAAGTAGCTCTAGTAGCCCCAGACTGGCCGAAGAGCAACTGGTACCCTTGATCCTGGAATTGGGTCTTCGTCCTCTTCGAATTCCCAATCCCAGGCTCTCCCAGTCAGTACAAATGAAGACTGTGTTCGCTTCCTCAGGAATTCTCAAAACCCTAACTTTATGGACTTCATGAAGTTTGCGGCCAAGAGAGATGCAAATATTCTTTTCCTGGAATCAGATAAAAGAGATTCAACTTTAAGGCAGTATGATGCTGCAGTTTAAAAAAGTTGGCATCCTTCCTGAGAGAAGCAGACATTAAAATCATGACAATCAATTCAGCTATATCCTTTTTCAGATCCTTATTTGAAAAAGGGTTAGCAGCTAGTACCAATTACGACACAAACAAGTCAGCCTTGAAGAAGATTTTTCAACTGGGTTTTAACATAGACTTACAGATTCTTACCTTTCGTCTATTCCCAAGGCTTGTGCTAGACTTAGACCTTCAGTAAGGCCTACGTCAGTGTCATGGTTTTTTAAATGATGTTCTAAAGTTGGCTTCAGATACAAATAACACGACATGTTCATTTATAATGCTCTTAAGAAAAACATTATTTTTATTAAGCTTGGCTTCAGGAGCTAGAATTTCAGAACTGTCGGAGTTATCCAGAGATGCGAATCACGTAGAATTTCTTCCTTCAGGAGAAGTTCTGCTTTCTCCGGATCGCAGCTTTTTAGCAAAGAATGAGGATCCTTTGTTGAGGTGGGAACCTTAGAAGGTTATACCCCTTCCTCAAGATCTTTCTTTGTCCAGTAACGACCTTACGAGCCTTTCTGTCCAGGACATCCTCATCCTCTTCGGGTCCTCTCTTTAGAAGAGAAAAAGGTGGTACTTTATCAATTAAAGGTTATAAGGCAACAGATCCTATACTTTATTAAACAAGCTAACCCTGAATCCTTCCCCAAGGTTCATGATGTCAGGGCAGTAGCCACCTCAATTAACTACTTTCAACACATGAATTTTGATGATTTGAAAAAGTATACTGGATGGAAATCGCCGTCAGTATTTAAGCGTCACTACTTAAAGTCTTTGGAATCTTTGAAGTTTCAGCAGTTTGCAGCGGGTAACATAGTTTCCCCGACTCTGCTCAGTAGTTCAGTTGAAGATCCAGATCTCCTTTCTACCTATCTCAGCCAACAGTTTGTCTATACCTACCATGTTCATCTACGTCTACCCTTGAGTCTTAGCTGCTCTTGTGATGGTTTAGTGGGTGTCCCTTATTTTTTGTACAAGTAACTTACCCAGCAGATATATACTTAGCTATAGACTCGGTCGTCCCGACAGAATTTCAAAAAAACTCGCGGCACACGCGACAGGTAGGTCAGGTGATCCACCATTCCCGCCGCTGGGTGGCGGGGTCTGGAACTATTCCCGCTTTTCTCAAGCCATAATTTTCTCTGTCGGTTGAACGAACAACACCTATTGTTCGTTCCTCCATCTTGGATTTCACTCGTTTGCCGAGAATTTGGATTGGTTTTTTGGTGACGTATTCTGTTTTTTCTGTGGCTTGGCATAAGCTTATTGTGACTGTTTTTCGACTTTGGTTTTGACTACTCTTTCACGATGTCTGACGCTAAGGCTTCACCTATGTTTAGAGTTTGCAGTAGGGAAGATTGTAAGGTTAGGCTGCCTAAATCGGCATTAGATCCTCATAGTATTTGCGCTAAATGCAGGGAGAATGAATGTTCTTTTATTAACACCTGTGTTGAATGCGAGAACCTTACGGAGGCTTGAATGGAAGGAATTATCATCATATGTTAGGAAGCTTGAGAGAGATAGAGTGAGGAAAGCTTGGCAGCTAGGTCATCTAGTAGATCTTGCTCCTTAGAACAAGAAATTCACTCTCCTTCTAAACAATTTTTCCCTTAGCCTCAGCTGCTTCTCCCTGTTCTGAATCCAAAGATTCTTCGTCAGAGAGGGAAAATGTAAAAGCTTCAATTAGAAACTTCAAGCTCAGCTACGAGCTCTAAACCAAGGTGAAGAGTGGTGATAGTGACTTGTGCAGTGTCCCCCAGTGCAGTGGAGGGGGCGTCTGACCGGTTCCTCATTGCTCCTAGGCCTAGACTGCTTCCAAACTCCCAGGACCAGGGGAGGAGGAATGTCGAAAGCCGCAGGGAGGATGCAGAACATCCCAACGGTCAGGCGTCCCTTCGGCAGATCCTGTTGTTAAGTCCCAGGCTGTCTCGGATTGCCGCAGAAAAGGCGTCCTAAGGGAGTGTTTTTCGGCCTCAGACTCTTCCTCTCCTAAACGAGGATGGAGTTCGGCCTCTCTTTCGCACCCTTTGAAGAGAGCCTGGAAGGCGCCTAAAGGAGACGCGGCTGACTCCAGCCCAGAGCGTTTTCCCGAGGATTGGCCTTCGGGACCTAAGAAGACTAGACAAGAGGAGCCTTCTCTTCAGGCATCCTACGAAGAAGTTTTTTGGTTAATCTGCAAGAGCAGTTAGCTTCTCTCGTAGGCTCTTTTGCTAAGGACTCTACAAGGAGGAAGGATGGTCTCGCTCCCTGTTAAGAGTTCCGCTAAGCGCCCCGCTTCGTATAGGAGAGAACCCTCACGATCTCCAGGGCGGTTTATCGCCTTCGTCGAGAGACTCGTCTGATAGGAGTTGTTCTCCTGAGAGAAGACCCTTTCGCCCTATAGGCTGTCTTCCCCGAAGCGCCCTCTGAGAAGTCGCGAATCGAGCAGAAGTCTCGATCGGTTTAGGTGCAAGGAACCGGAAAACCGATTTAGGTATCAGGATCCCTTGGGTCTGCAGGACCAGGAGCCAGACAGGCGCAAAGAGGCAGCAAGACGCAAGAAAGGGAGGGTTCGTAAGAGCCTCTTAGAACACAGGATTCAGGACGTCAGGATTCTGCTAGAAGGCAGGAATCAGGACGCTATGAACCAGGACACCATGAGTCAGGGCGCCAGGAGTCAGGGCGCCAGGAGTCAGGGCGCCAGGAGTCAGGGCGCCAGGAGTCAGGGCGCCAGAAGGCAGGACGCCAGGAGTACGTTAGGCGTCAAGTGTTAGGGCGCCAAGAGCCTGTTAAGCGTCAGGAATCAGGACGCGGGGATCTTTTCAAGCGCCCTGAATCAGGACGCCAGGAGCCTAGCAAGCGCCACGAACCTGACGAACCTAGACAACAAGAGTCTAGTAGGCGCAAGAGTGTTTCCGACAGGCAGGAGCCTCACTCTTCGTATAGAAGTGCTAATGTTCCGCGCTCCCCTTCTCGGGAAAGGAGTTCTTCTCCCGGGAAGAGCCAGATCACTCCAAACGATCTCCTTCTGTGGATCAGTTGGACCAGGTATCGGAAGACGAAGAGCCAGTAGATGTAGCAGTTTCTGACTACAAGAGACTTTCTCTTTTGCTGCTAAAGGAGTTCGGAGACTCCCTTCATCCTGCGGACCCTCCTTCACCAGGATCGTTGATGTCCAGCACTAAAGCTCTCAAGTTCGTCTTCCTTCGTCAAGATGCGCCCCGCTCTTTGTATGAAAAAGGCATTAAAGACTTTTTCAGAGTGGTTTGACTTCCAGAAGGGAAGCGGGCAAGACAGTTTTTTCCTGCCCTCCTTCCAAGTTAACAGGCAAACCAGGAAGGTGGTACGAGACCAAAGAACCTATGGGGTTAGGTCTGCCTTCTTCCGCAGATGCGGATTTTGCTTCCTTAGTGGACTCTTCTAGGAGGAAGTCGTTGCTGTCTGCTAAGGCGACTTGGGCATGTGTAGCTAGACCACCTTCTTAAAGGGCCTCTTTAAAACCCTAGAAGTCTTCACTTTATGGACTGGGCTTTGGGAGCGTTAGCGAAGAGAGCTCAGGACACTGACTTTGTTTCCATGGAGGAACTTTCGAGCGTCCTGGCTTGCCTGGACAGAGCGGTCATGGACGGTTCTGTGGAAGTTGCCTCTCTTTTTGGAACGGGAGTATTAAAGAAGAGATCTGTCTTTAGCTCTTTCTTATCCCCGCACCTTTTTCCACAAGAGACTGTTAGAGAGGTTTCTAAATCTCTTACGGAGAAGGCAACTCAGGATCTCCTCACGCACTCAGCCAAGAAGTTTAGGCCGGCAGTGCCTATAGAGAAAAAAGAGAGACCCTGTTTGTTCAGCCCTTTCGAGGTGCCTCCTCTTCTAGAGCCCCTCTTAGAGGTCGCAGACCAGAGAGAAGGAGTAGACCATCTAGAGAAGGTCCTTCGGGAAGTCTAGATGAGCAGGAAGTCCTCCAGACGAAAGTAGGCGCCAGGCTACTCCACTTTGCCAAAGTCTGGGCGCAGAAGGGAGCGGACTCCTGGTCCCTCTCTATCCTGAAAAAAGGATACTTGATCCCCTTCAGGGAAAATCCTCCCTTGACGACAACTCCAAGGGAGTTGACCGCAAGATACTCGGATCCGGTCCGAAAGCTTGCTATGTTGCAAGCAGTGGAACAGATGATTTCCAAGGAAGCGGTTAGAACTGGTTCAAGATCTCCAGTCTCCAGGATTCTACAATCGGCTATTCCTGGTACCGAAAGCATCGGGGGGATGGAGACCGGTTCTAGACGTCAGTGCCCTGAATTTCTTTGTATTGAAGAAGAAATTTTCAATGGAGACGGTCTCCTCTGTTCTATCTGCTCTTCGTCCAGGGGACTGGATGGTGTCCCTGGACCTTCAGGATGGCGTATTTCCATGTGCCAATTCATCCGGCAGCAAGGAAGTATCTGAGGTTCATGTTCCAAGGGAAAGTGTTCCAGTTCCGAGCGATGTGCTTCGGACTTTCGACTGCCCCTCAAGTCTTTACGGACATCATGAAGAATGTAGCTTATTGGCTACATCTGGAAGGGATCAGGATCTCGTTATATCTGGACGATTGGCTAATAAGAGCCCAATCGGAGAAAAAATGTCTGGAGGACCTATTAGTTACTCTAAAGTTGACAAAGTCATTAGGACTTTTAGTAAATCACGAGAAATCCATGCTGACTCCCCAGCAGAGTATTGTCTTATCTGGGGATTCAGATGGATTCTCGGGATTCTAGCGTATCCTTCGCAGGAAAGGAGAGAACGCTGCTTAGAAAAGGTGTCAGTCTTCTTAAGGAACGAACATTGTTCCGCGAGGGAATGGATGAGCTTACTGGGGACCCTCTCCTCGATGGAACAGTTCGTTTCCTTAGGAAGACTTCACCTACGACCCCTTCAATTTTATCTGAAGGAGAAGTGGGATTGGAAGTCAACAATCTAGGAGATACATTTCCAATCTCGAAAGGGATCAAGGAGAATATCCGTTGGTGGTTTAGATCCACAGAAACTAAGCAAGGGAATCTCCCTTCGCTTACAGAACCCTCGCCTAGCGTTGTTTGCAGACGCCTCAGATTCAGGGTGGGGAGCGACCCTAGGTTCGCAAGAAGTGTCAGGCACTTGGGAAGGAGAACAAGTGTCCTGGCACATAAACAAAGAAAGAGCTAACAGCCATTCATCTAGCTTTGGTTCATTTCGAGGAACAGGTCTCAGGTCTGGGGATTCAGATTCACTCGGACAACACAACAGCCCTCGCTTATATAAAGAAACAAGGGGGGACGCATTCCTTTTCCCTGTACGAATCAGCAAAGGATCTGCTGATTTGGGCACAGGAAAGGAAGATCTCTCTCCTCACAAGGTTTGTGCAGGAGAGAAAAATGTCCGGGCAGATCTGTTTAAGCAGAAAAGAACAAGTCCTACCCACGGAATGGACTCTCAATCCTCAGATTTGCCAACAACTTTGGCATCTGTGGGGAAGGCCCAATATAGACCTTTTCGCGACCAACAAGAATCACAGATTAGAAAACCTATTGCTCCCCGATCTCGGATCCTCAAGCAGTAGCAGTAGACAGCTTTCTGCTAGATTGGACGGGTTTGGACGCATACGCCTTCCCTCCTTTCAAGATAGTAGGAGAAGTATTGAGAAAGTTCGCTTGCTCGGAAGGAACAAGAATGACCCTCATCGCTCCTTCTGGCCGGCTCTCGATTGGTTCACAGAGGTGCTGGAGTGGTTAGTGGATTTTCCAAGATCGCTTCCACTGAGGAACGATCTTCTCAAACAACCCCACTTCGACAGGTTTCACAAAAACCTCCCGCACTAAGTCTGACCGCCTTCAGACTGTCGAAGGACTTGTCAGAGCAAGGGGCTTTTCACGAGAAGTGGCGAAGGCTATTGCAAGAGCCAGAAGAGTCTCCACTTCTAAAGTATATCAGTCGAAGTGGGAGTTGTTTAGAAGATGGTGTAAGGGAAAGAAATATCCTCCTCCAGTACCTCTGTAACTGAAATCGCAGAGGTTTCTCCTATATTTGAGAAAAGACTGTAACCTGGCAGTTTCAACAGTGAAGGGTTACAGAAGTATGCTGGCCTCAGTTTTTCGACATAGAGGAATAGATCTGACGAATAATAAAGATCTTCATGACCTTATAAGGTCTTTTGAGACACGAAGAACATGTAATCAAGAAGCCTAGCTGGAACTTGGATGTGGTCCTCAAGTTCCTAATGTCGGAAAAAATTTGTACCATCTCACGCAGCTTCGTTTAGAGACTTAACGAGAAAGTCACTATTCCTTTTTGCGTTAGCAACAGCCAAGAGAATTAGCGAGTTGCAAGCTTTGGAAGGTAAAGTGGGGTTTTAAGAAGGATTCAGCGATTTGCTCCTTTAAACCATTTTTTTCTAGCGAAAAATGAAAATCCCTCAAAGCCTTTGCCAAGAAGCTTTGAGATAAAAGGACTATCTTCATTAACAGGGAGAGAACTAGAAAGGACTTTGTGTCCAGTCAGGGCACTCAAGTTCTACCTGGAGAAGAAGAAGTTGCTGAAAGGTACAGAAGAAAGTCTTTGGTGCTCTGTAAGAGATCCGAAAAGAGCGATTTCTAAGAACGCCCTTACATACTTCATAAAAGATGTAATAAGGGAAGCTCACCTTAAGTGCGAAGAAGAGCATCTCAAGGTTCTCAGAAGTGAGAGCTCATGAAGTGAGAGCCATAGCTACGTCTATGGCATTTCACAAAACATGGTCGCTTCAGGCTCTTATAGAGTCGACATTTTGGAGATGTAATTCGGTGTTCGCCTCGAATTACCTAAGAGACGTTAAAATTTCGTACGAAAAGTGCTTTGCTCTGGGAGCGTATGTTTCGGCGAATTCAGTGCTGGGAGAAGGGGCTGAGGCTAATCCTTCCTATTTAGTTTAAGGCTTAATTACTGTTTATTGGTGGTTGTTTTTATTGGTTAATTGTCAGAGGGAATAGGGACCCTCTTACAATTCATAGATTGTAACAATACTAAACATGGTCAGTGATCGGGATTGGCTTCAGTGCTCTTGTGATTTGTTTAATACCTTAACTCTGTCATGTAAGAGGGCGAGTCTCCATTGATATGACAAAAGGTCAAGGCTCTACCATGTAAGTGGTCAGCCCCCATTGGTACGATCCAGTATAGGCTCTGTCGCGTAAGCGGGCTAGCCCCCATTGACACGATCCAAAGAGTTATTCAACCATAGGTTCATTCCTCGTTGAACTCTTGAGGCAAGCAGACTCATCGACAGTAGTCATGAAGTCTTCAGCCCAATAAGGTAGGAACTATGGCTTATGTTATCCAAGAACATAGGTTGTTTTTTCCCTGTTTTTTAATGTATTTAGTTTAAGTATTATTTTGTTTTTAGCTGTCTCTTGCCCGCCACCAAGGGTGCCAATCAGCTAAGTATATATCTGCTGGGTAAGTTACTTGTACAAAAATGATATTGTTAAGATACAATAAAGTTTTGTACATACTTACCTGGCGATATATACGATTAATGGCCCACCCAGCCTCCCCTCAGGAGACAGGTGGAAGAGAAATTATGGCTTAGAAAACGGGATAGTTCCAGACCCCGCCACCCAGCGGCGGGAATGGTGGATCACCTGACCTACCTGTCGCGTGTGCCGCGAGTTTTGAAATTCTGTCGGGACGACCGAGTCTATAGCTAAGTATATATCTGCCAGGTAAGTATGTACAAAACTTTATTGTATCTTAACAATATCATTTTTTTGCTAGGGTCACCCACAATTGATTGTATATACTGATCTTTGTGATGTGGTCCCCTTATTTTTCATGCTAGGGTGCCACATCTCCATTTACAATGGTTATTGATTTGTTTATTAAGGTCTATGAACTTGTTTAATGTGTTTTTTCTTAAGTTTGTTCATATACATACTTTACTACATTATTGATATTGTTGTTATTTGTACTTACTTTGTAAGTGTTTTTGCCTATGATTATCATACACATGTTTTAAGTTCAACATATATCCCATGTAAGCCCTTGTATATATGTTAACTTTAAGTTAATTTTAAGTATTGTTCTTTATTCACGCTCTATGAACAATCGTGTATGTATATATATTTTTTCTTGCAATTATAGTATTTAATTGGAATTTTAAGTTTTATTGAGACCTTCTTTATTTCAATCTTGTGCTAATTCTCTGGTACAATTTCGCGCAGCGACAGCGACACTGAAAAACCCTGAGCCCAGAAAGGATTTTGACGTAGGAAAAATCTATTTCTGGGCGATTGGTTCGTGGTCGCCCAGCGAAATCCCACCTCTTCCCAACCCTTCGCTCAAGATTGATCACTAACTTTAGGATGGCCACCAGAGGCGCGGCAGTCACCTAGCATGGGTTGAAGTAGTAGTAGTTGCTGCCCCGTTCTGTGGGTCGGCTCTCCTCTTGTGGGGTTTTGTTGTGGGGAGATTTCTATTGGCAAGAAGTTCGTGGTAGTGGTCTCACTCGCCCTAGTGTTCATACCGACGCCCTCCTTGAGGATGAGCGAGTCAGCTATACTGACCTTTTTCTTTATTTTGTTTATCTCTGGTATTTGTTAGATCATTTACCTTAGAAATAATGGATTAAAAGATTATTTCGCTGGGCGACACGAACCAATCGCCCAGAAATAGATTTTTCCTACGTCAAAATCCTTTTTTTGCTAAGCCTGGCTTCAGGAGCTAGAATTTCAGAACTGTCGGCTCTGTCCAGAGATACGGGTCATATAGGATTTCTCCCCTCAGGAGAAGTTCTACTCTCCCGGATCGCAGCTTTTAGCTAAAAATGAAGGATCCTTTATTGAGTTGGGAACCTTGGAAAGTCATTCCTCTTCCTCAAGACCCTTCTCTTTGTCCAGTAATGACCTTACGAGCCTTCTGTCTAGGACATCCTCCTCCTCTTCGGGTCCCCTCTTTATTTAGGAGAGAAAAGGTGGCACTTTATCAATTAAAGGCATAAGACAACAGATCCTCTACTTTATTAAACAAGCAAACCCTGAATCTTTCCCTAAAGCACATGATGTCAGGGCAGTAGCCACCTCAATTAATTATTTCCAACACATGAATTTTGATGACTTGAAAAAGTATACTGGATGGAAATCGCCGACAGTGTTTAAGCGACACTATTTAAAGTCCCTAGAATCTCTTAAATTTTCAGCAGTGGCAGCGGGAAACATAGTTTCCCCTGACTCTGCCCAGTAGTATAGTTGAAGATCCAGATCTCCTTTCTGCCTGCCTCACTTAACATTTCGTCCACCCTATCATACTGCTCTACACTTCGCCTTTAGCCTTAGCTGCTCATATGAATGGCTTAGTGGTGTGTCCCTTATCTTTTTGCTAGGGTCACCCACAAATGTTTGTATATAGATAAGCTTAACAAGTGTGGTTCCCTTATTTTTATACTAGGGCCCCACACTCTCATCTCATGATGGTTTGATACTTTGTGGAATTTCAATTATTGTATATATGAAATTTATTGAGTGTGTTGCCTTATTATATTGTTATCTTCACACACACTGTCATATTGATTTGTTCATGCCTTGTAACATTTTGTATGGATTTTGTAACAATGTTTACATAGTTGTAAGTTATAATTACTTTGATTTATCTCGTATTTAGAGATTGACTGAATATGTTTGTTCCTTGGTTTTACCATTTTATATCCATGTCCTTTTATTTAAATTATAGTATTGTAGATTAAATTTTTTAGTTTTATTGAGACCCTCTTGTATTTTCTCCAATCTTGTGCTATTTCTCTGGTACTTTTTCACGCAGCGACACGAACTGAGCCCAGAAAAAGGGTTTTGACATAGGAAAAATCTATTTCTGGGCGATTGGTTCGTGTCGCCCAGTGAAATCCCCCCCCACACCTGCCTACCCTGACGCCCAAGATTGCCTGCTAACTTCAGGATGGCCACCAGAGGCACGGTGATCGGCATGGCGTGGGTTGTAGTGGTAGTAGCTGCGCCTCGACCTGGGGTGGGGTTGGGTTCGGCTCTCTCGTTGAGAATTTTGATATAGGAGAATTCTAAATGGCAAGAAGTTCGTGGTAGTGGTCTCACTCGCCCCAGTTACCATACTGACACCCTTCTTTTATTTTGGGTGAGCAAGTCAGTTATACTGACATCTTCTTTGATTTGTTTTTCTCTGGTATTTGTTAGCTAATTTACCTTAGAAATAATAAACTAAAGGATTATTTCACTGGGCGACATGAACCAATTGCCCAGAAATAGATTTTTCCTACGTCAAAATCCTTTTTATAAGATTCCTTCATTGAATGGAGTAGCTGGCAACTCAGGAAGAGTAAGGCCAGACGGCTAACGGAGACTGCTATCGCTTAGACCAACGCAGTACCATCTAGTTCTCGGTCATGAGCGGTCGATTACAAAATCTCTCTCTCCTGTGGGAATGGACTAACCTAAACCGTCTCTTCCTCCCTACAATCGAACGGTCCTTAAGCCTCAGATTGGGGGATAAGATAAGCAAACCATGGAATAAAATTTTTGTCTGCGTTTTGCTAAAAGACGCTTTCAATAAGAAAGATATTGCAACCTTTCAATGCTGTTTACCGTAAGGTAACATTATTAAAGGATTCTAATGCAGCAGAGTACTATATTATATAATGCTCTTATGCTTATGAAAGCATTGCTTAGTGAGAAAATGGGAATAATGGTAATGCTTCTGGCTTCGCCCTCATAGAGGATAAAAGGGTTTTGTCACATTGTGGTCACGTCCCAGTTGACAAACGATATAGAGAGCACCAGCTACATAGGTCACGTCCTTGCTGGCAACTCTAGTGAAGCATATACAGCATTCAGTGTCTAAAACACACCTATATGATCTGTCACTTTGTGGTCACGCTCCCCGTGACAGTTCATTAGTGAGCAACAACCACACAGGTTACGTCATTGCTGGCATCTCTAGGAATGCATTACCCGAATTCGATGTCTGTAATTAGGATCTAGTTGCATTTTGGTGGCACATTCCAGTTGACAGATCCTCTAGAACTCAACAGCTTTACAGGTCACCACCTTGCTGGAGTCTCTAGAAAAACAGACATACGAAAGGGTGCCGGATACCAAGACAAACTTATTTGGACTTGATAATTTCTAGATTTAGCAGGTTTTAACCGAAGGGTTCAGTAGCCTCTCGTACAGAAGGCTTGGTAACTTCACGGTTCGTTCCTGAGTTCGTTCCCCATCTTACTTGGGGGGGTGTTCGATCTGGGATCCGCACGGCGGTTTTTCTTCCCTTTCTGAGTGAAGAATCACCTTTGTATATATCTGCTATCAAAGAATACAGTACCAGGCTATACTCTGTCTCTACAAAGGGACTTAGAGATAGCAGAGAACTGAGATCTTTGGATCTTATATGGTACATCAATAAGACTAAGACGAGGATATCGTGTGCTTCGAGTTGGGATTCTTTCGTAGCCCGCAAATTCCGTTGTTCCGGCAAGATGGAACTTCTCCTCATCAAGCTTCTTTTACGAATTTTATAGGAGGGAAAATTCATTGTTTCTCTGGCCCTTCTCACAGCATGTTTCGGAAGGCTTTTCAAGAGAGGGTTGGATATTCTATCAGAATCTATTATTAAGGGACCTGAACAACCTCTCCACTCTGAGTCTGTCTGCGTGCAGACTGACCAGAAGTAGACCTGAATGAGAGGATTTTTCAAGGTAAAAGACAAGAGTCGTGGTCTTGATCATGCAGCTCCTATACTCTGATCAAGTTTTCAGAGGCAGGGCACTCTTTGCTCTGATGACCAGGAGGAATAGCTCAGGTGTGCAGAACTCCTGTTAGTTCTAGAGGCTCACTCACATTCCTCTCACCAATCAGTGAGTCTTCATTTTCCTTATGTAAAGGACTGACGGTTTGTATATCGTGTAGGAACAAATCACAATTTTTGAAAGTAAATTGTATTTTCCTAACTATACAATCCAGAGTCCTTTACATTAATGCCCACCTCATGCCAACCCTCAATCTGAACCTGGGCCGAAAGGCAATGTGGAGTGTTTACATCTTGGGTGGGGGGCCTACCTGCTTACCAGAAGGTAGTTACTGCCTAACTTCCTTGTTCAAGAATTTAACAGCCGTAATTCCAGCCTATGCTGAAAGCAATTCCTTATGTAAAAGACCCCAGGTTTGGATAGTTAAGAAAAATACAATTTCATACAATCAACTTACCTGTCAGATATATACATAGCTAAAGACTCCGTCGTCCCCGACAGAAATTCAAATTTCACTGCACACACTGCAGGTAGGTCAGGTGATCTACCGTCCTGCCCTGGGTGGCAGGATTAGGAACCATTCCCGTTTTCTATTCATATTTTCTCTGTCGCTTGGAATGTAAACAACGTTTGCAGTTCCTCCTGACTTGATTTTTGGATTTCATCGCCATCGATCTTCTGGGCTATCTTTTGCAGGGAAGTACTGGCATCTTTGGTTCGGCATACGCATATTAATTTGTTTTAATAACTTTGGCTTCGAAAATTTCGAAGAATGTTCACGTGTAACTACTGAACTTTTCGGTAGACACTCACATAGTTTGCAAGAAGGGAAATTTTAATATTTATTCATAAATAACGTGTAGTAAATGTTAGAATTGATTGAGCTAACTTCCTTCTTGAGGAAGTCAGGAATAGAATTAGTTACGCTTCCTTTAGAAGTTTTTATAGCTCTTGTACTAACGAGCAGTTAGAGCATTAACAATACTAGTAGTGTTGTATCCTCATCTCCTTCTTACTTCACAGAATCTTCAAATTCATATTGCAATTTGAAGACAAAGGAATGTAGCTCAAAATACGAGCTATTGAAAGGTAAGAAGTGATTTTAGTGTTCACAGTGCAGTGGAGGGTGCGTTCTGATCGGCTCTGTTTCGCTCCCAGGCCTAGACCTCTTCCAAGCTCACATACCCAGAGGAGAAGGAAAGTCGAAAGCCTTACGGAGGTTATGGAGAATCCCCACCGATCGGGCGTTTCCCTCGGCAGGATCTGTAGAACGTCCCAGACTGCCAGGGATAGCCATTGGAAAGGCATCCTTTAAAAAGTGCGTCTCTTCTTCCGTTTCTTCATCTTACATCCGAAAAGACGAAGAATGTACATGTTTGGAGTTCGGACGATCTGGCGCGTTCTCTGAAAACTAAGAGAACACTGAGCGAGAGGCTGAGAGCCAGCCAGCAAGCTAGCGCGAGCCACGTTCCAACAGACTAGCGCGAGCCGCGTTCCAACAGACTAGTGCGAGCCTCGTTCATACAGATAAACGCGAGCCGCGTTCCAGCAACTGAGCGCGAGCCGCGTTCCAGAACATTTTTCTTGGCGCAAGGCGCCTTCAAAGAGAAAACAGACGGCTAGACTGAGGAGCCTTATAGTAGAGTGGCAATCAGAAGGATGCTTCCATTGAACGTTTACTGGCAAGAGGCTCGTAAAAGCAAGACTAGAGGCGCTCGGAAACTATCAGGGCGCACGGGGACCTTCCACGCAAGCGGAACGTTCCAGGAGCGAGTTCCTCCTTTCTAGCGTGCGGAACATTCCAGGCGCGCGGCAACTAATCCAGACGGCCAGGCGCAAGGATCCAGGCACCAGCGCCAGAATATTCCAAAATCTTCATTTGAGAGAGAGGTCAGTCGCGAGGCTCCTCTTTGAGTTTTTTAACTTGAGCAACTTTCCCCTGGCAAATGTGCAAGATGTCGCACAGGCGGCTGTTGCTTTTGTCAGAAGGATTCTGATACTAAGAGAAGCCCCTTTTCATTATTCAGAAGACTCTTGTGTTAGGCAGTTCCTCTCAATGCGGACTCTCTCCTTCATCCATGCTCTTCCCGTGCGTTTTGAGGAGGCAAGAGTTTTGGGAGTTTTTCTAATAAGAATCTCATCGACGTTTGGGTATGATGGCGGATAGGAATATCTACTTCCTTCCGTAAAACCTAGTGAATGAACAGGAATTCTGTCTCTTCCGCGATTTATGAGGAAATCACGAAGATTTAAAGAGTTCCTGGATTAACTTCCTTCCTTAAGGATATATATATACTCTTTCTATCGTTCTATTAACGAAAAGAACGAAGATAGTAGAAGGTAGTAGAGGATCGGCTGTATGAGAATACGATACGGTCAAATCATAAACACATACCGTAGTTACTTCTTTGCTGTGCAACTCAATTACCAGTATCCTTCTACGACTTTCCTAGGAAGGACTACGCTTAAAGGGATTGTTAAGACTCACACCTACTTAGCTTCTAGATTTATCGAAGTCTTGTTTCGCTTAAATATGCTTTAATAAGAACTTCCTGAAGTTCGATAATAATTTTATAAGATTCCTTTATTAAATGGAGTAGCTGGCAACTCTGGAAGAGTAAGGCCAGACGGCTAACGGAGACTGCTTTCGCTGAGAGCCTGAGACCAACGCAGCGGCAGTACCATGTAGGTGTCAGTCATGAGCGGTCGGGTTAATCTCTCTCTCCTGCGGGATGGAATAACTATCCGTATCTCCTCCCCTACAATCGCGGTCTTAGCCTCGGATTGAGGGGATAGTTAAGCTAACATAAATAAATATTGTATGCCTTTTGCTAAGAAGCTTTCAATAAGAGAGATAGTACAACCTTTCAATGCTGTTTACTGTAGGTAACATTATTAAAGGATTCTATCGCAGCAGAACATTATATTATATAATCTCTCAGGCTTACGAAAGCATGGCTTATTAGAGTACCTGCTCAGAAGAAGATGGATGAGTCGGATGGAAACATTCTCTTTGTGGCAGACTTGTTTCCCTGAATGGATTATACTACGTATATAAAGTTTTTTCCTACTAAGAACAGAATTAACATGTGAAAGGATGTCGGGTACCATAAAGGCACAGGTGTTCTGGCACATACCTAAAAAGAATTAGAAGGAAGCGCCAGCCTGGCGCAATGCGCCAGAACGCAAGTTGCGCCAGCCTGGCACATAGTGCTAGAAGCGCCAACCTGGCGTGCCTGGCGCAAATTGCGCCAGAAGCGCCAGCCTGGCGCAGTGAGCCAAGAGCACCATCCAAGATTTTCTCATTTTAGCGAGTTATTAACCTAGAGTCCAGTAGCCTCTCGGACACCAGGCTCGGTAACGGCAAGATCGTTCCTGATTTCGTTACCCATTTAATCACTTAGGCCAATTCCACGACTCTCTCATATCGCAAAGAGCATCGAGAATCTCTTTTTTCTCGCTCCATGTTCGCGTTAACAAAGAGAACCTTCTCGATCGATGATAATAACTGTTAACATGTCTAACATTTTTTTTGGAAAGAGTTGTGAGAACCTGCGGAAAGTCTTCTTCATAGATCTCTTAGCAAGGTAGAAGACGAACAGGCTTCCTATAGACGCTTCCTTTTCCTCGAACCAAGAGAGGTAGCAATATACGCCATCTTTATAGAAAGGGGAATAACTTTAGTCTTTTTTTCCCCTAAATATAAATTCTTTGCAGAATTTAAGATAAAGGGCATCAAAGAAAGAGAGGATAATACTTTATGCCTCATTTTGGCCTTAGAGAGGTTGGATTCACAGAGGTCACGTTCTTCTCACAACATGTTTTGGAAGTTTTTTCCAAGAGAGTCTGGATATTCTATCAGCATCTATTATAAATGGACCTTCACAACCTCTCCACTCTGAGTCTGTCTGCGTGCAGACTGACCAGAAGTGGACATGAATGAGAGGATTTTTTAAGGTAAATGACAATAGTTATGGCCAAAACATAAGAATTGCTGCAGATCGTGCTAGAGGGAATGAGGAAGCTGTCCTCTTCCTGATACCTCTGTGAACCACACAGCGGTTTTTTTCTTCCCTTTCAGATGGAAGAATCAAAGAATGCAGTAAAAGGCTATACTCTGTCTCTACAAACAAGGAATTGGAGATAGCAGGAGGATTAACCCTCTTACGCCGGAGCCCTAAAAATCAAACGTCTCCCGTATGCCGGGCCTGGTTTGGAGTGAGCGCGGAAGTGGAAAAAAAAATAATTTTTTAAAAAAATTACAGCGCGCGTACTTTTGAAGATTAAGAGTTCATTTTTGGCTCCTTTTTTTGTCATTGCCTGAAGTTTATGAATGCAACCATCAGAAATGAAAAATAATATCATTATCATATGTAAATAATGCGATATATGGTAGCGAAAAAAAAAAAAACAAAAAAAATTAATACATAATTGTATTCAAATCACGCTGTGCAGAAAACGGTCCAAAGCTAACCAGTTTACTTTTTTTTTGCGTTGATTTGTACACTAAATTGCGATCATTTTGATATATAATACATTGTAAAACAATAAAAGCAACACTGGCAAAAAATATTATCACAAAATGATGTACGAATTCGTAACGCGCCGACGCAAAAAAATATTTTTTTCAAAAATTCACCGTAAATCACATATTGTTCTAGAGACTTCCAATTTGTTTGTTAAAATTAAGACAAATGATTGAATATTACGATACTGTAAGAGGTTTTAGATTAGAATTGCAGATTTCGACCATTTCGGACGAGTTAAAATTTGACGAATGTCGAAATTTTAATATATATATTTTTTTCATATGCACATATTTCGAAGATGGAAAAAGCTACAACCTTCAATTATTTTTTATTGTATTCTTCATGAATTTGCGCACATTGTGATATATGAAACTCTATAAAAAGGCTAATATGAAAAGGAGCAAATATTAGGATAATGCCATGTACGTATTTCGGAGACTTGCGGCCGCGAATCGGCGCGCAGAGTGAAGGTAAATATATTTTTCAAAAATTCACCATAAATCACAATATTGTTTTAGAGACTTCAAATTTGTTTCAAAATGAAGAAAAATGACGGAATATTACTAGGCCGTAAGAGTTTTAGCTTACAATTGCGTTTTTCAACTATTTCGGTAGAGTCAAATTTGACCGAACGTGGTTTTTTTTCTATTTATCGTGATTTATATGCAAATATTTCGAAAAAGAGAAAAGCTACAACCTTCAATCATTTTTAGTTGTATTCTACATGAAATTGCGCACATTTTCTCATATATAAAACTTTATGTAACAGCTAATTTTAAATGGTGCAAACATTTTCAACAATCGCACAAAAAAATTCTGTTTTTTCGGAGAGTTACGCGCGAACGTAATTTTTTTTTTTTCATAAATTCACCATAAATCGAAATATTGTGCTAGAGACTTCCAATTCGTTGCAAAAATGAAGGTAAATGATTGAATATTACTAGAATATAAGAGTTTTAGCTTACAATTGCGTTTTTCGACCATTTCGGTAGAGTCAAAGTTGACCAAAAGTTGAAATTTTTGCACTTAACGTTATATGAAAATATTTCAAAAACTGATAAAAGCTACAACCATGGGTTGTTTTTTGTTGTATTGTGCATGAAATTGCGCACATTTCCAATATAAAACTTTATGTAACGGCAAATTTAAAAGGGTGCAAAACATTAGGACAATCGCACGAAAAAAATTTATCGGAGAGTTATCGCTACGAACGTAAGGAAAAAGTTTTTTCATAAATTCACCATAAATCGAAATATTGTGCTAGAGACGTCCAATTTATTGCAAATGAAGGCAAATGATTGAATATTACTATAATATAAGAATTTTAGCTTACAATTGCGTTTCTCGACCTTTTCTGTAGAGTCAAAGTTGACCGAAGGTTGAAATTTTTGCACTTATCGTTATTTATATGAAATATTTCAAAATTGATAAAAGCTACAATCATGAGTATTTTTTAGTTGTATTGTGCATGAAATAGCGCACATTTTCATATATAATACTTCATGTAAAGGATAATTTAAAATGGTGCAATAATTATGTCAAAGTGACGAAATAATTTCCGCCGATGTGTCACTGATACTTTTTAGTGCGATAAGAAAGAAATTCGCGCTTGCGCGCTGCCTGCGTAGCGATTGTAACAAAACAACGCCTTGATCCGTGAACTCCCAGCATCCCCCAAGGAAGGGCGCGTGATACAAAAGTTTTCGGCTGGTAGGCCTATAAGTATTTTTCCGCGAATTTTTAAAAAAAACTTTTTTGAGCCGACGTATGATATGTCCAATCGGCATACGGGAGACATTTTGACTCTACGTTTAATACGTCCAATCGGCGGTAAGAGGGTTTAAGATCTTCGGGATCTTATATGATACTCAATATGACAAGAGTAGGATATCATGTAACTTCTAATGGGATTTTTTTTTTTTGTGGGGGGCCACAGATTCCATGTTCCGACAAGATGGAACTGGCTCCCTCATCCAAAACTTCTTGAGAAATTTTATGAGGGAATTCTTTGTTTGTCTTGGTTGGTCCTAAACGACCAAGAAGACAAGTGAATTTTTTTTTTTTTTTTTGAACATTGGAATCTCGCATCAGATTCTATGGAGACTAGGCAATGGGTTCTTGCCAGCATAGTATGTCTGGCAAAAGAACTAAAACCCTATTCCTGATTCAATGTTTTCAGATAGAGGTTTCGTTGTCCAGGCAGGGTACTTACGTTTTCATCTACAGTAGAATGGTTCAAACGTTTGCCTACAGAGTCTTTGGAATGCGATGATGGCTCGAAATGCTTCCCAGAAGGTGTTCAGAGGGATACAATAAAGAGCTAGAAATCAGGAGTCCTCCCAATTTCAGCTCGGAGTCTCCTTCGACTTCCAGGCTTCTTCCCTTCCTTTGGACAAGGATAGGGAAGATTCTGCAACGAGAAACCCCTTCATCAGGTAAGAAGAGATCTCGTGAGCAAGGGGAAGTACTCAAGAAGGATCCTCCTCGGAGGAAGACTCTTATCTCTCGTACTGTTAGATATCCTATCGTATACTGGATGTAGCTGACTACAATCACCTCCCCTTGCCGGAGAGGCCAAAGCTCAAAGTGGAAGAA
Source organism: Macrobrachium nipponense (assembly GCF_015104395.2). Classification (NCBI taxonomy): domain Eukaryota; kingdom Metazoa; phylum Arthropoda; class Malacostraca; order Decapoda; family Palaemonidae; genus Macrobrachium; species Macrobrachium nipponense. Next base: position 47,031,087 of record NC_087206.1, on the reverse strand, counting down.
TTTCTTCCACCCTTCTCCAGTCTTGTGATTTACTATTGTGGATGTTCAGGACTTTCGGACAATGTAGCGCCAACCAGGAGCTTATGCCAAAACAGGCGTAAAAAAACGCCAGAGGCAGACAGCCTCAAGAACACTGTCATTGTCTGATGAGGAGAAAGACGGGCCTACAACCTGACACAGATGCGCTAGATGCGAACATATTGGACAGATAGGAGTGTGGGGCCCGATGTGACATTGCCAGACATCCTCGAGACTCTACCAAGCTCGAAGCTCTGGCAAGTGGGGAGGAGCCACCGCCAGGTGCGAGGTACCAGCCGCCGCGAAGCTCCAGGCAGGCGCAAGGCGCCAGCCAGGGCGCGAGGCGCCAGGCAGGCACAAAGCACCAACCTGGCGCGAGGACGCCCAGCCAGGCGCAAGCCAGGCTCTAGGCGCGAATCTCCAGCTAAGGCGCGACGGCGACCAGTCAAAGCCGATAGGTACCAGACACGCGCTAGGCTCCAACCAAGAGCGAAGCACCAGCCAGGAGCCGAGGTTCCCTGCCAGGCTTCAGGACGGGAGAGATCCATTTAAAAAAAAAGACCTGGTCTTCTTTGAAACATGGAGATCTCCTAAGCACTTCATAAGTGACTTGATTCCTTCAAACAGCTGAGAATTAAAAGCAGCAGGAAGTGCGCGCTTTTGCAAATTCTTGTTCTTTACATAACAATATGTCATATAAGACATATTAGCTGTGTTGTACGGTAGAGGGCAACTCTGTGTTGACTCTCATTACACAAAGGATGTCAAGTTAACCTACGAGAGATCCTTCTCTTTTGGTTTATACGTTTCTGTGGATACTTTACTGGGATAAGGAGCCGACACTGATCCTTAACTTTGAGTTAAAGTTATTTAACTTAGTGAAATTATTGGGGTTTTTGAAAGGAGTGTGGGGATAACTCTTTTCAATTTGAGCGCGAACCCTCGTGTTAGGATCAGGTGATTGGGATCGGTGTTGCGCTCCTTAGTTATGCCAATAGGCATAGGTGTATTGCCATAGAAGTGGTCCAGTACCCATTGACAAAGTCCTTTCAGGCTCTGCTGAGTAAGTGGATAAGACCCCATCGGCAGACCCACAAGAACTCTTGGCCATAGATCACATATCTCGCTAAAGTTTCTTGAGGCGATGCAGACTCCCTTGGCAAACAGCCATATGAAGTCTACCACCTATCAGATAGGAACCAAGGTTTATTTATACCTACAACATATGTTGTTTACCTGTCTATTCCATGTTAGCTGTCTCTTACCATCCACCAAAGGGTGTCAATCAGCTATGTATATATCTGACAGGTAAGTTGATTGTATGAAAATGATATTGTTATGATACAATAAAGTTTCATACATACTTACCTGGCAGATATATACGATTAATGGCCCACCCAGCCTCCCCGCAGGAGACAGGTGGAAGAGAGAAAATATGAATAGAAAAACGGGAATGGTTCCTTATCCTGCCACCCAGGGCAGGACGGTAGATCACCTGACCTACCTGCAGCGTGTGCCGCGAAATTTGAATTTCTGTCGGGACGACGGAGTCTTAGCTATGTATATATCTGCCAGGTAAGTATGTATGAAACTTTATTGTATCATAACAATATCATTTTACTTTCAAAAATTGTGTTATTGTTTAGACTGAAGGTTTGTTAGGTATGACAAATACAAATTGATTAAAAGATTTGTCATATAACTTAAAATATTTATCGTATTTAATTTTGGTATCCAGGCAGTCCCCGGTTATCGGTAGGGTTCTGTTCTTGGGGGGTTGCTTGATAAGCTAAAACCGCCATTAACCGAAACTTGGCAATTTATGGCACCAAGTTTTGGTTGTTGGCGACGATAACCGGTTAATGATGCCTCTGTTGGGTATGATATGTTATGGCACCTTATGGCGCCAATAACAGAAACTCAGCCGATATGGTACCATAAATCGCTGATTTTTGCTAGATAAGCGCCATAAAACCGGATTGCCACTAACCGAGACCGCCGATAACTGGGGACTGCCTGTGTGTCCTTCTACTATCTATTTTATCTCCTACTCAGCAGGGACAGGTACATGTCAAGTGAAAGTGTATGTATGTTAAAAGGTATTAAATCTTTCAAAATTTTTCTTTCCACAGAATATATAAGTTTTGCAGGTGCAGTATATTTCTGTTGTCTTAATGAAAAGATGTACTATTATCAAAATTGATTGATTCTTCTGGATGGGAAAGTAAATATAACAAATTATTTGTTTTTATAAACAGGATTAAGTGACTAGCACATTAATGCCTAGATGAGGGATAAAAGATGCGCTTCAATAGCTCGGAGTTGATTGATTTTGCTCTGCCTGCTGGTGAGCAGGAAGGCCGTTTAACACATAAGCCACCTCCTAGGACATTATATGATACTGGTTTGTATAACTATTTGTATTTAATGTAATTGCTAGTACAAATAGTGTACGTATTATGTAGAGGAAACGTAACTAAGGAGAGACGTTTATTAAAGAGTGAAGGAAATACAACTTAGGAGAGATATTTATTAAAGAGTTGAGTTTTTATTATGAATCAGTCTAGGTCTCTTTGTCCATAGAAAATTTGTGCCCCCATGAATTATGTTCAGGGTTGTTAAAAGTTTTGAAGTTAGAAACACTATAAAGTACTACTGTTTTTGAAATGCATGCCAAGCAGATGAGTACGTACCTATATGAATTTGATTGACTTAATGCATTGTTTCATACAATCAACTTACCTGTCAGATATATACATAGCTAAGACTCCGTCGTCCCAGCTATGTATATATCTGCCAGGTAAGTATGTATGAAACTTTATTGTATCATAACAATATCATTTTATGGTAACATACAAATTAGAGACATGTTTGAGTACTCATTATTGCAAGCTAGAAGTGGTGTTGAAACTTGTTAACAAGGCTGTTAATTGCAGGTTGGTAGGTGAAGGGGGAAACCCCTACTAACCTACCGTAAGCTGCTATTTTTGTATGATATGTGACTTACCCTAGTAATTAAAGAGCTTAGAGTTTCCTACTCAATGGCAGCCTATATTCAAATTTTGAGAGTAGCACTTCGATGGCTCAGTGTAGGTATACAGTGCCGTCTAGGAACGACTTAGCTAATACTGTCATTCTGTTTTCTGCCGCACTACAAAACATCTTAACCGGATTTCGGTAGTGTTACAACCAACGGAACGCATTTACAGCCTTCGAGCAGGGTGAGTCATGTGTTTTGTTTATTTTATTCAGATTAACATCTATATTAGCTGGATACTTGCAGTCTCCTGGAATACAGTGTTCCCCCTGTATTCGTGGGGCATGTGTACCAGACACCCCCGTGAATAGTTAAAAACCTGCGAATAGTTAGAACCACCACTAAAATGCTTATAACTGCCTATCTTGAAAGTTCAGATACCAAATGTATACCTTTAATAACATCCTACCTCAAATATACCTAAAATTACTAACCTATTACTGTATTAATCTTTGAGGTTATATTATTAATATCATTTCAAAGTCATCTTAAACATTTTACCATTAAAAATATATACCTAAAGCCAATAACAGAGGGAGAGAGAGAGAGAGAGAGACCAGTGAATGGCAACATTATATGACCATCAAGAGTGAAATTATGAATTATTTCTGAGAGAGAGAGAGAGAGAGAGAGAATAACTCCTAAACTCCGACTCCTTCCCCTCCACCAATACTCCACCAATACATATCAAACTGTCATTTACTCTCCCGCCCACCTTCCTCCACGTGGATAAAAAGACTGGGAATCGCTATTTTTAATTAATCTTATTAATATTTGAAAATTAGTTATAAGATAAATCATTTATTTATACTACAAAACAAATAAACATACGAAAGTAAGAGGGAGAGAGAGAGAGAGAGAGAGAGAGAGAGAGAGAGAGAGAGAGAGAGAGAGAGAATGTTATTGTTACTGTTTAATCTCATTAAAGTTAATATTATTTGTAAACTAGTACTGTATATTATTATTTTACCATAAAATGTAGCAATGTCCTTAAAGATACACTTATACATAAATTTCCAGCCCAAACAGAGGGCGAGAGTTACCACTAGGACATACTATCTCGTGTGGCAAAAGAGAGAGAGAGAGAGAGGGGGGTTATCCTTATTTAAAAGACTGAAATGGATAGATTATTGCACTTCTATAAAAGGGATTTTGACGAAGGAAAAATCTATTTCTGGGCAAGGGCCCGTGTCGCCCAGTGAAATGTCCCTTTAGCACACATTTCTAAGGTAAATTATTGCTAACATACCAGAGAAAAAAGCTAATATGGAAATGCCAGAATATTCTGGCTCGCTCACCTTATTTAAAGGTGTCGGTATGGTTTCTGGGGCGAGTGAAACCACTATCAGAGGTCCTTTGCCATTTAGATTCATTCCTTCTTCAAAATCTCTCTACTAAAGAGGAGCCGAACCCTAACGGCCACTCCTCGCTTACCGTTCGGCTACGGCCTGCGCCTTCTGGACGTCATTCCTGTAAGTTAGACACCCAAGCTTGGCCAAAAAAAGGAGGGGTTACAACAGAATGGTGGGATTTTACTGGGCGACACGGGCCCTTGCCCAGAATAGATTTTTCCTTCGTCAAAATCCCTTTTCTGGGCTCAGCCCGTGTCGCTATGTGAAATAGTACCAGAGAAATGGCCACATAAGCTTGGAATAAGGAAGTACACAAGGAATATGTAGGATAATCAAAAACAATTAAGGTTAATTGCTATAATCTAAGGATAAGGTTACAAGTAGAGTAACAAGGGCAATTGAAACCTTAACAGTAAATACAATACAAAATGGTTAACAATTAAAAGTAAACAGGAATATTAACTTAAACTGTGACTAATCCTAAGAACAAAATACAAGGAAATATCACAATATATACAACATGTGGCATCCAAGGTACAAAAAGGCTACTTGGTGGCAGAGCCACGGCAAGAATGTCAGCGAGGCAGGTAGAAAGGAGAGATCTAAACTAAACTACTTACTACTATTCAAGCAGTGTCAGGAGAAACTGTGTTTCCTGCTGCCACTGCTGGAAATTTAAGTGCTTCTAAGGACTTAAGATAATGGCGTTTAAATACTGTCGGAGATTTCCAGCCTGTGTACTTCTTCAGATCATCAAAATTCATATGTTGGAAGTAGTTAATAGAGGTAGCTACTGCCCTAATGTCATGTACCCGAGGGAAGGACTCTGGGTTGGCTTGTTTAATGAAATATAATATTTGTTGTCTAATTCCTTTTAGGGAAATAGTGCCACCTTTTTCCCTTATAAATAGAGGTCCTGAGGATCTTAGGGCCGTTCTATTTAGGTATGCTATTAGGGTAGTAACTGGACATAAGGACGGGTCCTGTGGAAGTGGGAGAATTTTCCACAGGGCCCACCTATCTAGTGGGTCCTCATTCTTAGCTAGAAATTGACGATCTGGAGAAAGTAGCACTTCTCCTGAAGGGAGAAACTCTATATGACCAGAGTCTCTAGATAGAGCCGACAGTTCAGATACTCTGGCTCCTGAGGCCAGACTTAAAAGGAATGTTTTCCTCAGGAGGGGTAAAAAGTCACATGAGTCATTATTAGTGTCTGAGGCTAATTTGAGGACATCATTCAAGAACCATGACACAGACTTAGGTCTTTCTGATGGTCTGAGTCTAGCACAGGCCTTAGGGATAGATGAAAAATAAGTCTGTTAGGTCTATTTTGAAACCAAACTGGAAGATTTTCTTGAGTGCAGATTTAGTAATAGTAATAGTACTAGCTGCTAAACCTTTTTCAAACAGTGTCCTGGAAAAGGATATGGCCAGATTGGTTGTCATGGTTTGTGTTTTCAGAATTCCTCAGGAATATGCTAGTTTTTTAACTGCCGAGTATACTGACGTAGGGTCGATTCACATTTGATCCGATTCTAAGAATAGGATATTCTTAGGGGTTCGATATTAGCATCCCTTTTTGCTGCAAACTTCATGAAATCCATAAAGTTAGATTTTCTGAATTCCGGAGGAAGCGTACACAGTCCTCGTTTGTACTAGTTGTGATAGTCTGGGATTGGGAATCCGTTGAGGTCGGAGTCCCAATTCCAGTAGTAGTGGGAACCAATTGCTCTTGGGCCAATTGGGGGCTATTAGAGCAATGTGTCCCTTGAATGTCCTGAGTTTGTTCAGGACCTTCAAGAGAAGATTCACTGGAGGAAAGATGTAAATCTTCTTCCACTGATTCCAATCTATAGCCATGGCGTCCGTGGCATAAGCCAGAGGGTCCAGGTTGGGAGCCACATAACAAGGGAGTTTGTGATTTGATTCTGTGGCGAAGAGGTCCACCTGAAGCCCTGGGACTTGTTGGCAGACCCAGTTGAATGACTGTTTGTCCAGGGACCACTCTGACTCCAGTGGGACTGAACGAGATAGCGCATCCATTACTACGTTCCTTAGTCCCGCTAGATGGGTGGCGGACAGGTGCCATTTGTTCTTGGCTGCCAGTGAAAATATGGCTATCATGACATGGTTCACATGGTTCGACTTGGAGCTCCCCTGTTGATGCAGTGGTACACCACTGCACTGTCCAGCACCAGTTTGATATGAGATTTCTTGGCTGGATGAAGCTTTATCAGGGTGAGGAACACTGCCATAGTTTCCAGTACATTGATATGAAGCTGGCGGAATGGAAGGGACCAGGTTCCCTGTACCTTCTTGTAAAGTGAGTATCCTCCCCAGCTGCTTAGTGATGCATCTGTGTGGAGAACTAGTGCCGGCGGAGGGAACTGGAGGGGAATTGTCTTTGACAAATTCTTGACCTCCGTCCAGGGGCGGAGCCTCTTCCGTAAGATCGCCGGGACAGTGGCTAGTTTGTCTTGGGATCTGTTGTTTGCTCTTAAGCGCCAGATGCGGTTTATGTCTTTCAATTTTGCTTTTAACAGAACGTCTGTTATCGAAGCAAATTGGAGAGAGCCTAGGATTCTTTCCTGGTTCCTCCGGGACGTCTGTTTGCACTCGAGAAATTGTCTGGTTGCCTTGGCTATTTCTCTCTTCTTCAACGACGGAATTCTTCAACAACGGAATTGATAGAGTGTGAGACTTCAAGTCCCATTGAATGCCTAACCACTGAAAGCGGGACTCCGGTGTTAGCCGGGACTTGGTCTTGTTTATCTGGAACCCCAGGTGTTCCAGAAATTGGATTTCTTTGACCGTTGCTCTGTGGCATTCTTCGATGCTTGTGGCCCAAACGAGCCAATCGTCCAGATAAGCTACTAGCATTATTCCTTGAGACCTGAGTTCTTGAACGACTGTTTCCACCAGTTTTGTAAATATCCTGGGGGCTACATTGAGCCCGAAAGGCATTACTTTGAAGGAGAATGCCTGGTTCCCTAGCCTGAAGCCTAGGAACGGGCGGAAGTGTCTTGCTACTGGAACATGGTAGTATGCGTCTGTAAGATCTATAGAGGTGGTGACGGCCCCACGGGGTAGTAAGGTCCGCACCTGCGAAATGGTCAGCATTCTGAACTTGTCGCAACGAATGAATAAGTTTAGACGGGACAAGTCTAGAATTATTCTTCGTTTGTTTGAGCCTTTCTTTGGCATGCTGAACAAGCGACCTTGAAATTTGAATTGCTTGACTCTTGACACTACTCCTTTCTGAAGGAGTTCTTGAGCGTACTCTATCAATTCTGCTGTTGGTTGTTGATGGAAGGTTTTGGATGGAGGAGGACCTTTGAGCCAGCTCCAACCTAGACCTTTGGACACAATACTTTGGGCCCACTTGCTGAACCTCCATCGGTGATGAAAGAGGAACAGTCTCCCTCCTACCTGAGGATTCTCACTGGTTCGGGAAAGGTCGTGTCCCACGTCCTCCCTGTAAACCCTTACCTCGGTTAGATGCTCTTCCGCCGCCTCTTTGGCGGAAGGCGCCTCTAGCTCTGCTACCTCTGCCAAACCTGTTGAAGGGCTGAAAGGATTGACCTTCAAAGACCAGGTTGAAAGCCAGGGAGACAGTGTAGGAGGTCGCAGCCTGTGCCTGCTGAGGTTGCGTTAGCAGCACAAACTGTTGTTGTGGCTGCGCCTTGGAAGTGGATGGTTGCGGTACTTGTGATACCGGAACCGCCTGTACTACCGTTTGCTGCTGGGAAGCCTGGAAAGGCTAGAATTTCCTAGACTTCTTGGATTTCTGATTTGATGCGGCCGATTCCGCATCAAATCAGCGAACCCTTAGGCTCTGGTTAAACCTAGTTGCCTCGCAGTGAACTTCGTTTCACTACTGAGGCTGGGAAGAGATCAGCGCCCCAAATGGATAAGGCTAAGAGCTTGTTAGGCTCATGTCGGATAGTGGCCTCCGCCAGGACATGTTTCCTGCAATTTTGCCTAGCTATGACGAAATCATACAAGTCACATTTCATCGAGTACAATTGTGACTTTGCAATGATTTGAATATCGGCTCTTCTCCGTAGATTAGAGCCGATACCTCCGTCATAACTAGTGAATTGAGGGATCTGCACAGTCTCATCCTGGTGTCGAATTCAGCCTGGATGAGGTTGTCTGACAGTCCTGGGTAATCTGTCGCTGAACTGAGAGATGGCGCAGTCTGGCTTCAGCTTTCCCACCGAGAAGGTGGCCGGAAGATCTAACCAGAGATCGTCTGTTCCGGGGAGCAGGAGGGATGGTTCCGTCTCCCGGAGCTGTGGCATTGGCTCATCCTTCATCGCGGCTTGCAAGGTGAGCTCTGCTACCTTCGATGTGAACGGGATGGGGGTCTCCGCGTCCACAGTGAAGATCGTGAAGGCACTCTTAAAGGCTTGAACCCTGGTGTTGACACATTGCCACTCCTCCAGGTTCCGTAGCCATTCACGTTGTGCATGATCCCGAGAGAGGATTACAGTCTCCTTCGGGACCTTGCTTCCCTTCTCATAGCCTGCTTCTGTAAGGCGGGCATAGCCAATGAAGGGGGGCTGTAATCCTTGCGGATGAAACTCGAAGTATTCAATCCTTCGAGTTCCACAGCCCTCAATCGTTAGCATGCCGTCTACAAAGGGAGCGTGGGAAGGCAATCCTCCAGGGGTGCTTGCCGTAAAGGTAGGAAGGGTAGACGAGTCCGGCATGGTTTGAGCCACCATGCCGGACTGTGGAAGACCTGTCACTGAATTCTCTCGGAGACCTGCAATGAGGTTCTGAATCACTAGCCTATTAGAGATAGCTCGGATAGACTGGCCTGACTCCTCTAAAGAAGATTAAATCTGTGTAAACATCTCCTGGGAACTTATTTTGCACTAAGTTCCCGACCAAACTGCCCATCTGCTGCATAATATTGGCGGAGATATTCGCAGAGAAGGTGTCTGGGTCAAAAGGGAAGGTTCTACCTTTTCTTTAGGAGTCCTAGGCCTGGTTCCCTTAGAAGTCGAAGGCTCAGGGTCGGAAAAGAGCTGAGCCTTGTCCCTAGAAGACTTGGACTTGGAACCCTTCAAGTAAGAAGTCATTTTAGCCTTGTCCGCTCCGGGATGGTGAGCCGCAGTCTAATGGCAAGGCTAGAACCTGACTTCTTCGACAGTGTCTTCTGGAGCGATTTAAAGTCATGCTTACCTTTGATTTTAGGGATTGCCAGGGCGGACTTCGGTCTGGACCGACTGAACCTCCTGGTGAATCCCTGGAAGGAAGTATAGATGAAGTAGGGGAAGAAGCTCTAGATGGGCTCAAGGGGAGATCTTGAGCCCCTACTAAACCTGCCTCACTTACATCCTAACCTGTGCCATTTACCGTCATGGGCTCGAGGTTTAAGTCCAGTGCTGCTACTTCTTGCAGGACATCTTGAGTCGACGGTTCCTCCAAGGCTAGCGCAACTTGCTCCTGGATGGTGGTAATCAAAGGAGCTGCCGCCTCCGGGTCCACGTAGGAGGCGCTCTTCCCGCCGGGGAAGATGAGGGTGGCCATCTCTTTCGAAAGAATGTAGGGTTGGCCCTTGGTCACATTCCGGCCAAATCCACCAACCCAGGCCTTCAGGGTAGAAAGAGCGGAATCCCAGATCGCTTGGACACCCTGAAAGAGAGGGTTAGTATTAATACTTTAGGTTACTTAAGATTAATTTACAATATATGATGATTGATATATCATGGATCATATTGGTCACTGAAGTCATTGTGTCAAGGTGTAATATCCGGAACATTACTTACCCCGGAGGAGACCTGATCCACGAACTCATAGCAGATAGTGCAGCTCTCATGTGCCAAACCAACAACTCCTTGTACCGGATCGCACAGGTAGCATGTGTCCGGCAAACCTCATACCCACAGGGATCTTGCAGCACGGCATTACAACCCGACTCCATACAGTGGGTGACCTGTAAGTGAAATGATACATGAGTATCATCACTAACATCCTGGACTAAGTCCATGATGTGATATATCATAACACCGGAATGCTCCGGAGTTAAAAGATAATAAGGATTAGTCTCTACCTGCTCTTCTGCCGTGTAATGTGGTGAGTTGTCTGACAGGATCGGTAAAACAGCTTGAATCAACGCCGGAGAACAAGCGATCACTGAAACAGGAGTAGCACCTAACCTTTACGCCTGAGCGAGGAGTCCTGGAGCGGCGGGTGAGGAGCAGGAGGGGACCAATAATTAGTGGCGGGGTTCACAACCCCGCCGTCAAAACTTAAAATTAGAATAAGTAGGTGGTGAAACCCGGGTAGGTAGCGGGGTCTCTGCCGACTTCAACTACAATAATGGATGTTAAGTATAAACGTAAACATGCATGAAAAACGTATTCTTGAAATGATGCTGGAGCCCGCCTGGAGTCACCGGTCCCTGGGACCTGGCTGTGCCGGGGTTCTGACCCGCCGGAGCGGGAGGGTGGTGACTTGGAGTAGGGGAGCGTGGCCTGAGAGCCGAGGAGAGCCGAGCATAGCCGAGCCTGGTGGCCAACCGAGACTCGACCAGGCAGGGGTCCCCCTGGTACTCTATGGGGAGAGCGGTATGGAGCCGAGCCGGCGTCGAGTGTCCTCCAGCTAACTCCCGTATCCCCCCGCGTGGGGGGAGGAAGGGAGGGAGCTCGGATCGGTTGTCTGGGAGGCGTATCTCCCCCCAGGAGGGGGGAGAGAGCATGTAGGACCGACGCTGGGTGGCTCATAGCGGTCGCCTGGAACCTTCTTGGCCGTGGGATGAACCACGTGGTGAGAAAGGCCATGCGATCTGAGGTGGCCTAGGCCAGCCAGAACCGTCTCGATAAGCATGAATACAAAGTAACATCCTAACAAAACACGGGGGAGAAGGAAGAAAATATGATGGAGGAGAGAAAGAGGTGTCCTGGAGAAGCTGGATCGGACCAACCGAGAAGGAAGGGCGAACCTGGCGACTCTGAGCAGCTAGCCTATGCCGAGACGTAGAAATGCAGGGCGGTGACCAGGGTGGCTCAGGACATGAGAGAAGGACCAGAGTCCTTCTAAGGAGCCTATCTCATAGAAACCTGACAACTAAAAGAACATGCATGCATGATCTCTAAGCTGAAGGAAATGACGTAGGCTACGAGCCTAGAGTGAACTCGTAAAACAAACCCCCGTGTTGAGATAAAATTACATAAATAACACGTCAATAATGCATCATCAAAAGAATAATAATGTACTGCCTAAGTATTCGAGCACAAACGGTATAGAGGACCGAATGTAGCACGAAACAAGGGAACACATGGGAGCGTCGGGAACAATGCCGCATGGGACGCCGTCCATAAACAACCTAAATAAAACGGTTAAACAGGTCTAGGGCAGTTCGTAAATGTTATAAAACATTAATAGCAGTACTTAACTTGGATGCAGAAGAATCTTGACGTTGCATGATGAAGATGAGGTAATTCCAGAACGAACACAACACAGAGCAGAAAAATTGTGTGGTGTGTATCGTGCTAATGAAAGGAATGACGTCAGAGGCGCTAGCCGTAACGGTAGCGAGGAGTGGGCCTTAGGTCGGCTCCTCTTTAGTAGAGAGATTTTGAAGAAGGATGAATCTAAATGGCAAAGGACCTCTGGTAGTGGTTTCACTCGCCCCAGAAACCATACTGACACCTTTAAATAAGGTGAACGAGCAGAATATTCTGGCATTTCCATATTAGCTTTTTTCTCTGGTATGTTAGCAATAATTTACCTTAGAAATGTGTGCTAAAGGGACATTTCACGTAGCGAAAATACTATCACATATGAATTTTTGAAATTAGTTATATTACTATTATTATTATTATGCAAAAATATTAATAAACATACACATGTACCATAGAAATTCTCTCATCTCAGTAAAAGGGGTAAAATGCATTTTCTTTCATTCTTACATAATTTTTTTATTTATAAACTAAAATCTTGCTAATTCACTTTAGTATTTTCTTTAATGAATTTATATTATTGCTGTTTACATTAATATTGATATTTGAAAATCAGTAAATCATTTATCATCCAAAAAACATACATCTCTGTAAGAGAGAGAGAGAGAGAGAGATTTTCGTAGTATTTGTAAAATACTTTCACATATGATTTTTGTAATTACAGTTATTATTATTATTATTATTGTTATTATCATTATTATCAATATTATTATTATCATATGAAAATGTTAATAAACATATTATTTCATACATAGTGTACCATAAAAATCTCTCATCTCAGGAGAGAGAGAGAGAGAGAGAGAGAGAGAGAGAGAGGAGAGAGAGAGAGAGAGAGAGAGAGAGAGAGAGATTTTTAAAATTTATAAACTAAAATCTTACTAATTCAATGTAGTATTTTCTTTATTGAAGTGATTGCTCTTTACATTAATATTAATATTAGAAAATTAGTAAATCATTTATCACACAAAAAGCATACATCCCTGTAACGGAGAGAGAGAGAATTATTAGTATTTTGTGATATCATTTAATCTTACTAACCCTTAAATGCCGACTGGACGTATTTACGTCGACATACAAAAGTTTTTTTAAAAAATTCGCGGAAAAATACTTTTAGGCCTACCAGCCAAAAACTCTTGAATCACGCGCCTTGGGGGATGCTGGGAGTTCACGGATCAAGGTGTTGTTTTGTTTACAATCGTTAGGCAGGCGCGCAAGCGCGAATTTCTTTCTTGCCGCACTAAAAAGTATCTGTGACACATCTCGGAAATTATTTCGTCACTTTGACATAATTTTTGTACCATTGTAAATTAGCCGTTACATGAATATTATATATGAATGTATGCACAGTTTTATGTAGAATACAACAATAAAATACTCATGATTGTAGCTTTTATCGGTTTTGAGATATTTTCATATAAATAACGATAAGTGCCAAAATTTCAACCTTCGGTCAACTTTGACTCTACCGAAATGGTCGAAAAACGCAATTGTAAGCTAAAACTCTTATATTTTAGTAATATTCAATCATTTACCTTAATTTTGCAACTAATTGGAAGTCTCTAGCGCAATATTTCGATTTATGGTGAATTTATGAAAAAGCTTTTTCCTTACGTCCGCACGGCGGCTAACTCTTCCGAAAAATCATACATGCGATTGTGGTAATGTTTGCACCATTTTAAAATTAGCCGTTATATAAAGTTTTATATATGGAAATGTGTGCAATTTCATGCACAATACAACATAAAAACAACCCATGGTTGTAGCTTTTATCAATTTTGAAATATTTTCATATAAATAACGATAATTGCCAAAATTTCAACCTTCGGTCAACTTGACTTTACCGAAACTGGTCGAAAAACGCAATTGTAAGCTAAAAACGCTTATATTCTAGTAATATTCAAGCATTTACCTTCCTTTTGCAACAAATTGGAAGTCTCTAGCACAATATTTCAATTTATGGTGAATTTATCAAAAAAATAACATTTTCTTTACGTCCGCGACGGTAACTCTTAAAACCGAAAAAATCATACGTGCGATTGTGGTAATGTTTGCACTATTTTAAATTAGCCGTTACATAAAGTTTTATATATGAAAATGTGCGCAATTTCATGTAGAATCACAACAAAAAATAGTTGAGGGTTGTAGCTTTTCTCATTTTTAAAATATTTGCATATAAATCATGATAATAGAAAAAAAACAACCATGTTCGGTCAACTTGATCTACCGAATGGTCGAAAAACGCAATTGTAAGCTAAAACTCTTACAGTCTAGTAATATTCAGTCATTTATCTTCATCTTGAAACAAATTCGAAGTCTCTAGCAAAATATTTAGATTTATGGTGAATTTAAAATAAAATCTTTCCTTCCCTCCGCGCGCGGATTCTCCGCCACAAATCTCCGAAATGCGTACGTACCATTCTCGGAATATTTGCTCCGGTTTCATATTAGGCATTTCATAGAGTTTTTATATATGAAATGTGCGCAATTCCATGTAGAATAAAACGAAAAATATTTGAAGGTTGTAGCTTTTCTTATTTCCGAAATAATTGCATATAAAAAATATATATATAAAAAAAATTCGACATTCGGTCAAATTTAACTCGTCAGATATGGTTCGAAAACTGCAATTGTAAGCTAATACTCTTACAGTATAGTAATATTCAATCATTTGTCTTCATTTTGAAAGAAATTGGAAGTCTAGACAATATTTAGATTTATGGTGAATTTTTGAAAAAAATATTTGTTTACGTCCGTGCGTTACGAATTAATGCATTATTTTGTGATAATATTTTCTCTGTGTTGCTTTTATTGTTTTACAATGTGTATATACCAAAATGATTGCAATTTATGTAAAATTACAACAAATAAAACGTAACTTGTTACCTTTCCAACCGTTTTGCGCACAGCGCGATTTGAATACAATTATATGAAATTTCGTTTTTGCGCTATCATATATCGCATTATTTATATGTGATAATGATAATTTTTTTCATTTCTGATGGTTGCATACTAAACTTCAGGCAATGACAAAAAAAGGAGCCAAAAATGAACTCTTAATCTTGAAAACTAAGCGCGCTGTGATTTTTTGAAAAAAATATTTTTTTCCGCTTCCGCGCTCACTCTGAAACACCTCCGGCACACGGGAGACAATTTTTTTTTGGTAAACCGCTTCGGCGTAAGAGGGTTAAACTTACTATACAGTATTGATCAATATTAATATTTAAAATTAGTAAATAATTTTTTGTATCATAAAAATGTATTTAGGCATGAAAATAACATCGAAAAATATACTAATTAGTGATTATTTTCGTCAAAAAATCCCGCGAATAGGCGAATTCACTGCAAATAGTGGGTAGATATGGTCCAGATAAAAATCTGCGAATCAGTGAGTCCGCGCAATATGGAGAATGCAAATACGGGGGACCCACTGTAATATATGCCTTACAGTGGACCCCCCGTATTCGCGTTCTCCGGATTCGCGGACTCTCACATTCGCAGATTTCTCTCGGGAACGTTTCCCGGATTATTCACGGGAAATTCGCACATTCGCAGTATTTTTCTATGATAAATATCCACAAATTCCTGGTTTTTTTTATCAATTTCATCATAAAATGCACTTTTTGTGATTAAGCTATTAAAAAAACCAAGTATGAAAATTTTTTGTGGGTTTTTCTTGAGTGTTAACTAACAAAATAAGTTGTTTTTTAGCGTTTTTTGTAGGGTTCCAAACTTTCGAGCGTTCTAACTATTCACGGGGGGGATCTGGTACACATCCCCCGCGAATACAGATGGACCACTGTATAAATAATTCTTAAATGGATTACCATTCAAGTACAGTGGTACCTCGAGATATGAAAGGCTCAACTTAACAAAAAAGTCGTAGATACGAAAGCTGACACGAAAATTTTTTTACTGCTCTACATACGAAAGTTTTCAAGATACGAAGGTTTCTGAAAGTCCGAGATTCGCCCGATAACAATTTTGAAACTCGCGCTGTGCGCCGCCATCTTAGTTTCTAGTAGACTCGCCACCATCCTCCTGCTCTCCCCATTGGTTCCTGATGCTAGCCAAGCCATGAGATCCTCTCCTATTGGACAGCATCCCTCCCATCATGCATCTTACGTGGTGGCGTACCTTCGCTCGGCCCTTCGCACCCGAAGCTTTATCCTATGCATGCGGCATTCGTTCGGTCCAACGATTTTGTTTTAGTGTCGTAAATTCGTTAGTGATTTCGTTGTGCTACTTTATCGTGTTGTGAGAACCTAATTAGTATACGTACTACATACGTAACTTAATTACTTACAGTACACAGTTCACAGAAAGAAGAGAATGCTTTCTATGGAGACAAAAATGGAGATAATAAAAAAGTATGAAGCGGCTGCGGGTTGAGTGTGATCGCTAAGGAAATACGGCTGAAATCCCGTTCGACGATAGGCACCATCCTTAAGGCGAAGGAAGCCTCAAAGCAGCTACACCTTCCAAGGGCGTGACTATTTTTGTCCAACAAGAGGGAAGCCAATGTGCATAATGAAATGGAAAGGCTGCTTCTTGTATGGATCGAGGACAAAGAAATCGATGGCAATACAATAACCGAGACAGCAATCTGCCAGAAGGCCAGCACTATTTTTGGCGATTTGATTGCCCAAGCCGAAGATGACGGCGGAGAGTGGACATCAACGGCAACCCCAGAGTTCAAGGCTTCTCATGGGTGGTTTGAAAAATTCTGTAAAACAGACTGGCATCCATTCGGTGGTGAAGAAATTGAAATTACGTAAAGTATAAAAAAGTAAAAAGAAATGTAAAAATCAAAAAAAGACAAAATAAATTTTATTTTAAGTTTTTTGTAAAGTTAAGTGTTACAGTTTTGTTAATGTGTTTTGTAAAGTTTAGTTTGTTTTTCTGACATTTTTTTATGTGTTTCGTAAAGTTTAGTGTACGTATCTGCCGTTTGTCCTCCTCCTCCTCTGCCGCCACTTTCGGAGATAGCCTCACTCGAAAGGTAAGCTTCCACATTTACGTTACCGTAATAATATTTCTTCGTAACACTACTAATACACTTTATTTACAAGTTTTGCATTTTTATTATTAAGTTAGAACGTATTGAATGGTCCAAATTGTTGTAGTATTTTATTGTTTATAGGTCAATTTAGCTTTACAGTGGACCCCCCCGTATTCGCATTCTCCAGATTCGCGGACTCACACATTCGCGGATTTCTCTCGGGAACGTTTCCCTGCATTATTCGTGGAAAATTTGCGCATTCGCGGTATTTTTCTATGATAAATATCCACAAATTCCTGGTTTTTTGATGAATTTCATCATAAAATGCACTTTTTGTTATAAAACTATTAAAAAAAACCATGTAGGAAATTTTTTAGTGGGTTTTTCTTGAGTTTTAACTAACAAAATAGGCTGTTTTAGCATTTTTATAGGGTTCCAAACATTCGCGGGTTCTAACTATTCACGGGGGGGTCTGGTACGCATCCCCCGCTGTATTATGAAATTTACTGGGTGTTTTTGGAGGGCTTGGAACGGATTAGCCATTTTACATGTAAAATGTGGTCCAAGATACGAAAAACTCATGATACAAAGGGCGCCTCGGAACGGATTAATTTTGTATCTCGAGGTACTACTGTAGATTAAATACTTTTGCATATATCTTTTTAATTACTGGGCTTAATGTAAGTCGTCGGTTAAGAATTGCCTTAAGTAACTAATCTTGATGTTATGTCATTCCTTTAGGTCAAACTTTTGTTGTTCCTACACGATATACAAACCCTCGGTCCTTTACATAAGGAATTACTTTTAGCGTAGCTGGAATTATGGCCGTTAAATTCTTGAACATGGTGGTTAGGCAGTAACTACAGTCTGGTAGGCGGGTAGGCCCGCCTGCCTGGATGTAAACACTCCAATTTTCTTTCAGCCGTTGTCCGATGAAGGACGTTTTTTTTTTGTGAGCTCTTGCTGACTAGTCGTTAATCTTTTCCCGATTTTTCGGGATCTTTAATTTTTTATTTTTTGAATGGGATCTTTAATTTTTTATTTTTTGAATAAATATGTATACACTGTGTTTGATATTAATAATTAATTGAATTTAATAATTAATATGCAAACCAACTTTTTGTTGGTGATAGTCTTGAATAGCCGCTTTCTTACTTTGGTGTTAACGGTCGGTCGGCGGCAAAGGTATGTCAATATCTTTATTAGTACATATTTCGCTCTTAACGTTAGGACGAGACATGTATTCATCCGAAATTTACGCTTACGCTTTGAGAATTACTGAGGGGAACTAAGGAGGTTTTGTCCTTTGTTTCTTCTGGTAATTCCTCTCCTCCTTCACCCTTTCGCTAGCTATCGGACGAAGGTAGAAGAGGGGGCGTGTGGTGTTAGTGTTTGGAGGATCTCCTCTCATTTCGGAGGGTGGCGCCCTTGGATGCGAGAGGAGTATTCTTATTACTTTGTCTTATTTTCTTTCTTTTACGGGCTAACAGTGGTGATAGTGATTACAGCAGTACGTACTGTGTTTAGAATATGCGCGATGAATGTGTGACGTAAGACTACCGAAGGATTCGGTAGATCCTCGCACTGTAGAAGAGTAAAGGGATTTTGACGTAGGAAAATCTATTTCTGGGTGATTGGCTCGTGTCGCCCTATGAAATATACCTTAAGTTCATTATTTCTAGGTAAAATTATCCTAAAATTACCAGAGAAAAAATAAAATCAAGAAATGTCAGTAAAACTGACTCGCTCACTCTATAAAAGAAGTGTCGATATGGAAATAGGGGCGAGTGGGATCACATACCAACGAGTCATTTACCATTTAGACCTTCCAACATAAAATCCCCACCTGAGAGAGCTGATACTAAAGGGTGATGCGACCGCTACTACTACTACTACTGACGCCAAGCGGAGAGCAGCGCCTCTAGCGGTCATCCTTAATACATGAACATCTTGTCCTGCAGGGTGGGTAAAAAGGAACAGGGTGGGTTTCATAGGGCGACACGAGCCAATCACCCAGAAATAGATTTTTCCTACGTCAAAATCCCTTTTCTGGGCTCAGCTCGTGTCGGCCTATGAAATAGTACCAGAGAAACAGACAAGATGGAATAAAAGGACAAATGAAACCAAATAGTAAAAAGATTGATATAATATAAGTGAATCAAGACTTATTACAGTATACTAACAAAAAGTACTTAAAACTAGCTTATACTAAATAATGGTAGGTTAACTATACCATATTACATAAAGTACTTAAAATTAGCTTATATCTAGAAAAATGGTGGTACATAATAGTATAATGGTAATTACAATATATAATGATTCACTAAATTTAAGTATTATTTACAAAATATACAAACTCATTGTGTTCTACCCTAGCATAAAAAATAAGGGTAGAAACACTGAAGCACATTATATGCACACAATGTGGATGCCCCTAGCAGAAAAATAAAGGGCAGTCCACCAATATGATCCTAGCGGCTAAGGCTAAGTATCACGAAGAGCATAGCAATAGGGTGAGGCATGTTGGACGAGGTAGGTAGAAGACCTGGATCTATACTACAACTACTGTGCAGTATCAGGAGAAACAATGTTTCCCGCTGCTACTGCTGAAAATTTTAAAGATTCCAAGGACTTCAGGTAATGACGTTTAAAGACTGTCGGTGATTTCCATCCAGTATACTTTTTTTAAGATGCTCAAAATTCATATGTTGGAAATAATTAATTGAGGTGCTACTCCTCTGATATCATGTGCTTTTGGACTGATTCAGTTGTGGTTGGCTTGGTTGTTTAATGAAGTAAAGGATCTGTTGTCTGATTCCTTTCACTGATAAAGTTGCCACCTTTTTCTCTCATAAAGAGAGGACCTGAGGATCTGGAGGATGTACGAGATAGAAAGGCTCTTAAAGTTGATACTGGGCAAAGAGAAGGATCTTGCGGAAGTGGGATAACTTTCCAAGGGGCCCACCTTGCAAGGGGATCCTCGTTTTTAGCTAAAAAACTGCGTCCGGAGAAAGTAGAACTTCTCCTGAGGGGAGAAATTCTACATGACCCGCATCTCTGGATAGAGCCGACAGTTCTGAAATTCTGGCTCCTGAAGCCAGGCTTAACAAAAATAACTTCCTTCTAAGTAGCATTATGAATGTGCAAAGCGAGTTGTCAGTATCTGAGGCTAGTTTGAGGACATCATTTAAAAGGAAACCATGAAACTGAAGTAGGCCTTTGAGAAGGTCCAAGTCTAGCACAGGCTTTGGGAATAAGACCGTAAAGTAACAGATTCCGCTTAAAGTCTATTTGAAAACCCAACTGAAAGATTTTCTTCAAAGCCGATTTATTAGTAGTAATGGTGCTAGCTGCTAAGCCTTTTTCAAATAGGATCTGAAAAAGGATATAGCTAAGTTAACTGTCATGGTTTTGTAGTGTTTGATTCTTTCAGGAAGGATGGCTAACTTTTTAACAGCTGAGTCATATTGTCTAATAGTTGACTCTCTTTTATCTGATTCCATAAAGAGGATGTTTTGTGATCAATGTTAGCATCTTTTTTAGCCGCAAACTTCATGAAGTCCATAAAGTTAGGGTCTGAAGAATTCCTGAGGAAGCGAACACAGTCCTCATTTGTACTGATTGGCGACAGCTTGGGTATTGGGAATCCGTTGAGGTCAGAGACCCAACTCCAGAAGCAGAGGATACCAGTTGCTTTTTGGCCAATCTGGAGCGATCAGAGCTACCAGTCCCTTGAAAGTCCTCAGCTTGCTCAGAACTTTCAAAAGAAGATTCACTGGAGGAAAAATGTAGATTTTTCTTCCATGGATTCCAGTCCAACTACATGGCGTCCGTGGCATAAAGCCAGAGGGTCCAGGTTGGGGGCCACATAGCAAGGGAGCTTGTGGTTTGCTTATGAGGCGAAGAGATTCTACTTGGAGACCTGGGAACTCTGGCATATCCACTCGAATGACCTGCCGTCTAGGGACCATTCTGACTCCAGAGGGACTGACCGGGATAGTGCGTCCGCTATCACATTTCTTACCCCTGCCAAATGAGTGGCAGATAGATGCCATTTGTCTTGTCTGCTAGAGCAAAGATGGCTATCATGACATGATTCTCACATAGTGTTTGGATTTGGGACCCTCCTCTGTTGATGCAATGTACTACCACTGCACTGTCCAAAACTAGTCTTAGATGAGACTTCTTTGTGGGGGAAGGAGTCTCTTCAGGGTAAGAAATACTGCCATTGCTTCCAGAACGTTTATGTGGAGCTGGCGGAATTGAACGGACCAAGTCCCCTGAACTTGCTTGAATTGAGAATATCCCCCCCAACCGGACAGGGAGGCATCCGTGTGAATGGTTAACACCGGAAGGGGATATTGAAGGGTACCAATTTGCAAGATTCTTCACTTTTGTCCATGGACAGAAGCTGATTGCGAAGGATCTGTGGAATCACTGACAACTTGTCCCGAGATTTGGCGTTTGCTCTTGACCGCCAAACTATTTATATCTTTCAGTCTTGCTTTTCAGGAGGATGTCTGTCACTGAGGCAAACTGAAGGGAACCTAGGATTCTTTCCTGGTTTCTCCTTGAAGCTTGTTTGCTTTTGAGAAATTGCCTCACAGACTGGCTATTTCTTTCTTTGTTTTGACCACCGGAATTGACAGATTGTGGGAGGATAAATCCCATTGGATTCCTAGCCACTGAAACGACGGACTCCGGAGTGAGTCTGGATTTCGTTTTGTTTATCTGGAACCCCAGATGTTCCAGAAATTGTACTACCTTCTTCGTGGCTTTGAGGCATTCCTCGACCGTTGGTGCCCAGATTAACCAATCGTCGAGGTACGCTACTACCATTATCCCTTGTGTTCTCAATTGTTGAACTACCACTTCTGCTATTTTCGTGAATACCCTGGGGGCTACGTTCAGACCGAAGGGCATCACTTTGAATGAGAACGTCTGATTTCCTAGTTTGAAGCCTAGGAATGGACGGAAGGGTCTGGCTTTAGGGGATATGATAGTATGCGTCTGTAAGATCGATAGAGGTTGTGACGGCCCCACGGGGAAGTAAGGTCCGTACCTGCGAGATGGTGAGCATTTTGAACTTGTCGCAACGAATGAAAGAGTTTAGCTTTGACAAGTCTAAGATTACCCTTCTTTTTGTTGAGCCTTTCTTTGCACGCTGAACAAGCGACCTTGAAATTTTTAGATGCTTGACTCTCGCAATAGCTCCTTTCTGAAGGAGTTCTTCGCATAATCTGTCAACTCCTTTGATGGTATCTGATAGAATGATCTGTTTGGAGGAGGATCTTTGATCCACTCCAACCCAATCCTTTGGACACAATGCTCTGTGCCCATTTGCTGACCCCCACCTGTGACGGAAGAGGAACAGCCTCCCTCCTACCTGGGGAGCCTCACTGTTGTTGAGCGGGTTGCCCTCCGCGCCCTCCTCTGAAGTGCTTGCCTCTTGCAGCTCTTCCTGTGCCTCGTTGGCGAAAGTGACCTCTCGCTCTGCTCCCCCTAGAAAACCTGTTGAAGGTTGGGAAGGCTTGGCTTTCATACATTGAGTTGAAAGCTGGCGAGACGGTGTATGAGGTCGAGGGCTGATTCTGAGGAGACAACAGGAGAATGGGCTGTGTCTGCTTAGAAGTTGAAGGCTGTCCCTGTTGTGTAACTGGGACGGCTTGGACGAAATGTTGTTGTTGCTGCTGTTTCTGGTAGGGTTGGAATCTCCTACCAGTTTTCTTCAATTTCTTACCAGCAGCAGGGGCGCTCTCTTGCTTCCTCTTGGAAGAGATGCCCCGATCCTGGCTACTAAGGCGTCTGGTTAAAGCCTAGCAGCCTCGTGATGCACCTCATTCACAGAAGCTTCTGGAAGAGGTCCGCACCCCACATGCTGGAAGCTAGAAGCCTATTAGGCTCGTGCCTAATAGTTGCCTCCTGCAAAACATGCTTTCGGCAGTTCCTTCTGGCTGAGAAGAAGTCAAAGGCATCAGCTTGAACCGACTGGAGCTGGGATTTAGCCAGTATTTTAAAAAGTGGTTCCGTAGCATAGGAAAGAGCAGCCATCTCCGTAATGATAAGGGAGTTAAGAGATCTCCCCAAATCTTGTGCGGGTTGCGTCGAATTCTGCCTGAATAAGGCTATCAGGCAGCCTCGGGAGCTTCTCGCCAAACTGATCCATCGCACAGTCTGGCTTCAGCTTACCTACTGAGAAAGTGGCAGGTAGGTTCTCCCACAATTCTCTGAAGGACGGAAAGAGCGGAGATGTTGATTCCGCCTCTCTCAATTGTGGCATGGGCTCGTCTTTAAGGACTGCTTGGAGAGTCGCTTCTACTATCTTAGTAGCGAATGGAAGAGAAGCCTCCTCCTCCGTAGCGAAGATAGTGAAGGGGCTCTTGAATGCCTGGAGTTTGGTATTGGTACAATCCCAATCCTCCAGGCAGTGAACCCATTCCCTCTGTGCGTGATCCCTACTATACAGCACAGTCTCTCTAGAGATCTTATCCTCCCTATTGAGAGCAGTCACCGTAAGCCTAGCATACCCTATGAAAGGCTGAGTCAGTCCGAGGGGGTAGAACTCGAAGTCCTCAATCCTTCTTGTTCCACACTCCGGAATGGAAATCATGCCATCCTTGAAGGGGGCATAAGCTGCCACCCTCCAGGGTGGGGTTTATCCATAGAGAAGGCTGGTAGGGATTCATAAGGAGGTAGCCTGGAGGAGACCAGTACCTGCCACAGGGGAGTTCGCTTGAGGGGCCTGAAGTGAGGCCAGCGAAGCGGTCATCATGCTCCCTAACTCGGTTAGAGAGGTCCTGTATTGATTGACCAGATTGGTTGATGGTACTAGAAAGTTGAGCAAACATTTGCTCAAAACCTAGTACCGAGAGAGCCAACCATCTCTCCCACTTGTTGCAACACTCCTGCTGAGAAAGTGGTGGGATCAAAAGAGCTAGGTCCCGCCACCCTCAACAGGAGTTACCGTGAGTATATCCGGTAGATGCCGGAGAAGGCACTGGCTCGGCAGGAGTGCGGGCCTTCTCCTTAGAAGCCTTGCTTCTTGAGCTCTTCGAATGAGAAGAGCTAGGCTTCGCCTTCACCGCATCGGCGTAGGATGTCAATAGAACTTACCTCCTAGCCGCAAGAAGAACGACGACTTCTTAGAAGTCGTCTTATGGAGGGTGCTTCTGTTCTCTCTGTCCCTTCACCTTCGGGGGTACAGAGAGAGCGGGTGTGAACGAGAAGGGATCTCAGATCCCGTGAAGCCTTGAAAAGAGGAAGAAGGAACAGGGGAAGAAGATCCAGGAGCGCTCAGGTAGACCTTGAGCGCCCGAAACACCTACCTCAACCAACAAATCCTTCGCACCTACCGCCATAGGCTCAAGATTAAGATCCAGGTTAGCTACGTCTGGAACAGGCCCCTGCGTCGAGACGACCCAAACGCCTGCTGCACCTCCTGCTGGATGGAAGCTATGAGTGGGGCTGCTGAGATGGGGTCCACGTACCCCGTCGCCTTGCCTCCGGGGAAAGATCTGGATGGCCAGCTTCTTATCTAAAATGTAAGGCTGGCCCTTGGTGGCGTTCTTCCCGAAGCCAGCCTACCCTAAGCTTTTCAGGGTTGCTAGGGCGACTTCTTTCACGGCGGCAGCCTGTAAGAGAAGGCGATATGAAGCTTCTAGCGGTCGGAGATACGGTTTAAAGGGAGCTTAAAACTAAGGGTAAATCATTGATAACAGGAAAAATGTCCAGGAGTTAACTTACCCCACCCAAAAGCTGACTCACGAGGTCATAGCAGATGGTGCATGCCTCAGGGTGCCAAACAATCATCCCGTTGTGGGTATGGCACACGGGGCGTGGGTCCTACATTCTTCATGGGCGCAGGGGTCATACAAAACAGCGTTACAACCTGGATCTTGCAGTTGGTAGCCTGTAAGTGGAGAGATACATGATATCAGAGTGCACACTTACAGCCTAACATAGACTCCGCTGCATGCCGGAGCATGTAAATTAGATTAAACTATGCTCCGCCGCAATACGTGTGGTTAGATAGGCGGTTGGTGGGGGTCTGCAGCTTACGCCGGAGCAGGAAAAAAGTTCCAAAACCAGGAGTGGTGAGGGGGCCATGAAACCACGACGGAGAACGACGGAGATAGTACGTAAAACTAATAAAACCAATAATCATCGTATCAGTAAGGGTATATCCTTATAGAATGAGATATAACTCTTCCGTCTACTAGAGGAGTGCCCGGGTAAGGAGCGAGCTCTCCTCCGGTAGCAAAAGTCAGGATATAGTAGGCAAGCAATATAGAAAGCCGCATCAGTAATTTTCCCACCCCGCCCGCTGGCGGAGCTAGGTGGACCTATAACCGAAGGGGCTCCCGGCTTCAGCGGGAGCTCCGTCCGTTAAAGGTAGGGGTAAGGGTTTGGTTGGAATTGGGAAAACAGGGGGGGGGAATCCCTGGCGTGAACCCACGGCGGACGGAGAAGTACGAGGGGGGAGTGGGGTGGAACCTACCCCCCCGTCCCTGCTACTAACCCGCCATGGTAACCCCGGTTAACCCGAATACAAGTGGTCACCTTAGCCCCCAGCTGGTACGGAACTCCTCTGGCCCCCTCGGAGAGAGAGAGGGGTGGCCTACCCCCCGGTCTGCTACTAACCCGGCCAGGTAAACCCGGTTACCCGAGGACAAGTGGTCACCTTAAGACCCCCACTGGTTACGGAACTCCCCTGGCCCCCCTCTTAGGAAGGAGGTAGGCTACTGGGTTGTCATGACAACCAAGGAGATCCACCAGACCCCTCCTACCATGTGGGGAGGGTAAGGTGCCTAATGGGACACGTGATCGTAGGTGGCCTAGGGACTCGATAGCAACACAACCACAGAGGGGCCACATGAACCAGACTGTACCAACACATGGCACAAGGCACCTAGGCTAGCCTAACACCCTAAATAACACTGATAATAAATAAATACATCGTAAAAGATAGAAGAGACACTTGAGTAAAAGAGAAAGAAGCCCAGGAGGAGGCGAAAACTGATCCTATCCTAAGAAAACAGTCGACTACTCTGAGCCAGCAGTAGCCGATGAAGAAGCAAGAGCTGGGATGCTGGGCCAGAAAACACAGTATAGCCCCTAAATACCAAACTAGAGACAAAAGGTAAAAGGGATGGGCTGTGTCCTAACTCTAAATACGATGTAATAAAACGATGAACGTAAATAGAGCCCATAAGCATAAGATGTCCCAGTATGGAAGACCGGGAAATCTTAAACAACACCAGGGGCGGCGGCTCAAGGCCGCCACGAGTCAACCGGGAGACGTATATGACCTAAAAAACGGAAAATACTGGTCCCTGGAAGACTGGAATACCAAAAATTATTACTTATGAGGCACTTAACTTAGCCGAAGTGATTGCAGCACGTTCCATCGTTTGAAAAGGATAAATCCAAAGCGAAAACACTCTGAGTGAAAAAAGATGCAACTAGCGTTGTCGAGCTAATAATTAAGGATGACGCTAGAGGCACTGCTCTCCGCTTGGCGTCAGTAGTAGTAGTAGTAGTAGCGGTCGCTCACCCTTTAGTATCAGCTCTCTCAGTTGGGGATTTTATGTTGGAAGGTCTAAATGGTAAATGACTCGTGGTAGTGATCCCACTCGCCCCTATTTCCATACCGACACTTCTTTTATAGAGTGAGCGAGTCGTTTTTAACTGACATTTTTCTTGATTTTATTTTTTCTCTGGTAATTTTAGGATAATTTTACCTAGAAATAATGAACTTAAGGATATTTCCATAGGCCGACACGAGCTGAGACCCAGAAATTTAATTTTTGTTTTTTCTAAGAAACTACCACTCTGTTGTAAGACAGTCATAATTACGTAATGCAGGTACTGAATTACAGTCTTTAACATGAAACATTTGACATGAAGATATCATGAGAATCCTTAAGGGAACCTTCATTGTTGAAGTTTGTTTTATAGTTCTATAGATCACTTATTAATGAATTGTCTATTAATAATCATTGTACTGAATGTGAGATTTTGAAATGGGGAAGAAGTCTCTTTCTTCTTCTTTGAGGAAGTTAGAGAAGAACAGAGTTAGGAAGCTTCGTCTAGAAACTCCAGTTAAGTTCTCCGCGTGCTAACGAGCTAGTTGAGGAGGCTTTAGAACCTAACCCTAATGTAGTAGTTGCAACCTCTCCTCCATTTTCAGCCCCTTCTCCCTTCTTCGAACCTGCGGATTCGTCTTCGAGATGAAGCGCCTCAGCGGAGTGGCTGGTTGGTCCCGTTGTTGAATAACCACTGGTTCCATGCAACGTAAAAGTACCTCCTACAACAAACAAACGAATTGAGTTTGATTTATATTTATTTCTGGCATGAAAGCCTAGATTCGCAGGATGGAATTGCAGTTGCTTGCAATGGAAGGTAGGATGCTGTGGGAAGTTTTTGTGCAGTGTCCGGGCTCCGCATTGCTCCTAGGCCTAGACCTCTTCCAAACTCCCAGGACCAGGGGAGGAGGAATGTCGACAGCCGTAAGGAGGATGTAGAGCATCCCCAATGGTCAGGCGTCCCTTCGGCAGGCTCTGTTGTCTCGACCCAGACTGCCATGGATCGCCACAGAAAAGGCATCCTGAGGAAGTGCTTCTTCGGATTTGGCTTCTCCAGGCTGCGAGACTCTTCTCTCCTCACAGGCGCGCCTCTCCTAGCAGGCGCTTGGCACCAGCCAGGCGCTCGATGCCTGCCAGGCACGCGGCGCTAGCCGGGCGCTCGTCTCCCATCAGACGGTTTTCTCTCCTTGCAGGCGCGATTTGCCTGAGGAGTCGCTTTTTTTGACAGGAAGTTTTGCCTTCGCCCGAAGAAGATCAGAAGTCTACTAAGCGGGTCCTTGTGGACCTCCAGGAGCAACTTTCTATGTTGATGGGCGCTCTGGTTAAGGACCCTCCTCGCAAGAAGGACATCGTGCTTCCGATCAAGAGCTCTGAGCTCCCCCCTCCCCCTCGCAAGAGACGTGCCTCTCAGGACAGGAGCCCTTCCCACCGAGAAGTTCCAAGCGCCTCTCCCCCTGTTAGGCGCTCTTCTCCAGTTTGCCGCTCCTCTCTAGGCAGGCGCTTTTGCGCCTACCAGGCGCTTCCAGGCGTTTCTTCTCGACAACAGGGCCGCCGTCTCAACACTGGCAGGTGCGACTCTCCTGACCAGGCGCTCTACTCCTGGTAGACTCCCCTCCCTCTCCACAAGCGCTCCTCATATGATAGACGCGCCTCCCTCACAGACGCTCCTCTCTTAGCAGACGTTTTTTTCTCATGGCAGGCTCTCTTCTTCAGGCAGGTGCCTTACTCCTGGTAGGCGCCCTTCTTCGACAGAAAAGCCTCTACTTCGTGGAGGACTGCGCGGCCGGGTGGGGATCTTCGGATCCTACCTGGCGTAAAGCCCAGTCATTGAGGAGGGATCCTGCCCCATCCTAATTTCAATATGGGAAATCGAGAGAACCACCAACCGATGATCGTCTGACAAATTTCGGTGGGGGTTTCGCAGAGTGCTTAAGATTCTGCGGAATTTCTAGCACTCGCAGTGTTTCGAAGTTTTTTTACAATCTCTTAACACTAAAGCGAAACCATGGTCAAAGTGAGCTAGACGAGAATCCCGATAATTATTACGATATTCGGGAACCTCGCCAAATGCTCGAATTAATTCTTGGAATAGGTTCTGTCATATAAGTGGGTAAGACCCCATTGACAAGATCCAAAAAGGTTCTGTCATGTAAGTGGGTAAGCCCCCTCCCCCATTGACAAGATCCAAAAAGGCTTTGTCATGTAAGTGGGCTAGTCCCCATTGACAAACGATCCTAATAAGGTTCTGTCGTGTAACGGCGGGTAAGCCCCCATTGACAAGGATCCAAAAAGGCTTGTCATTGTAAGTGGGCGTAGTTCCCCATTGACAAAGATCCTAATAAGGTTCTGTGTGTAAGCGGGTAAGCCCCCATTGACAAGATCCAGAAGAGCTCTCGTCATAGGTCACTATCTCGCTGAGGCTCTTGAGGCAAAGCAGACTCATAGACAGTGTCCATGAAGTATTCTGCCCAATAAGATAAGAAGCTTGAACTGTCGTCTTCGGTACTCTGTTCACAATTGAAGCTTTCCTTCGGAAAGACTTCTTCTTTCTCTTGAATAGAACGAAGACGGTCGATCTCCAATCCTTACTCTCATTCCTCTTAGGGAAAAAAGAATTGTAGGATGGAGGTAGTTGTACAGAAACCTACAAAATACTATGTATTTTGCTTCGCGACATGATTCTGTTAAGCAGTTTGAACTGTCCGGGGTGTAAACGCATACATAATTGAACTGCTAATCGGGGCTCCCTGTAACCTCCCGCGAGTTACCAGTTTCGATTTTTAGATACTTTGGTTTTTTTTATTGGTATTGCACGACAACACAACTGAGCTTTGGTATTTTCCGAAATCCTTTGTTTCGCTTAAATATAATTGCTCGAGCGTATTTTTATGCTCGATGGTTCTAGCCGAACGCGCATTCCTTCGTGAAATGGATTACATGGCAACTCAGGATGACGAGTAGGCGAGAGCTAAAAACGGGGTATGAGTCGGCTTGTCCCCACTGTGGATAACAGCTTGTTACCAGCTGACTCTCCGAGATGCACGGTCGGGGGGTTGCGTCTCTCTCCCCTGCAATGATTGACTGCCGAACCGTATCTCTGCCCAACAATCACGGACTTAGGTCTCTGATTAACGGGGATTCTCTCATACATGAATGACCATCTACTGCTGTGATGCTCCTTTTCATCGCCTTCGACATTACAAGAAATTTTCAACAGAGATATCTCTTGGACTCTCTTTTTTTCTGTTTACCGGCACTGTAGCAGAAGTCTGTACTAGTCTACCGCTGGATCGCACTGCGATAATGCGGAATGTTTTTTTCTTTAGACATCGGAGTTTGTCTTCAAAATATCTCGTATTCGTAGGTGTGGCAACTTTTGTCAGTGGTTCACCCGGGCGGGGCGGCCCGAATTAACAGATGTATTGGAAAGACATCGCCCTAATTCCCAGGCCTGACAGCTCTGGCCTTCCAAATGTTCAACCCATGAGAAGCAGTTCTGCAGGCAGTACTTCCCGGGGTTTTTCCTTACTGAAAACGCCCCGCTTTCTTAGCAATTACGACTTCTTACCGGACAGCAATGAATAGAGGTTAGCGTTTTCAGTCATTGGTAAGCACTGGTTCAGAATCTTGAGAATTTTTCTCTCGATTCGGCTGTGAAGAAGTACGTTGCATTCTCTGTAGTCCTTCGTCTTCTACGGATCATAGTGTTGTTTCTCCTTAGCTGAGATTTAACTACCATGGAATGTCTTGCTTCAGGAACCTCGGTCTCTAGAAGGCAATTGACTTTCACCTGTTGGGGCACATGCCTTAACAGAATCATCACCTCGCCGTCCGGCATCGTGACAAATAAATATACGTTTTTTGATGGTCTCGGCATAACCCTTCAAAGGCGAAGGTCACGTGACTTGCTCGGATTCTTGGACAACTTAGGTCGATACCGAATGCAGTCAGTCGGCAGCTGTCGAGCGGAGCGGCCGGGTCAGTTACGACTACGGTGTTGACTTAGTTCGAGTGTACCAAGAACTTCTCGCTGCGGACTCCTTCCCGAGCCTGGAAGGGGTAAAAGGAGCTGAGTTGGTGGTTTTCCCCACTCAGAATGAACAAGGGCTTGTCTCTTCTAAAAAGCCGGAACCTCACCTAGTGTCATTCTCAGAAGCCCCTCAGAGTCGGGATGGGGAAGCAACACTAGGGGCGAAAGAAGTGTCAGGCACCTGAAGGGGGACCCAGGTGAACTGGCACATCAACAAGAAGGAGTTGAATACAGTCTTCCTGGCCCTGAGGAGTTTCGAACCAGAAGTCGAGGCTCGGTGGTCCAGGTCAACTCGGACAACACCACGGCTCTGGCATATATAAGGAAACGGAGGGACTCATTACGTCTCCCTGTAACCAAACAGCAAGAGACCGGTTTGCTGTGGGCAAGAGGAAGAGAGAGTTACACTTCTCACCAGATTTGTTCAGGGAGAGAAGAACGTAAGGGAAACCTGCTGAGCAGGAGAGATCAAGTCCTCCCCACAGAATGGACTCTCCATCAAGACGTTTGCCAGATGTTGTGGAGCCTTTGGGGGCAGACCACACACAGACCTTTTTCTGGCCACGAATTAGAAACAAGAGAGTGGACAACTTTTGCTCCTCCATTTCGGATCCAAGAGCAATACGGTAGACGCACTCCTTATAGACTGGACAGGTATAGACGGCTACGCGTTTCCCCCATTCAGATTTTGGGGGAAGTATTGTGAAAGTTCGTCCCCTCAACAGGAACGAACTAACTCTGGTCGCTCCCTTTTTGCCCGCTCAGGAATGGTTCACAAGAGGTACTGGTAATGGACGTGGACTTCCCCAGCTCTCTTCCACTCAGGAGGGATCTGCTCAGGCAACCCACTGTGACAGGTTTCACTAAACCTCCCCATCCCCGCTCTCTGCCTGACTACCTTCAGACTATCGGGAGATTTGTCAGAGCGAGAGGCTTTTCGCGCAAGGCTGCTAGCGCGATCGCCAGAGTCCGCAGGTCATCAACCTTGCGAGTCTACCAGTCAAAGTGGGAAGTGTTTTGGAGATGGTGCAGGACGAAGAAACTAACCTCTTCCAGTACTTTCTGTGACCATAATTGCTGACTTCCTTCTCTTTTTAAGAGAAGAATGCAGCTTAGCTGTCTCTACGATTAAAGGTTATTGTAGCATGCTATCCGCAGTGTTCAGGAACAGGGACCTGAATATCGTGGAGGATAAGATCTGCATAATCTTATCAGATCTTTTGAGACGACTAAGAAGTAGTACTCTAGACCACCTAGTTGGAACTTAGATGTGGTTCTCAAGTTCCTAGTATCGGACAAGTTTCGAACCCCCTCAACAGGCGTCCTTCAGGGACCTGACTAGAAAGTCTGTTTCTTTTAGCGCTGGCTACTGCTAGAGAGTTAGCAAGCTTCAGCTCTGGATCTAGAGTAGGGTTTAAAGGAGATTCGCCAATCTGCTCTTTTAAGGGGGCCGCCGAACCTCTATATATGGAGGTATAGGGTGAAAAATGCAAAGTCATGAAAAAAATTCATGGAGCTTCATATGGCAATTGAGAATATGTATACGAATATTTCGTCAAAATTCCTCTTACTTTCGTAGTTACAGGGTAATTTAGTTAAGGTAACTCAATAAGCCTAAAACATTGTTTTGTACATGGAACTTACCCAGCAGATATATACTTAGCTATAGACTCCGTCGTCCCCGACAGAAATTCGAATTTCGCGCACACGCTGCAGGTAGGGTCAGGTGATCTACCGCCCCTGCCCGCTGGGTGGCAGGAATAGGAACGATTACCGTTCTAGAACCAGATTTTATCTGTCCGCGGTAGTGTCAACATACGTTGTTGCTACCCTCCTGACTTGATTTTCGTTTTTTTCATCGCCATCGACCTTCTGGCTGTCTTTGCAGGGAAGTACTGGGTCTTTGGTTCGGCATACTCTTTTAGTTAACTTTTTATGGAATTTGGCCTTGAAATTTCGAATAATATATTTACTTGAAACCTACCGATTTTTTGTGTAGACACCATATATTTTGCAATAAGGGAAATATTGATTTTTTTTTGTTTTTCACACTAATACGTGTATATAAGTGGTAGACACTTTAATGAAGAAATATAAGATCCTAACTTCCTACTTTAGGAAGTCAGAAAGCTATAAATAGATACGCTTCCTTTAGAAGCTTTAAGAGCTCCTCGTCTAACGAGGCAGGTTTAGAGTATTGACATTTCTAGATAGTTGTTGCCTCCTCATCACCTTCTTACTCCACAGAATCTACAAATTCCATATGTGACAATTTGAAGATAATGGATGGAGCTCAAAGGCGAGCTCATAAGGTAAGAAGTGAATATATTGGTCCAGTGAGGGGGGGGGGGGGGGAGGGAGGTGGAGGGTGCGTCTGTCGGCTCCGTAGTCGCTTCCAGGCCTAGACCTCTTCAAACTCCCAGACCATGGAGGAGGAAAGTCGACAGTCCTGCAGGAAGGTTAGGGAGCAACCCCCCCGGTCATGGCTTCCCCTCGGCAGGTTCTGTAGACGTCACCAGACTGCCAATGATATATAAGCCATTGAATAAGGCATCCTTAAAAAAGTAGTGCGTCTCTTCATCTTACATCGGAAAGACGAAGAATGTATGTTTTGGAGTTTCGGATGATCTGCGTGTTCTCTGAAAAGCTAAGGAAACACTGAAGCAGAAGCCAGCCGCTGCCAGGAAGCCGCGTTCCAGCAAGCTACTCTGAGCTACGTTTTCCAATGCCGCGAGCGAGGCGCGTTCCATCTAACACTAGCGCGAGCCGAGTTCCTAAACAAACCAAAAACCGATCCCTTTCTATAAAATTTTTCTTGGCGCAAGGCGCCTTCAAAGATACGAGCGCCAGCCTGGCGCAAATTGCTCCTAGAAAACATACGGCTAGAGCAGGAGGCCGTTATAGTAGGTGGCAATCATCGATCCTTCCATTGAACAACGTTTCGATCAAGAGCTCTTTCTAAAAGGGGTCTGAGTAGCGCTCGTTACTATCAGGTGCCGCATGGACGGCCTTCCACCAGCGGAACGTTCACAGGAGCGAGTCTCCTTTCTAGCGTGCGGAACATTCCAGTGCGCGCGGACACATTCCAGGCGCTAGGTTGCAAGGAGCCAGGCGCCAGAAAGTATTCCTACTCTTCTATGAGAGAGAGGTTCAGTCGCGAGGCTCCTCTTTGAGTTTTCAAAATTGAGCACTTTTCTCCCTGGCAAAGGTTGTAATATGTCCCCACACAATGCGGCCGTCGGCTTTGTCAGAAGGATTCTGATACTAAGAAGCCATTTTTCATTATTCAAGGACTCCTCCCTCCTTCATTCATGCTCTTCCCTCGTTATGAAGAGGCAGAGCTTTAGGGAGTTTTCCTATAAGAACGCTCATCGAAACGTTTTGGGTAGATGGCGGATAGGAAATATCTACTTCCTTCCGACACCCTACAGATGAACAGGAATTCTGTCTCTGCCAACAATTTATGAGGGAAACCGAAGATTTAAAGAGTTCCTGGATTAACTCTTCCTTAGGAGATATATATACTCTTTCATCGTTCTATTAACGAAAAGGTACGAAGATATAAAATTTTCCTTTCTCTATCTGCCTCGTGCAGGAAAGAAGTGTAGTTAGTTCTGCTGTGATTAGGAATACGATACGGACATCAATAAGCACATACCGTAGTTACTTCTTGCTGAGCAACTCAATTACCAGTATCCTTCCAGGAGAATTTTCCTAGGAAGGACTACGCTTAGAGGGATTTTTAAGACAACACCTACTTAGCTTCTAGATTTTATCGACGTCTTGTTTCGCTAGATATGCATATATAACTTCCTGAAGTTCGATAACTATTTTTATAGATTCCTTTATTAAATGGAGTAGCTTGGCAAACTCTTGAAGAGTAAGGCCAGTCGCTACGAGACTGCTTCGCTTAGAGCCTTGACATTCCAACGCAGTATAATGTAGTGTGTCGGTCATGAGTGTTGGTTTACATGTCTCTCTCCTGCGGGATGGATGACTAACCGTTCTCTCCCCTACAATCGTGGTTTTTAAGCCTCGGATTGAGGGGATAGTTGAGGCAAACGAATAATAATAATATTGTCTGCCTTTTGCTAAGAGCTTCAATAAGAGATTTTAACAACATTTCATGCTGTTTAACCGTAGGTACCATTTTTAAAGGATTCTTAACGCAAAGCGAACTCTATATTGTATAATGCTGCTCATGCTTACGAAGCATGGCTTTTAGAGTACATGCTTAGTGAGAATATGACTGTAGTAGAGAATTCACTTTAGCTACGGTATGGTCAAGTCTTATGCACATACCGAGGTTAACTACAGAATTCCTAGTATCCTTACAAGGTTTCCTAGTTAATGCTGTTACCACAATGTGACAGTATTATAAAGGATTCTAATACTGCAGAGCGCGAGATGATATAATTTCTCTCATCCTTTCGAGAAACGCGCACAACCTTTTTATAGAATCGATATTGCATCAAGTAAGTTTGGGTGAGTCGGATGGGAAAACTATTCTCTTAGTGCGAATTGTTTTTCCCCTGAAATGGCCTTACTATACGTCATATAAAAGGATTCGGGACCTCAAGGCATAGATTTTATGGCCATAACCTAAAAGAACTAGAAGGAAGCCTCCAGCCTGGCGCAAATTGCGCCAGAAGCACCATCCAAGGTATTTTCTACGTTTTTAAGCGAGTTATTACTAAGAGTCCAGTAGGCCATCTCAGGACAGCAGGCTCGGTAACGGCAAGATTCGTTCCCTGATTTCCGTTACCCATTTAATTGAAAATGAGGTCGCATTACAAGGGATGATGAACTGATATTATTTTAATCACTTAGGCCAATTCATCCACGACTCTCTCATATCCGTAAAGAGCATACGAGAAATCCTTTTTTCGCCCCTGTTCCGCGTTACAAAAGAGTAACCTATTTGGGAAAGACACACAGGAACCGTAACGCTCCTTTAAGATGTTCGATGCAAGATTTTGCATGTCCGTGGAGACCTTCTCGAATCGAAAGATAATACTGTTAACGTATGTATTATGCATTTATTGAAAAGAGTTGTGATAACCTTCGAAAGTCTTCTTCATAGATCTCTTTTGTAAGGTAGAAGACGAACAGTCTTCCTTTAGACTGCTTATTTTTCCGTCGAACCATCAAGAGAGTAGCAATATAAGACATCTTTAAATTAAAGAAGAGGATAACTTTAGTCTTATTTTCCCCTATTATAAATTCTTAACAGATAACTTAAGATAAATGGCCGTCAAAGGAAGAGAGGATGTATGCCTCATTTTTGGGCCTTAGAGAGGGCTCTGGATTCACAGAATCCGTTTCTTTCTCACAGCCATGTTTTCCGTAAGGCTTTTCCCGCGTATCTGGATATTCTATCAGAAATCTTTATAATAGACCTATAAAACCTCTCCTTCATGAGTCTGTCTGCTGCAGACTGCCCAGCAAGTGGACTGAAAGAAGGTATTTTCAATGTAAATGACATAGTCCATGCTAAGACATAGAATTGCTGCGAGATCGTGCTAGATGGAATGAGGAACTTCCTCTTCCGATATCCTCTGTGAACCACATAGCGAGGTTTTTTCTATCACTTTCAGAGGGAACTCACCTATGTAATATATCTGCTATCAAGAACGCAGTAAAAGGCTATAACTCTGTCTCTACCCGGGGAAATTAGAGATAACAGAGGTTAAGATCTTCGGGATCTTATACGTACCGAATACGACAAGAGTAGGTATTCATGTAACTTCGAATGGGATCTTTTGTGGCCACGAGATTCCGTGTTTTCCGACAAAATGGAACTGTCCTCATCAAACTTCTTTGAGGAAGTTTATGAATGAATTCATTTGTTTCTCTTAGCCCTAAACGACCAGGAAGACAAGTGAATTTTGTTGTGGCATTGGAATCTCGCATCAGATTCAATGGAGACTTCGGCAATGGGTTCTTGCCAGCATAGTATGGTCCTGGCAAAGAAAATAAATCCCTCTATTCCTGAAGCAACACTTTCAGATAGAATTTTCCGTTACCCAGGAGGGTACTACATTTTCATATACAGAAGGAGAGATGTTTAAACGTTTGCCTCAGAGTCTTCCGGGGTGCGATGAGGCTCAAATGTTTCCCAGAGATGTATTACAGAATTGAATACAATAAGAGCTAGAAATCAGGGTTTCCGCCAATTTTCAGCTGCAGAGTCCCCTTCGACTTCCAGACTCCTTCCTTTCTTCGGGCAAGATAGGGAGATTCTGCAACGAGGAACCTCAGTCAACTGGTAAGAAGAGACTCAGCCCGTTACAAATAATGTTTCAACGAAGGATCCTCCTCGGAGGAAGCTCTTCTCTCATCGTATTTTTAGATATCCTGTCGTCTACTGGGTGTAGCTGACTAAAATCACCTCTCCCTTAGCCAGTGCCCAAAGCTCAAAGGGGAAAATTTTCTCACCAATTCTCCAGTCTCCTGATATTTGTGGTTGTTCAGGACTCTCTCGGACATGTAGCGGCCGCCATACGCAAATGCAAATAACGGCGAAAACGCCAGAGGCGGACGTTCCAAGAACTCTGTCGTTCGGTACTGAAAGAGCGAGGCCTCCAACCTGTGCCGCAATGCGCCATTAGACTAACAATCTGACAGATATAAGAGTGTCCGATTTGTGACCAATCTCCAGACGCCTAAGATACTCTTCCAGCCTCGAAGCTCCAGCAGTGGTGTGGCGGGCCAACCTGCGCGAGGCGCCAGCAGCTCTAGGAGCCAGCCAGCTCTAGGAGCCAGCCAGGCGTCTTGGAGCCACCATGCTCTAGTGAGCCAGCCATAGCCTTCTAGCAGCCAGCCCAGTCTCCATCCAGGTGGCCCAGGCTTCCTTCATGTAGGCTCCAGTCAGGATTGAGGATCCATCCAGGCGCAATGCTCCTTCCAGTAAGAGAAACCTAAGCTCTGTCCCATTTAAAAGGGCTAGTCCCCATTGATATGATACAGGTAAGGCTCTGCATCGTAAGTGGTCAGATCCCCCTTGGCGATCCGGGAGGCTCTGTCCGTGTAAGCGGCTAGCCCCACATTGACATGATCCAGGGTTTTGTCAGTCATAGTTCCCTACCGCCTGCTCGCTGAAACTTCTTGAGGATGCAACTCATAGACAGTAATCATGAGTCCTTCTGCCAGGCTCCAGGTGCCTTCCAGGCGCAAGGCACCAGCCAGACGCAAGCTTCCAGGCAGGCGCAGGATCTACCAGGAAGGAGGAGCCATTCAGGCACCAGCCCAGGTGCGCGAGGCGCCAGCCAGGCGCGAGGCGTCGATCCAGGCCGCGGGTCCTCCACCGGCTCTAGGCGCCCATTCAGCGGGCTTCTCACAGGCTCCTGAGCAAGGCGCTAGGCGCCTAGACCAGGCGCTAGGCTCCGCCCAGGACGAAGCCCTAGCCAGGCTCCAAGGCTTCACCCAGAATAGTCATATTCAAAGAACGCCTGTGCCTTCTTTTGAGACATTTGTGTCTCCTAAAGCACATGATAAGTGCATTGATTATTCCTTCAGAACACTGAGATTAAAGCGCATGAGTGCAGAGCTTTTCCGAATTCTTTGTTCTTTTCCCTGACCAATAGGTCAAAGGAATATTCGCGTCACATACGGTAGATGCAAACTCCTGGTTTGACTTCCCATTTCCGAAGGATGTCAAGATGACCTTCCAGGGATCCTTCTCTCTTGTTGAGTCTGTCTGCGGATACATTTCTGGATAGGAGCAGAGACTGACCTTAACTAGTGAGTTAAATTTTATTTAACGTCGTGTTTTTTCTTGTGTTTTTGAAAGGAGTTTGTAGATAACTCTTTCACTTAAGCACTACCCTCGTGTTAGGATCAGGTGTCGGATCGGTGTTGTTCTCCCTTAATTATGCCCACTATGCATAGGGCATTTGTCATGTAAAGGCTACTGTCGATTAAATGATAGACCCATCGACAGCCCCACAAGAAATCTTGTCCATAGGTCACATCTTCGACTAGGCTCTTGAGGCACAGCAGAATTCCTAGCTTTAGCCATGGAGTCTTCTTCTGCCTGATCAAGTAGGACCGTGTTTTATATTTATTTATGTACCTACCACGTATGTTGTTTACCCTGTCATTCATATAATAGTTGTCTTCGTCCCACCACCAAGGTGTCAATCAGCTAAGTATTATAATCTCTGGGTAAAGTTATCCATGACAAATGATAGTTGTTCAGATACAATAGTTTTTGTCACATACTTACCTGGCGATATATACGATTGATGGCCACCCACTCCCGCTCAGGAGACAGGTGGAGAGAGAACATCTCTTGGTTCTAGAATGTATTTCGTTCCTATCCTGCCCACCCAGCGGCAGGCGATAGATCACCTGACCCTACCTTCAGCGTGTGCCGCTAATCGAATTTCTGTCGGTGGGAACACGGAGTCTATAGCTAAGTATTATCATGTCTGCCACGGGTGAAGTATGTACAAAACTTTATTGTATCTTAACAAATATCATATCCGTACACGCAAATGGCCATATTCTTCTATTATCGTAAATTTTGATAATTATTGTCAAGAAATTGGGAGAAGTGGCATCTGTAACATTCCCCCGGAGTCGAGAGGGACTTCTGCTCAGCTAACCAGTCCATCCAGTCCTGATTTAGTGCGATCCAGATGTCAGTAGTCTACACGTTCTATTTCACCGTCGGCATTCGCCTGCTTTCAAGTATGTTTATGTATGTTTCGTCGGGCAAGAATTTCAATCATGCCAAATGATGAAAAGACAAGGGGAACTCTTGGCTTAACATACGAACAGAAAATCGCTAAGTATTATTACAGAATATCATAATATATGCTAGTTAGTGAAGAGAGAGGAGGAGGTTGCTTGTACGCCCCCGTCTTGCTTGACAGCACACGTCACTACTTTGCTAAGGCTAACGATCTTTGAGCACAGAGATTCTTCATATTATGATAAATACAAGTTTTTGGTTTTTTAGAAAGTACCTCAAATGGAATAGATTCATATAATCAATGATTTTTAATTGTCTTGTAAAAAAGGTTACGCCGTCTATTTCATACACATCTTTTTGACATTCTCTTGGCATTAAACTGTTGTTTAATCTTGTGTCGGGGCAAAGAATTTTCAGCAGGGCCAAAAGGAAAAATGACAGGAACCCACTCTGCGCTAACACCATAAGAAGAATACTTCGCTGTA
Source organism: Macrobrachium nipponense (assembly GCF_015104395.2). NCBI lineage: Eukaryota > Metazoa > Arthropoda > Malacostraca > Decapoda > Palaemonidae > Macrobrachium > Macrobrachium nipponense. The sequence continues at coordinate 46,991,409 of NC_087206.1, read as the reverse complement.
ATAAGCCGAGTTAGTGATTTGGGAAGAGAGAGAATTGGCGTAGCAGTAGTGCCCATCTTGCCCAAGCAGTGCCCCAGGCTGCATATATTAGCCAAGGGATCATCATTTATGATTAATTTATTATAATCAATAGTTTTGGTTATTAATAACACAAAAAACAATATAATACTTCATAATAATCATTATTTATTATATTGTCTTTATATAATACGAATGAAACCTTGAACCCCGTATCTCAAACTATACTTATTGACCTTCAATCTATCTTCTCACTTAGTTTAAAGCTCTAACATTGGAATTTGGTATATAACTCAGAAAGCATTATAGAACCATCAAATAGAGCCCTTTTTTCCATTTTGGTTCGTTTTTTTTTATAACATTTTTCTCCTGATTTATAGGTTTTATTTTTGACCATATTGAAAAATTCGATATCTAGCAAATAAATGCCTTTTTTAGAAAAAAACTCTTCGCTTCGTTGGAGTTTCTACATCAGGTCTATATATGGTAGTAATCCCGGGTCTTAATATTAAATATCAAGGGAGGAGATATAATTTGAAAAACTGTTATTTTTCGGGATAAATCGCCCTGGCATCACAACCGAAGGTCGATGCGAAAATCAGATGCGGTTTGGAGATGTTCCCAAGTCAGCTTTTATGGTGGTATGACTATCAAAGTCCTGTCTTAAAAAAGGCATTAGCCGGTCCGCCCCCTTTAAAGCTTTAGCGAAGAACGAGAATCCCTCTAACCTGGCCCTTGAGTTTGTGGTCCAAGGGCTCTCCACCCTTATGGGAAGAGAGCTAGAGAGATCTCTGTGCCCGTGTTCAGGGAACCCTTAAAATTCTACCTGGAAAGAAGAAAAGATGATTAGTGCACCTAAGAATCTCTGGTGTTCTGTCAAGATCCCGAAACCCTTTCTAAGATGCTCCTGGTGTTCTTATGAGGAACGTCATAACGGCCTCATGCAACGTGCGATGATGAAACAGTTTAAAACCTCCTTAGAGTTAAAGCACATGAAGTAGAGGCCATTGCGCACCTCTGGCGTTTCAGAGATATGTCGCTGAAGCATATTGTAGCCTTTACCTCCTGGAGTCCCAACTCATGTTTGCTTCTCTCTACTTGAGAGACGTGAGAGTACTTATGATAATTGGCTTCTCGTTGGGGCCCTACATTCTGCATTTCAGTGCTGACAGGAGGAAGCTTAGACTAATCCATTGTTAGTTTAGTTTTAATGGTGTTATGTTTTTCATATTTGTTTGAAAAGGGTTAAGCCGTAACCCTTTGTCTTTCAATTGTTAGCGCTAACACGGGTTTGAGTTGGTCCAGGTGGTCGGATTGGTTTGTGCATACACGGTTGTATATGGATCCTTAAAGCTCTGTCTTAATAGGGGCGGCCCCATTGATATGATAAGTTAAGGCTCTGTCATGTAATGGGTGCAGCCCCTTGAACACGATCCATAGAATCTCTGTCAAGTAAGTGGGCCAGCCCCATTGACACGATCAGAAGGGCTATCGGTCACAGGTCTCATCCCGCTGACTCTTGAGACAGCAGACTCATAGACAGTATCCATGAATTCCTTCTGCCATTCAGATAGGACCAAGGTTTTCTTAACCTACAACTATGTTGTTTTCCTGTTTGTTTATATATTTATTACTTGTCTCATACCCTACACTCGCACCAAGGTTGCCAAATCAGCTTAAGTATATATCTGGCTGGGAAGTTGCCTGTACAAAAAGATATTGTTATGATACATAAAGTTTTTGGTATATACATACGTACTCGCAGATATATACATTAATGGCCCGCCCAGCCTCCCCTCAGGAGACAGGGTGGAAGAGAAAATCTGATTATGAAACGGGAATGGTTCTAGTCCCGCCACCCAGGCTGCGGAGGGCAGATCACCTGACTATCCTGTAGCGTGTGCCGCGTAATTGAAATTCCTGTCGGAGCATACGGAGACGTAGCTAAGTATTATATTTAGGTCTTGTGCCTGGTTAATGATAAGGCCCCTATAGGTAATGTTTATACTAAGCGATATCTATACGCTCAGTCGGTTGTATTGCACTTTCCATCTTTCATGGGTGTCTGGGGTTTTGTAGATCACTTACGAAGTCGGTATTATCTTTACGAAGACGATGGTAATAACTCATGGTTCGTGATGTTCTGTAGAAACACAAGGTTATAAAATACGTATACTTTTCTGAAGTTTTAACATGTTAATATCAGGGATGACCCGTACAGTCTTCCTATAAAATGCTTGATCCGCTTCTTCTGCCAATGATGATGGCTAATCCTATTCCTTCTACATGATAAGCTTAGGTAAGAGGTACAAGGTCCTTCTATGACGATAGCTAAATCTGTTCTCCTCGTCTACCTCTCTGTTACAAGGTGTATGAAGGAACAGACAGTATTCTAACAATATGAACATACTATCAGATGACATAGTTTCATACGAACACACATCGGGATCAGACCGCTACAGATCACGTAGGCCGTTTTGATAATAGGTCCGGGGCAGTTTGTCTCAAGCATGGAGCTTGGACTTAATGTTTATGAAACAATTGAATGACTAAAATGTGACGGCATGTTTATCTGTAGCCCTAACATACTTATTGTATACGTCATCTTTAGCGTCTCTATCTGATCACATTCCTGCAAAGCAATCTGGTTGGTACCTTCTTTAGTTTTAGACTTTATATCTATGGACTAACATTCATATTTTTATTATTTAAACACTGGACATCACTCGGTCAGCTACCAAAACCAACCACTGAATATTACTCAACTTGACTTGCATTTTACTTATAGGAGTGTTATACAGACACTATGTGAATATATCTATTAAAGTAAATAAAATTCATGGTGTACATTAATTGATTCAAGTAATAAATATAAAAACATGATATTGGTAAATAATAGTGATCAACTGATATATATAACTGATCCAGTTTTTCACACTTCATCTGACATTAAGATACATATGCTACAGAAAATACAATGTACCTGAATAATTGCATAGAATGAAGATTAACATGATAAAATCTATTTTAACTGTTAAAAATTTCATATATGAATTGATAAAATTATTAATGTTTTGCTGATTGATTCGTTGCTGTTTTTGCTACTGTTGTATAATCTGTTCATTATCAATATACTAAACTCTATATCACTGCAGATATTGTTAATGATAAAAAGGTAACATATTGATTAGAGGCTACCTGATTTGTTTATACTCTGTATATTGTTCCCATATAATTCTGATTAATATAGGTGGGCAACCTTTAATAGAATTCCTATTGCGTACACGCAAAAGATATATTTAGATTCTGTTATTTATGATCATTTAATATAAGAGATTCCCTTGCGTACACGCAAAATATATTTCGATTCTGTTATTTATTATCATTTATATATATAAGGATACCTGATACTTTATATATAAGGAATCCTGACCGAGTTTATACTACTTCACTTTAACTAGCGTTCGAACACTTTTCGTCCATATACACAGCTTGCCAGACAACCACCTTTGCCAAAATTGAAACGGCATTTTATCAATGGTTAAACAAGGGGAGAAGTTGCCTGGGCGGGTCCGCTACTTTTGCGCTCACACTTATTCTCTGCATCCTAAGCTACACCGATTACGTTCGCGATTAATAGAATCAGCCAGCACGAGCTCCTTCGCCGCAAATAGAGTTGAATATCCTTCGGGGTCCGTAATTTCGAAGTATGTCCCTTATTGTATTCGATTCCGACAGCCGCACGGAGCGGTTCCGCATTCAAAAACGAAATATTAACGACCGAGATACGGTGCGGTCGAGAAGATCCATGAATTCCTTTCACATTGTAATGCGGTGTTTACTTGACGTAGTCGTCCGGCTGCGACGAACGATTTTTTGAAGTTGCGATGTGAAACTCTAATACTGCAGGATACTGGTAACCAGGTTCCATTAATCAGCCTGCCAGTGAAATTATACTTGTCACAGGGCAAAGTAAATTCAGACGACATCCAAATAAGGGGGGGAGAGAGCCATTTAGACCAGACTTAACCCACATGAATTCGCTGATATTTTGGAATTCTAAAGCGTCAGCGGTACAACTTTTTATCCATGGCTGAACAATGAGTGAACCTATCCAGGATCTATGGATGACTGTAAAAATAGTTCCATAATTATAACAAATAAACAGATATCTATACAAATCCCAAGAAAATTCGATATTCTGTAGTAAGTTTACTAGACCAAGAAAGTGGAAAGTAACGGAGCGATTTGTAAGATTGCCCAGGCAACATAGAGAGGTCAAGAGAATCTTATCATGATCTATGTTCCCTAACAAACGTTTCATATTCATTTTCTCGTGCGCATCTCTGAGGTTAATTTTGTTTTAAAACTTTATTAATAGGTAGGAGATGCAACGAGAAAATACCCACTATGTAACTAATTCTAAATAAACTTTGGGTTTTTCAAAAATGTACATTTTCCCATGAATGTTTTACGTGAATTGTAATAGGACTAATCTTGCAAGTAATATGTTCTTATACTATATTGAGTACTTCTAAGGGTCTATGAGGTTCGAAAAAATTTATTCATTTGGTTGTTATAGAAATTTCATTTGCTTATTTTGTTATTAATTTTAAAATATTGCACTCCTTACTAAGTTTTGCATTGCGCATACTGATGACATTTGTACTACGTCTGCCTTGCCATGAAATTCGGGCTAAGCTTCCTTTTCTCCATCATCTGCTTTGGCAATCGCGAGATGAAGCCTGTGTAAGCAGATTTATTGAGGTAAAGGACAATGCCTGATACGCAATGTTGAACGCGTCACTTGGCAGGAGTTGCCTCAGCCAGCTAAGAGTTACGTTACTTGCTGTAAGAGATACGCACTTTTAGTTTTCAATGATATTTTAGTTTTAATTCTCCACACCGCATGATAAAGAATGTCTAAAAAAAAAAAAACAACAGTACCAAAATTGAATCAAATATTATTTTAAAGAAATGTTGCATTAAGTGGAATCAAATATTCCACGTATTCAGGTCGTATTCAAACTATATGTAAAAGGTTTGCGTCGTGCTGGGGGTCCCATTCTTATGTACATCGGCTCAGTGTGTATTGCTCTGTCTATAAGATTCATTGGATTATTCCATGATAATTTTCACTTTTAGACTGCCGGACGTGGTAAATCTCTTTTAATTTATTTTATTTATTTTATTTTTTTGTATGTGTCGGCTCGTCTGCTGTTGACACATATTATTATTTAAGTGTTGTGGTGGTAACAGTTTTGCTACAGGATTTAGAGACATACATACATACTTTGTTCCGCATAGGACAGACGACTTTAGGTGTGTGCATCCTCGTTATGTGGTTGGTGTTGTGTTTATTTTTGAACTTTTTCTTAATGCATTAATAAAGCCTTAAGTTAAGTTCAATCTTTACGCATATATATTTAGATATTTAATTAACCTGGGTTCGTTTTGCTTATTGATTTTTCGTGATTCTTTTTTCATTTAATTTGTAAACCTCAGACTTCTTACGGATGTATATTTGCTCCACTTGTATCCATATTTATTTATTTTTTTTATATGTATTTTATTTATTATTTTTTTTATATATATGTGATAAAATTAATGTTGCTTTGAATATGTGGAAAAGTGTTCTTAGCGCGTACCGGATAAGCTACTTGCGTCTCAATTCTATAGATACATAGATATAATGATAAAGGTATTTAAAAACCGCTAGAACCGCTATAATCCGTCGATCCAATATCAACCGAGTTGTACTCGAAGACATTGACACTTCTATTTAATTATCCTTTATTCTACCAACGCGATTGAATTCTGGGTGATAAAATATCTTTTGGTTTTTCTATGGAAGAATTCACACTTTTAAGGAGATTATTATTGTTTACCCACCGAGTCACAGATTATTATGTGTATGAATTACCATATTATTGATTAAGCACTCATAAATATTCGTAACGGCCCTCATTGCGGTGTTTGTTTTTTAGTGCTATTATTCTATATAACGTGTCAAGGAACTATTAACACTAAGAATTGTATTAATTCCCTCTGTCAGCTCGTATTCTGTTTAATAATTCTACGTATATTCTTTCAGCTTGATTTGCACGGATAGGCGCCTTACACTGACAGGTGTCCTTAGTGTATCCCTTGTTTTCATGACACGTGTTACAATTAAGTTAGTGTCTTTTTATATTCTGTAAACATTTGAGGCCAGTAAAACAGTGATTTGGCTTCCTGTGACATTAAGGATGGAACCCTGATGACGGAATGCAACCATTTTAATGACGATTGGTATGAGAGAAGATTATTACTACTGCTGGTCGTTAGTCCTCTGCTGTTCTTCGGGTTTTCCTCGTCCGACCTACATAGAACCTACATTTGATTTACATTATTCGATCACACATACTATAAAATATACTTTTGCTTTAGGGTTCTGTCTCGAACTGTTTTTATTGTTTTTGCTTACCTCTGATCCTGTTTTCCGTTTCGAAGTGTTTTATTGTGTTGGTGTTTATTGTTTTGCTTATCGCTGTTGACCTTGCTTTGTTCAGTTTGTAACAGTTTTCTGCGCTCCGACCCCGGAGAATTCAATGCTCGCGGATCTCTTGGTTTAAGGAAGTTTTCTTGTTTAGCTACGTTTTAAACAATAGGCACGGATGTTTCTATATCTTTTAGTCTATTAATGGTTCTTTTCAGTATGGTGCCGGATTGCGGGATATTGCTTTAGCTATGATAATTGCTTTCCCAGGTAGATTCTTACTTTGGCTCAAGACCTAATGATCCATTTTCCACCGAAGTTCCTTTTTGGCTGTGATTTAAAGCTTTGAAACTCGGTAAAGGACTCATGTTCAGTAAGACTTTATCAGGCATAGCCATAGATTATGAACTTCAAGATGTACTAGTGAGTTAGAGATACCTAGCCCTTCCTTGCCTATTCCTGCATATTTTACTTTCAGAGGGCTTTAGTTTACGTGAATAAAGCTATAGGAAGAACTGTTTTATCATATTACTGAAGTATATCCCTCCCCCCTTACCCCTTGGTCCTGAGGCGTCTGTTGCAATAAAAAAAAAATTCCTTATTTTAAATCAGGATTTTTTAAGTTAGGTAAGCTGCATATTTCCGCTTTTTACTATATCGAACGCATGTGATGCTTTCAGACCATAATAAATCTACGCTCTTCTTCGTAAGATCTGTTAAAGGAGCTGTCATGATTGAAGAGTTACATATTTGCATACGATTGTAATACCCACTACAGCGCAAAAGTGCTGTATCCCCTTTTTACGTTAATAGGTACCGGAAGTTATGAATAGCCGACACCTTACCATGGACTACTTTTAAGACCTTGACCAGACACCATAAAACCTAGATAAACATGTTCGGTTTTGAAAAAACTCACATTTAGATATTTTACTCTGAGATTATTTGTCTTTGTCTCTGTAGCACTAGCTCTACTTTATGTGAATGTACTTCTAAGGTATTAGAAAAGATTACAAGATCATCCATATAGGCATGTAGGGGTATCCCCTAAAAGTCTCCAAACACTATATTGTAATTGGGGCGCAACGTAAGCCGGAGGCATACGTAAAAATTGATAATGTCCCCTGAGTGTGCTGAAACGGATATGAGGTACAATCACTTAGGTAATGGTATCTGGTAAAGCTTTTAAGTAGTCCAAGTTGGTGAAAAAAAATTTATTCTAACCTAACAGAGAAGATGTCGTCGGTACATGGCACTGGAAACTATCGGGAGTTCGTTTTCCTTGTTTAAGCGACAGAATCTACGCAGATACGCCAAGTCCGATCTTTCATGGCATGACGTTTTTGAGGGAAAATTAATGGGCTTATTTGATTTCCTAATGGCTCCTATTACTAACATTTTTCAACTTCGTCATTTATCTCTATTTTAAAATTTCATTGAGAATCTATACGAAGGTACGTAAATAGTTTCTTTATGTTTTGTCCTTAGACCGTGTTTTTGTTTTCAATGACATCCGTTTTTCTCCCAGAGATCACTCGCTAGTGGAGAAACTTCCTGGTATTCAGGTAGAAGATAAAAAAAAATTTCTGCTGAATCACCTCTGCTTGAATGACTTTACGGATATTACTTTAGATGATTATCAGAGAGATTCATCCACGACTGGTTGGGCGTGATTAAAAATTAGCAACAATAAAAAATGCGATATTTATGACTTCCGTATCCACGATATGTATACTTTTAGAGCTTTGTTCGCGGAAATCGTTATATTTCAGAGTGTCGGGAAGGATTAAAATTTCATTTCCCAGCAAAGTCTTTTTACACGCACTAAGACATTCGAGGGTGCATGCTTCTCGAGATTTTGCGCGCAAACTACGACTGCGGTTGTGGGAGAATTCTGTTGGGTCATTTGAACAATGTTACGATTTATGAGACAAATGTATTTGTTCTTTTATATAAGTTATTATTGATTAACTGTCTCATTTTTGTTCAAATGGATTTAATATAAAGTTTGAAGGTTATAGATTTTCCTTTGATAAACACGCCTTATTTTGCAGGATGTAAGATAATATTTTGTATACCCCTAGATGAACTTACAATTACACTAGATAGATCAATGTTTTTTATAACTATAGAGGTATCTGTAAACGCTCGCTTATCCGGACTTCTCATTAGGGAGTTCGAACAACAGACGGTGAGTCCGTAAATACAAGATATTGCGTGTACTAAAGAAATAAAACAAGATATTCTAATTTTTACGGCGCGTACAGTTGGCTTAATCCACCAGTATTTATTATAACTTAATGTATTAAAATTAAACGAAAAACCTGCTCTGATTACTTATACGGTCGTGTGTTTTTCATAGGAAAAATCCTTTTTAATTCAAAAGATATTGGTATGAACCAACATCGCTTTTCCCCACTCTGCTAGAGTCGCTTATTGTGTGGAATTTGCTATGCTTTGAACACTTCGGCAGTTTTTTTGACTAACCTTGACCGCTTGACTAGGTGACACAGTCACCGAGTTTGCTTGTTTATTCTGAACGGGCTACTGTTTCTATTTCTTTTTGTAATAATTAGGATCCTTCTCTTTATTACCATCGGCAACATATTGTGTGTTTTTTAGTATTACGTTGCTGGTTACGTATAAAGCAATGAATGACTAACTATTAGGAACTGAGCGATTACTAAATAAGACAAGTTATCTCTACTGTATTCAATATTAACTGTTTGTACTTCATTCTTTGCTAAAATTTGAAATAGTGAGGGATCCTGGTCAGCGCATTTAGCCTGATGAAAGTTTTTTTTTTTTTGGGACAGACATGTTATTCCTTGCAATCCAGCCGTATTTTTAAAGTTGAAGTTGAGTCATTGAGGTTCGATATTTTATATAACTCAAAAAACTCAAGGCTAAAACTGCGATCGGGACTGCAAAGGAGCATTTATTGTCATGACCCGAAATAGTGTTACCTCTAATTTATATATTTTATTTGTACGGGGTGTTCCACTTGTTTTTTGTGTGTTTTCTAATCCCACTACGGTGCTTAACGACCCTATCTATGCATCTGTATAAATACAGACGTCCACTGCGTAAACGCATATTCACTGTTTAATATGATTTGTTACGTAAGGGATTTCTGGGCTCAGCTCGTGTCGCTTGCGCGAAATATCCTTTAATCTATTATTTCTAGGGTAAAATGTACTAACACATACCAGAGAATAAATAAAATAAAGAAAAAGGTCATTGTATAACTGACTCGCTCACACCTCTAGGAGGGTGTCGGTATGAACACTAGGGCGAGTGAGACCACTACCACGAGCCAAAATGCCAATAGAAATCTCCCCCATACAAAACCCTCCAAAGAGGGGAGCCGTCCCATAGAGGGAGCAGCTCGTACTAACTACTACACCATCCCCATGCTTGCGACTGCTGCGCCTCTAGTGGTCATCCTTTTCAGTTAGCTCACACGAGTCGCACGTGCTATTTTTCTCTCTGTGTTTTTCGTGCCATTTCTTCGGATTTTCGATATGGAGCGTGCAGCTATTGCAGCAGCTAAGTTAAGTACTCACATATATACGGTTAACGAGTTTTTTCCGGCCCCGAGGCAGTATTTGCCGTTTTTTAGGTATAGATACGTTCTCGGGGGTCGGAAGCATGGCAGCATGCCCTGCCGCATGTCGGGTTCGTTCTTGGTCTTCCATACCTAGAAACATCCCTTATTATTACGCTCTATTTGATTATCCGCCTTATTACGTCTACTCAAGTGGTTATACGCGCATGTATTTCACCTTGTGTAGGCTTTTCTATCCAGACCCTAGTCTAGGTCCTTTGTATTGGCCCCTGACTAGCTTTGAGTGGTAGACTCTCCTTCGGGCTAGTCGCACACTCCTGGATTTTTTCTCCTGCTTTTTTACCTTCTTTCTTTCATTGTATTATATATTTATATGTTTTGTTATTGTTTGGTTAGTGGCGTCTGGCTTAGCCTAGGCCCTGGCTCGTAGAGCCTAGCCTACCGTTGATCAGCTCGGTCGCTTCCTCATAGCTTCTCTCTGATCAGTTGGTTTTAGCCCTATGGGCCTATACGCTACCGCTTTTCAGTTCTAGTTGCTTCCCGATAGCTTCTATCTGATCAGTGGCTGGCCTAGGCTCGGTTACTGTATCTGAGTTACCGCCTCGTGGTCACTACGTGATCACGAGTTAGCCAGGCGCCTACCAGTCCCCCCCTCCCCCCCCTCCCGCTCTTCCATAGAGCCGGGCGGGGGTGGGCCGGTCTGTCCTTGCTCGCCCCGCATGCCCGAGCCTGCCTCCCCCTCCCCCCTCCACTGGAGGGGCCTGGGAGCCCGACAGTCCCTGACTGGTTCCGACCTCTCCGCTTCTCGGCTCGGCCGGGTGGTACGTTGTGGGGGGCCTGGCCTTCCCCCCCTCCGTTACTTTCCATGTCGCTGGCCGGGTTAGCGCGAGTCTGTATGTCATCTCGCCCTTCCCTCCTTACTAGAGCTCCTCCCTATCGGAGTCCTGGTATCCAGCGGAAGGGTATAGTCCATTATTTGGACCGGAGCATACAGTAGGTCTTATCTAACCGTACCGTATCGCTGAGTTTCTACACTCCGCCTCACTGGACCTAGTCCGGTTCACTTGCATGTAGGTTTAAGTTATCTTTAAGTTTAATCTTAAGTATCTTAAACCATCCCCTCCCATTCCATTTTACCGATCTCTCCGGATCATAGCCTATTCAGGCAATGCAGGGAGGGGCTATGCCCAAATTTTTTTTTTCCGAGCTCCGCCAGATAACGGAGTTGTCTTATGTCCCTATCTGTAAGTGTTACTACTTTAAGATACTCATGTGTCTTCCCACTTACAGGCCACTAACTGTGAGCATCCGGGATGTTCCGCTACACTTCAGGACCCCTGTGGACACGAAGTTTGCCGGTCCCATGCTCCATGCGCGACTCCACACGGGACATCCAGGTCTGGTACCATGAGACGTGTACCATATGTTACGATCTGGTGAGGCCAGCTTTTGGAAGGCGTAAGTATTCCATCTCCGCATGCCGCTCCGCTTTCTTTAGTTCTTAAGTTTGCATCATTACTTAACTTAAGGAATCATAGTTTAAGTTATATTCTAAGTTTTAGTTTTAAGTGCTTCTTAAATCTAAAATATACCCTCTCTTACAGGCTCCGGCAGGTAAGAGATACGGCTTTGGCTACCCTGCGGGCCTGGGTCGGAGGTTTTGGCAAGACGCCGCCAAGGGTCAGCCCTACATACTGGAGAAGCGTTTAGCTCTGTTAATCTTCCCCGGAGGAAAGGCGACTGGTTACGTCGACCCGGTAGAGGCGGACCCCTCTATTGCCTTTATCCAACAACAGCTGGCGGCCTCTTTAACGGAACAAGACCAGGATATCTCCACGGATGTCGCAACCCTAGATATAAATGTTGAACCTATGGTAGGTATAGACGACCTGTTGGTCGAGGTAAGTAATGCAGGTACCCAAGGGTCCCCCTTGGGAGCGACTGTTTCTTCTACTCCTGCAACTTCCCATCCTTCCCAGGCTTTACTGGTGAAGAGTTATCTACTCCACCCCGCGGCTTCGGTTAGACTAAGATCAAGTCTAAACACATGACTTTGACGAGGACGTCTTCGTCCTCGAAGAAGACGTCTTCGTCTTCTTCTTCGCGTAAGTCTCCGGCTCATAATCCCGGCTCAGACAAGTCTAAAGGGTCTAGCTCCGGCTCACAGTCCTCTAAGAGTAGCCTAAGGAGAAATCCCGCACCCGGCAGTATCACCAGTTCCACTTCCTTTGGTGCCTATCCAGAGTCTCCCCTCCACCTCCGCAGCAGCTCCGGCTTTGGAAACCAATGCTGGCCTATTGCAACAGGTGGGCGACTTGGTAGGCTCCCTTAGACGAGTATGGAACATATGATATCTCGCCTTTCGGATCAGAATAACTTCTCAGGATACCCATTCCTTTATAGCCGGCCTAAGAGAAGCCCCTCTTGGCCTCTCCTTCAACCTCCAATACACTAGTGGCTCTCAGCTTCCCCCATATGACTCGCTGGCCGCCTTTTCCAGTGAACACCTTGGAGAGTAGCGTCTTTTCATACACCCCGCGTCCCACCTTCCAAGATGGTCTCATCTCCATACCGGAGTTTTGGAACTCGAAGAATAGAGGACTTCGAGTTCTATCCGGAAGGCCTACAGCCTCCCTTCATAGGCTACGCTAGACTCACACCGTCAGCTATGGTTAGAGATGACAGGGTACCGAAGGAGACAGTCCTCTCTTATTCTCGGACCCAAGCTCAACGAGAATGGTTAAGATGCTTAGAGGACATGGATTGTTCAAACACCAAGATCCAACCGTTCAAAAGTCCCTTTACCATTTTCACGATGGACGAAGGTACCCCGCTTCCTTTCCTTACCAAGATAGCGAGGTCGACCATCCCGGCAGCCCAAAAAGGGGAACCTATGCCTCCCTTAAAAGAAGCAGACCCCACTTCTCCATTGCTCCCCTCAATTGGAAGAAATTATGGAAGACTTGCCAACACTTTCACAGCTGGCAAACTCAAACCTGACTGGCTATGGAGCAGTTTGGTGAAAAGCTGCCCAGACTCCCTGATAGTTTGATTCAAGCGGAGTTTGATTCAAAAACACGACTAGCCAGGTCAATTAACCTGATGGCTATGTCTGAGGTGCAACCATGGCTTATGGTTCCGAACCAATTTTTAAACTGATGACCAAAGCCCTGACTCAAACGGTGCAGTCAGACATGTTCGAGTTTGCCACTGCTAGAACAAATTGTAGAAAGCATGTCTTGCTAGAAGCAACCATTCGGCATGAACCGAATAGGTTACTTTCTTCCAAAATCTGGGGCGCAGATCTCTTCCCAGAGGCTATGGTAAAGGAAGTACAAGCAGAAGCCACGAGGTTGAACCAGAGCCTTAAGGACCGTTGGGGTCTTACGGCTAAGAGAAGGCAAGACCAGACACCAAAAGGTAAGGGACAAAGGAAGACTAGACGCTTCCAACCTTAACCTAAAGAAACAACAGAGCGCTTCCCCAGCAAGTTCCTACAGTGCCGTTAGTGCAGGCAGCCCAGCCCTCCACATCTAAAAGCCAATCACAGCCTATTTATGTGATATCCCCTCAGCCTCAACCCTCCACCTCATACGCTATCTCTCCACTTACAATCCAGCCTTCGAGAGTCAAGCTTCTCAGAGTATGACCGCTCAAACAAGGGAGGCAGAGGTAAGCGGTCCTTTCGTGGGAGAGGATCGGGAGGCCCCTTCAATAGGGGAAAGCACTTCAGAGGAGGTCGAGGGGGTTACCAGAACCAATGAGGAACTTCAGGTAGGAGGGAGGCTGTTTCACTTTCGCCACCGTGGAACTTCAGCAGTGGGCTCAGAGCATAGTCAAAAGGGCTGGGCTGGAGCTGGTTGACGAACCCACCTCCAGCCAGACCTTTCCGTCAACTTCCTTCCAAGGAATTGACAGAGTACGCAGAGGACCTCCTTCAAAAGGAAAGCCATAGCCAAGGTCAAGAGATTGAAATTTCAAGGTCGCTTGTTCAGCGTTCCGAGAAAGGCTCAAACAAAAGAAGGGTAATCTTAGACTTGTCCCGCTTAAACTTAGCCATTCGCTGCGACAAGTTCAAGATGCTCACGATCTCACAGGTGCGGACCTTACTTCCCCGTGGGGCCGTCACCACCTCTATCGATCTTACAGACGCCTACTATCATATCCCTATTGCAAGACACTTCCGTCCGTATCTGGGCTTCAAGATAGGAGACCAGACGTTCTCCTTCAAGGTAGTCCCGTTCGGGCTCAACGTGGCACCCAGGGTGTTCACGAAGCTAGCGGAACGTAGTAGTGCAACAGCTCAGAGCTCAAGGGATTATGGTAGTAGCGTATCTCGACGATTGGTTGATTTGGGCCTCATCAGTCGAAGAATGCAACAAGGCCACACTGAAAGTGATCCAATTCCTAGAATATCTAGGATTCAAGATAAACAAATCCAAGTCCAGACTCACCCCAGAGTCAAACTTTCAGTGGCTAGGCATTCAATGGAATCTGTCCTCACACACTCTGTCGATTCCATCCACCAAAAGGAAAGAAATAGCGAAGTCAGTCAAACAATTTCTAAGTCACAAGCTAGCATCAAGGAGAGCTCAGGAAAGGATCCTCGGCTCTCTCCAGTTTGCTTCAGTAACGAACATCTTAATGAAAGCCAAACTGAAAGATCTAACCAGAATCTGGCGCTCTCGAGCAAATGTCAGGTCCAGGGACAAGCTATCTTCATACCTCTGATTCTAAAGAACCGGCTTCTTCGGCCGTGGGCAAAAGTCAAGAATCTGTCAGTATCAGTCCCTCTTCAGTTCCCTCCACCGGGGATCACCATCCACACAGACGCGTCCCTAAGCGGCTGGGGAGGTTACTCACAATTCAAAAGGTACAAGGAATTTGGTCGCCCAGTTCAGTCAGTTCCATATAACGTACTGAGGCAATGGCAGTCTTCTTGACTCTGAAAAGATTACGCCCACCAAAGTACTCCCACATAAACTGCTGTTAGGACAGCGCAGTGGTAGTACATTGCATAAACAGAGAGGCTCCAAGTCACGTCATCTAAATCACGTCATGATAGCCATCTTCTCCCTGGCAGACAAATTCAGTTGGCATCTTTCCTCCACCCACATAGCTGGAGTAAGAAACGTCATAGCAGACGCCCTATCTCGATCAGTACCACTAGAATCGGAATGGTCTCTCGACCAGAGTTCGTTCCAATGGATCCTTCAAAGAGTCCCAGGGCTACAGGTGGATCTCTTCGCATCACAAGCGAACCACAAACTACCATGTTACGTAGCCCCCAACCTGGACCCTCTGGCTTATGCCACGGACGCCCTGGCTCTGGACTGGAACAACTGGGAGAAGATTTACGTCTTCCCCCCACCCCCCAGTGAATCTCCTTATGAAAGTACTAGTACAAACTCAGGACATTCAGGGGCGGGGTCAAGTAGCTCTAGTAGCCCCAGACTGGTAACCGAAGAGCAATTGTACCCTCTGATCCTGGAACTGGGCCTTCGCCCCCTTCGATCCCCGTCCCAAGCTCTCCCAGTCAGTACAAACGAAGACTGTGTTCGCTTCCTCAGGGATTCTCAAAACCCTAACTTTATGGATTTCATGAAGTTTGCGGCAAAAAGAGATGCGAATATTGACCCTCAGAATATTCTTTTTCTTAGAATCTGATAAAAGGGATTCAAACTTTGAGGCAGTATGATGCTGCCGTCAAAAAAAGTTAGCAACCTTCCTAAGAGAGTCAGATATCAGAATCATGACAGTTAATTCTGCTATATCCTTTTCAGATCCTTATTTGAAAAAGGTTTAGCAGCTAGCACGATTACGACAAACAAGTCAGCATTGAAAAAAGATATTCAATTTGGATTTAACATAGACTTGACAGATACCTATTTCTCGTCTATTCCTAAAGCATGTGCTAGGGCCTTAGGCCCTCTATGAGACCTACGTCAGTTTCATGGTTTCTTAAACGATGTTCTTAAAACTGGCTTCGAAACCGATAATGACACATGCTCGTTTATGATGCTCCTAAGAAAAACTCTGTTTTTATTAAGCTAGCTTCAGGAGCAAGAATTTCAGAACTGTCGGCTTTATCCAGAGATCCGGATCATATTCAATTCCTTCCCACAGGGGAAGTGCTGCTTTCTCCGGAACGTTAGCTTTTTAGCCAAGAATGAAGATCCTTTGGTGAGGTGGGAACCTTGGAAGGTACTACCCTTCCGCAAGATGTTTCCCTTTGTCCAGTTTCAACCTTACGAGCCTTTTCTATCCAGGACCTCCTCTTCCTCATCGGGACCCCTCTTTAGAAGGGAAAAAAAGGTGGTACTTTATCCACTAAAGGCATCAGGCAACAGATCCTGTACTTTATCAAACAAGCCAATCCTGACTCCTTTCCAAAAGCACATGATGTCAGGGCAGTAGCCACCTCAATCAATTACTTCCAACACATGAATTTTGATGATTTAAAGAAGTATACCGGATGGAAATCGCCGGCAGTGTTCAAACGTCACTACCTTAAGCCTTGGAAGCTCTGAAATTCCCAGCAGTAGCAGCGGGTAACATAGTTTCCCCTGACTCTAGCTAGATTATAGTAGAAGATTCAGTCCTCCTTCTACCTGCCTCACCCAACAGTTCGTCTATTCCTACCTTGTTCATTAACATTCACCTTGTGTCTAGCTGCTTTATAATGTATATTGTCCCTTTTGTATGATGAGGGACACTCATATGATCACCATATTGATCTCATAGATGTTATCCCCTCCCCTTATTTTTATGCTAGGGGATACATCATAGTACAATGGTTACGGGTTTTGTATATTAAGTCATATACATTCCTAAGATATATATTGTTTTGTGAATTATCAAAATATTTTTATAAATTTATATAACATTAATATTAATTTGCTATTTCTATTTTGATACATGTTATTACACAGGTTTATTGTTATAGGTAATCATTATACCTATTTGCATATATGTAAATTTTACCTCATATTATTATCATAATTAGTTTTAAGGGTAATTTAAGCATATTTTTGATTTTGTTTTACTGTGTATTTGTATCTTTTAGCAATTATATTCATTCTTTTATTTTGTATCTTTTATTTGAGACCTAATTTGTTTTATTTTGTTCTGTTTACTTTCTTTACAATCTTGTGCTATTTCTCTGGTACGATTTCGCGCAAGCGACACGAGCTGAGCCCAGAAAAAGGATTTTGACGTAAGGAAAAATCTATTTCTGGGCGATTGGCTCGTGTCGCCAGCGAAATACCCCCCCTACCCACCCATCCCTTCGCTCAAGATTGTCTGCTAACTTCAGGATGACCACTAGAGGCGCAGCAGTCGCAAGCATGGGATGGTGTAGTAGTAGTACTAGCTGCTCCCTCTATGGGACGGCTCCCCCTGAGGGAGGGTTTTGTAGTGGGAGATTTCTATTGGCATTTGGCTCGTGGTAGTGGTCTCACCTCGCCTAGTGTTCATACCGACACCCTCCTAGAGGGAGGTGAGACGAGTCAGTATACTGACCTTTCTTTATTTTATTTGATTCTCTGGTATGTGTTAGTACATTTACCCTAGAAATAATAGATTAAAGGATATTTATTTCGCTGGCGACACGAGCCAATCGCCCAGAAATAGATTTTTTCCTTACGTCAAAATCCTTTTTAATATCACCCAAAAAAATGATAAAATTAACATAGTATATGATTAGATATTTCAGTAGAACTTCTGGAAACAGACACTCAAAGATTAAAAAACTCGCAGTAGCGAAATCTCAATGATATAGATAATTTCTGTAAAAAGTAAGATTAAGAATGTCTCGTAACTTCACCACAGGATAACGAAATTCGACCTGCAAAGGAAACACTCAAAGTTACTCCAAATGAATAAAAAATTGTACTTAGCTTGCTTTTGTGGGAAGTCACGGTGTTCCGATAACGACACACGGCCTTGGTCCTCCTTCTCTATTTAGTGGACGACCTGGTTTGGCTTCAGTTTCCCCGCCCCTGCGCGCTGTTTCGATGATTCGAGCCTTGAAAATCCGATGCTCAGACGCGTTCGGTTTGTTTCTTGCAGTGCCGGAAACGCTCACTAACGATGTTTTCTTGAATGATTCTAATGAGAGACGAAGCTTCCGTTGCCGTAGGAAAAGGACACGTCGGTTTTGTTTCTTGAAGTTATTCACTAACGATGATACTAAGTTGCTTGACGAATCTTGTTGTTTTCTGAAGTCGCTTACTAATGATGATACTAGGTTGCTTGAAGAATCTGCTGCTTTCGTCGTCGTTGACTTCATGATGTATTTTATTCTGTTTTTTCTTCGTAGGACGTTGTAGAGTTCTTCTGGTCCGCTGCCACCAATATTAGGGCTTGTGCCCTTGTATGATAAGGCGCCCTATGAGGTAATGTTAGACTAGCGTAATCTATACGCTAAGTCGGTTGGTATTGCACTTCCTCTTCAATGGAGTGTCTGGGTTTTGTAGATCACTTACGAAGTCGGTATTATCTTTACGACGATGTATTAAACTCATGGTTCGGTGAGGTTCTTGTAGAAAACACAAGGTATAAAAATAGTATAATTTTCTGAAGTTTTACATGATGAAGATCAGGGATGACCGTAAACAAGTCTTTCTGACGATAGCTTGATCGCTTCTTCTGCAATGATGATGCCTAAATCCTATTCTTCTACATGATAAGCTTAGGTAAAGAGGTACAGGTCTTCTAATGACGATAGCTAACTCGTTCTCTCGTCTACCATCTCTGTTACAAGTTATGAAGGAACAGACAGTAGTTCGAACATATGAACATACTATCAGATGACATAGTTTCATCCGAACGACACAATCGAATGAGACACGCTACCAGATCACGTAGGCCGTTTATTGAATAATAGGTCGGGGTAGTTGTCTCAAGCAGGGAGCTTGGACTAATGTTTATAAACAATTGAATGACTACAGGTGACGGCAATGTTATCTTAGCCTACATACTTATTGTATACGTCATCTTTAGCGTCTCTAGTCTGATCACATTCCTGCAACAAGCAATCTGGTTGACCTCTTTAGTTTTAGACTTTTATATATATGGACTAACATTCCATATTTTTATTATGTAAACACTTACATCAATCTGCCGGTAAGTATGTACAAACTTATTGTATCATAACAATATCATTTGTTCATGAAACTTACCTGTCGATATATATATACTGTATTTTCTGAAATCTGACAGAATTTTAAAAACTTCCGACACACGCAGTGGTCGGCCAGGTTGTTAGTACCCATTCCCGCCGCTGGGAGGCGGGTATCAGGAACCATTCCCATTTTCTATTCATAATTTTCTGTCGCCGGTGCTGAAACACCTGTTTTCAGTACCTCCGTCTTAGGATTTTGGAAACTTCATTGCGCTAAGTATCCTAATTGTCTTTTTGATTTATTTCTTGGAATTTGTGGCTAGGCATACGCTATCTTAAATTGATTTGAATTTGATTCATTTTTGCATAAGATATCTGAATCTAGTTAGGCTAGTTTCAGACGGGGTTATCTGCAAAGATAGGGTGTGGCTACCGAAAGCTTCGGTAGATCCGCACTTGGTATGTACGAGGGGTATGGGTCTTGCTTCTTTGTTGAGATTTGTCATGTAAGGAGTGTGGAGACTTTGTCTATTCCGTAAGGAAGACGTATGATTCGTATATGTACGCAATTAATCAGTAAAACATGTCTAATTCCGTGAAGTTTTTGTAGGAAGATGTATGATTCGTATGTACGCAATTAATCAGTAACAAAAGTCAGGGTAGTGACCTGCTAACCTTCCTGTAGACTTTATTTTGCCTAACCCTGTAGTATGGCCTACGGGCTATGTATATGTCTACGAGAGGTGCTCGCTCTCCTTCATTGCTGTGAAGAGTGCTACTTCTGTAATTGTTACTCCTAACCCTGTAGTGTTGCCTTCGGGCCCTAAAACAGTGTCTGTAGAGGAATTGCCCTTTCTCTGATACTCTTTCGATTCGTAACTTAGAATCGAAAGTGCTTGCTTTAGAGAGCAAAAGTGAAGTGCAGAAGGTGCAGTGATACCCCTTGTGTAGTGGAGGGTGCGTCAGATCGGCCTCGTTTCGCCTCTAGGCCGGGACCTCTGCTTGACTCCCAGGACCCTACCCGGGGAGGGAGCATGTCGAAAGCCTAAGGAGGGTTACAATGGAACCCCCACCGATCTGGCGTGCCTTCGGCAGTTCTGATGAAAATCCCCAGACTGCCAAAGTGCGTGTGCGTGCACGAATCCTGAAGGATTGCTTCTCGTCCTCCGAAGCGTCTCCCCATGCAGGGGTTGGAGCTTTCGGAAGGACTCGCGCCCTCTAAATAGAAGCTTTATAGAAGAGAACGCTTCACGCCTCTCTCCTCTCTCTCTCTTGTTATGCGTTTCAGTGAGAAGTAAGAATGGCGAACGTCGCCTGAACTCGTGTCCGTCTTTCCACCGAGAAATACGTAAAAGAAGTCATAGTAGCAGGAAGCTTTTGAGAGCGGACGTCCAAGCTTTTTTACTGTCAGAATAAGAAGGCGTTCCCTCTCGACTTGGATGGGAACGCTTGGATGGACGCCAAGGCCGCGCGCGGTGCACGCCAAGCGCGCGACCAGTGACCGCCGACCGCCCGCCAGTGGACGCCGAGCGCCCGCCAGTGGACGCCGAGCGCGCTCCAGTGGACGCCGAGTGCGCGCCAGTGGACGCCGAGTGTGCACCAGCGCACGCCAGGTGTGTCGCCTGGCTGAACGTTTCTGTTGAACTCTTCAAGCTCTTGTTTCAGATTTGGGCCTAAAGAATTTTTACCTCTACCTTCGGTGATACCTTCTACCTCACCTGCAAAGAATGTGAAGTAGGCAGTGCTTCGGAGGAAGCTTAAAGTGAACAGACAACTTCTTCTTCGAAACCCAGCAAGACATCCGGTTTCGTTGAATTCAAGAGGTCTTCTGTCAATTAATATTGCGTTTTCGCATAGGGTGGAAATGGAGTTAAGGAAAGCTCAAGGGAAGATCTCGTTTGCTCTACCGCAGTCAAGACTTTGTGATAAGGCAGTTACGAGTTATGTAAAAGCTCGACGTCCTACACGTCATGACGCTCGACTACTTTCGGTAGGATTCTTGCAAAAGCACTCATCAAGAGGACGCTCTTCAGGAAAGCGCAAGACAGGACTTCCTTTGCCATACTGCCAATAAACGATTGATACGGGAATCGGAAAATAATATGCTCGACTTCCTGGATTACGTTTTGTCAATTCAGTGATTTTCCCCCATTGACAATATACTATCGTTTTGTCAAGTAAGTGGGTATCCCCTCATTGACAAAATATCTCTTTGTCCCGTAAATGGGTTAGTTCTCATTGACAAACATCTTTAACTTTATATTGCGTAAGCGGATAAGCTCTTATTGACAAGATTCGGAAGAGCTCTCATTCATCATTCGCAGACTCGTACAAGAAATAGACTTGTAGACTACGTCAATGACCGCTTATGTCCAGTAACATAAGAAGCTTGAGCTGTCTGCTTCGATTCTCTAAGTTTTGTTCATGAAACTTGCCTGTCAGATATGTATGTAGCTATTTCCGAATTCAGCTATATATATGTCTGCCAGGTAAGTATGAACAAACTTTATTGTAATATAATATCATATTTTGCCTTGCGTTATTTTCTACTGGTTGGTTTCAAGTCTATACGCTTGATGTAGTTACTTCTTCGGATGGCACCGGAGCTCTATTGTCCATTATTTTAAGGACATTTAATCGTTACTCCTGCAGCCTTCCAGGAGTTTCCGATTTATCTTTTACACCGTTGTATGGTAGTGTTCTGACGACACAAACGCATCTATATATTTAGCGTTTTCTGTTTCGCTTAAATATACCAGCTTGAGAGTCTCTTTCTGCTCAAAAAATAACGGACCTATTTCTTCGTAGAATAGGGTAGCTGGCAACCCAGACATAAAGTTAAGAGACGACGTTCGTAAGCTGCTGGCTGCTGCTGTGTCTGTCTCCCAGTCCAACCGAGCCAGTAACAGATCATGCGCTGTCATGCGCGGTAGGTTACGTCTCTCTCTCCTGTGGGATGACTGACTAACCGTTTATCTCTGTGCTGGCGGTTACGTCTCTCCTGCGGGATTGACTGACTAACTGTATCTCTGTCCTACAATCACGGACTTTAGCCTAAGATTGAGGGGATTTCTTACCGTGAATGAATAAACGTTGCATTCATTTTCCCCTACTATGTTCAACAGAGTTTTATCTCTTAATCCTTTCGGTGCTCGTTACCGCACGGTATAGAACTACGAGTCATACCGCAAACATTGCACTTTTATATGCTCTCCTGCTTAGGCAAAGCGCAGCCTTATTAGGGAAGTAAGGCATACTCGGGGAGGGAACGGATGAGCTTGCTGACCATTTCCTTCCTGAAGAAGTTGTTTCCCCGAATAGACTGCAATTCAGACCTACACAGTTTTTTCCTACCGGGAAACTGAAATATTATTCAAGATCTAGGAATGAATGATTCTGAACATCTCTCAGTGCGTCCTATCACCTTGAGGTGATAGAACGGAAAGCTGCCCGGACATCTGGGAATAGGGTTTCGAATGTCCTGGACTTATCTTAATCTGAAAGAAGTAAAAGCAATTCGGTCGTCCCTCTAGTCCTCGAAACGAGTTTTTGGAACCAGTGGTCCAGATCAACTCTGATATTCCACAGCTCTCTCATATCTTAAGAAGTATCTTCTCTCGGTCCCTGTTCGAGTTTACAAGAAAGAGCCTATTATAACAACAGGCGTAGAATGTAACGATCCTCTAGAGGTTCGTTACAGGATTGCAAAAGTCCGTACGAATCGTCTCGATCGACAGCAGCAACTATTGACTTCCGAGTGGAATCTTTCTTTAGAAGTATGTTGAGAGTTGTGGAGACTTTAGGGACGCCCTTTCATTCTTCTCTTCGATATGTTGAGGACGAAGAGGCTTCTTCTTCTCTGCTCCCTTATTCCTCGATCCGGGATCGGTACCATTAAAGCGCCATCCTATGATATTGAACGGGGATGGATGTTTAGTCTCTTTTCCCCCCTTTTTTTTCAATCGCTTAGGACATGTAATAAAATGGATTTTATGACGTCACAGGGAGCGACAAATGACGGCTTGATCGCCCCATTTTGGCCTTCAGGATCCTGGATTTCCAAGATGGTCACGTCCTTCCTAGTTCACTTTCCAAGGACCTTTTCCGAGAGAGTTGGTCTACTCTAACTCGAAAGTACCTATAACCTCTCCGCTCTGAGTCTGACTACGTTCAGACTATCGAGATGTTGACAGGAATAAGATTACCGTTCTTCCATTTCCGTCTGAAGAATGGGATAAGCTGGCAGTCACAACTATTAAAGAATACGCAAATATGTTGTTGACGGCCTTTGGGCTCAGAGATTTGCTTCTGTCAAACAACAAAGCCCTTCACGATCTTTGAGTTCTGTGGAATCTCGAAACTCGCCTCAACCATCTACTTTTTTGTCTCACCTGTTTTCTCGGAGTCAGACACTCGTGCGAGATCAGGCGACACTATAGTAGCCCTGAGTTTCTTGTTGACGAAGTCGGTTTGCGTTTATACACCACCGATGATCGTGTAACATGAGACCAGGTTGGACTGTCAGGCATTCTTCCTTCGGGACTGAATCGCCTTTTTGCTCCTCGCTCCTTTCTCCTGGCACCAGAAGCTCGAGTCAGGAGTTGCTCAGGAGTTGATTTGCTGACGACGTTGGGTTGCGTTGATACACCCCCCAAGGTTTGCTTAGATTGAATCGCCCAGGCAGTCCAGACACTCATCCTTCAGCGAAGAATAGTGCCTTATGGTTCTTCAGGGTACAGCCTTGCTGTCCTTGATTCGTCTGACTGATCAACTGGTCGGTCACCTGACTTTAGTACAGACGGACTGACTGTGCACTTTAGTACAGACGGACTGACTGTGCATGTCCAGATCGAAGCTTTCAATATGGAACTTAGACGTAGTCTGAAGTTCTTGATGTCAAACGCATTCGAACCTCTCCTACCTGTTTTAACTTCTTGCATGTGATCAGGAAGGCCTTCTTCTAACCACCCTAGATACGACAAAGAGGGTTAGTGAGATTTTAAGCCATCGTCACAAGTTTTGGCTTTAGAGAACACAAGGCGGTGTGCTCTCTTAAGCCTTCCGTTGTGGCCTAAGAATGGAAACCCGTTTTGTCCTTGGGCCAGGAGCTTGGAAGCAAGGATGGCACAAGTTAGTGGGCAGGAGCCAGAGAGAGTCCTGTGCCTGTCGGGTCTCTCAAGTTTTATCTACATAAAACTCAAGAAAGTCGAAGTCATTCGGGCAATCTGCAGTGTTCCGAAAAAGACCAGACTTGCCCATATCGAAGAACACCCTGGCTTTAGTGTTAAGGAGTTCTTTCAAAATGCTCCTTCATTGTGTTTGCACAAAGATTTGAAATCTTTTTATCTGAATGCTCACGAGGTGAGGGCGCGGCCTCGGAAGCATTTCAACAGAGCATGGCACTCAGCAACATCCTGAGTACCATGTTTTAGCGAAGCAACTCTGTGTTCACTTCACACTCCCTGCGAGATGTGAAGATGGCATATGAGATCTGCTGCTCGCTAGGGCCATACGTTTGTCTGCAGACACAATCTTGGGGGCAAGAAGTACCACTCATCCTATCCTGTAGAAAATGGTTAGGAAGAGCTCTTAATTTAGTTGTTGAGTGCAATCAACGGCGACTTCTTAACTATTAAGCCTTAGTTAAAACACCTTACTTTGGCTAGGTTGGTCAGGTGGTGATATATATATATATATATATATATATATATATATATATATATAATATATCTATATATATATATATATATATATATATCTATATATATTAATTATATATATTATATTAGATATATATATATATATATATATAATTATATATATTTTTTTTTTTTTACTTCTTAGCCCTCATGGTATGGTCAATATGGTCTAGTCACGTCGTGGTCTCGCCCCTGTGACAGATCATCTGGAGTGCACCAGCTATATAGGTCTCTACCTCGCTGGCAACTCTAGTAGCACAAGCAGACTTACGTGGCAGTAACCACGAAGCCAGCTATGCTAACAGGTGGAACCAATATGTAAAACATCTGCATGCATTTTGTTTCCCAAAATCCTTCTATTCTGTCCCTTCCCACCTCCAACGGTGGGATTCAGCTATATATATATATGTGACAGGTAAGTTTCATGAACAAAATGATATTGTTATGATACAATAAAGTTTGTTCATACTTACCTGGCAGATATATATAATCAAGTACCCACCCACCTCCCCTCAGGGGACAGTGGGAAATAAAATTATGAATAGAAATGGGAATGGTTCCTGATACCCGCCTCCCAGCGGCGGGAATGGGTACTAACCACCTGGCCGAAACCACTGCGTGTGTCGGAAGTTTTTAAATTCTGTCGGATTTCAGAAAATCAGCTATAATATATATCTGCCAGGTAAGTATGAAAAAACTTTATTGTATCATAACAATATAATTTTTCATACATTCAACTTCCCTGACAGATATATACTTAGCTAAGAACTCCGTCTTCCCCGACAGAAATTCGAATTTCGCGGCACACGCTACAGGTAGGTAGGTCAGGTGATCTACCGTCCTACCGCTGGGTGGCCAGGTAATAGGAACCATTACCTTCTAGAACCAGATTTTTCTCTGTTGCCGTATTGTAAACATACGTTTGTGGTACCTCCTGACTTGATTTTCGTGTTTCATCGCCATCGATCTTCTGGGCTGTCTTTTTCAGGGAAGTACTGGGTCTTTGGTTCGGCATACGCTTTTATTAACTTTTTAATAAATTTGACTTCGAAAATTTCGAAGAATATATGAAGTGTAACTACCGAAGTTTTCGGTAGACACTCATATAGTTTGCAAGAAAAGGAAATATTAATATTTATTCATTAATACGTGTAATAAGTGTTAGAACTTGATTGAGGAAATATAAAACTCTAACTTCCTACTTTAGGAAGTCAGAAAAGCATATAACTTTTACGCTTCCTTTAGAAGCTTTAATAGCTCTCGTGCTAACGAGCAGTTAGAGTATTAACAGTAATAGTAGTTTTTGCATCCTCATCACCTTCTTACTCCACAGAATCTACAAATTCATAAATTTGAAGATAAATGGATGTAGCTCAAAATGCGAGCTCTTATAAGGTAAGAAGTGAATTTAGTGTTCCCAGTGCAGTGGAGGGTGCGTTCTGATCGGCTCTGTTTCGCTCCCAGGTCTAGACCGCTTCCAAGCTCCCTGGCCCAGAGGAGAAGGAAAGTCGAAAGCCTTACGGAGGTTATGGAGAATCCCCACCGATCAGGCGTCCCCTCGGCAGGATCTGTAGAACGTCCCAGACTGCCAAGTTCGCCATTGGAAAGGCGTCCTAAAATAGTGGAGGGTGTGTCCGATCGGCTCTGTCTCGCTCTCAGGCCTAGATCTCTTCCAAGCTCACATGCCCAGGGAGGAGGAAGAAAGTCGAAGCCTTTCGGAGGTTATGGAGAATCCCCACCGATCGGTGTCCCCTCGGCAGGATCTGTAGAACGTCCCAGACTGCCAGGGATAGCCATTGGAAAGGCATCCTTAAAAAAGTGTGTCCTCTTCTTCCGTTTCTTCATCTTACGTCCGAAAGACGAAGAATGTACATGTTTGGAGTTCGGACGATCTAGCGCGTTCTCTGAAAACTAAGAGAACACTGAGCGCCAACTGGACTACAGCGAAGAGCCAGCCAGGAAAGCCGCGTTCCAACAAGCAAGCGCGAGCCACGTTCCAAAAGCCAGCAGCGAGCCGCGTTCTTACCAACAGACTAGCGCGAGCCGCGTTCCTACAGCCAAACGTGAGCCGTGTTCCAGCAACTGAGCGCAAGCCGCGTTCCAGAAAATTTTTCTTGGCGCAAGGCGCCTTCAAAGAGAAAACAGACGGCTAGACCGAGGAGCCTTATAGTAGAGTGGCAATCAGAAAAGGGATCCTTCCATTGAACGTTTACGGGCAAGAGGCTCCTAAAAGGAGACTAGTAGGTGCTCGGAACTATCAGGGCGCACGGGACCTTCCACGCAAGCGGAACGTTCCAGGAGCGAGTCTCCTTTCTAGCGTGCGGAACATTCCAGGTGCGCAGAACTATCCGACGCCAGGCGCTAGGCGCAAGGATCCAGGCGCCAGAATATTCCAAAATCTTCTTTTGAGAGAGAGGTCAGTTGCGAGGCTCCTCTTTGAGTTTTTAACTTGAGCAACTTTCCCCTGGCAAATGTGCAAGATGTCTCACAGGCGGCCGTCGCTTTTGTCAGAAGGATTCTGATACTAAGAGAAGCCCTTTTTCATTATTCAGAAAGAACTCCTGTGTTAGGCAGTTCCTCTCAACGCGGACTCTCCTCTTCATTCATGCTCTTCCCTCGTTATGAAGGCAGGCAAGAGCTTTGGGAGTTTTTTTCTTAATAAGAATCTCATCGACGTTTGTTTGGGTATGATGGCGGATAGGAAATATCTACTTCCTTCCATAAACCCTAGAGATGAACAGGAATTCTGTCTCTTCCGCGATTTATGAGGAAATCATGAAGATTTAAAGAGTTCCTGGATTAACTTCCTTCTTTAAGGAGATATATATACTCTTTTCTTGTTCTATTAACGAAAAGAACGAAGATAGTAGAAGGTAATAGTAGTCTGCTGTATGAGAATACGATACGGTCAAATCATAAACACATACCGTAGTTACTTCTTTGTTGTGCAACTCAATTACCAGTATCCTTCTAGGACTTTCCTAGGAAGGACTACGCTTAAAGGGATTGTTAAGACAACACCTTCTTAGCTTCTAGATTTATCGAAGTCTTGTTTCGCTTAAATATGCTTTAATAAGAACTTCCTGAAGTTCGATAATAATTTTATAAGATTCCTTTATTGAATGGAGTAGCTGGCAACTCTGGAAGAGTAAGGCCAGACGGCTAACGGAGACTGCTATCGCTTAGACCAACGCAGTACCATCTAGTTCGCGGTCATGAGTGGCCGGTTACATCTCTCTCTCCTGCGGGATGGAATAACTAACCGTATCTCTCCCCTACAATCGCCGTCTTAGCCTCGGATTGAGGGGATAGTTAAGCTAACATAAATAAAATATTGTCTGCCTTTTGCTAAGAAGCTTTCAGTAAGAGAGATATTACAACCTTTCAATGCTGTTTACCGTAGGTAACATTATTAATGGATTCTATCGCATCAGAACATTATATTATATAATGCTCTCATGCTTACGAAAGCATAGCTTATTAGAGTACCTGCTCAGGAGAAGATGGATGAGTCGGATGGGAAACATTCTCTTCGTGGCAGAAGTTGTTTCCCTGAATGGACTATACTACGTATATAAAAGTTTTTTCCTACTAAGAACGGAATTAACATGTTATCACTTTCATATACCAATGTCCACGTCCGTATACCAATGTCCACATCCGTACACCAACTTCCACATCCGTGTACAAACTTCCTTGTCCATATACCAACGTCCACATCAGTCTACCAAAGTGACTTTGGCAAAGTCCACGTAGGTGGTTCATCGCATGACTGAGTTCCAGTGTCTTCCTTTTCAAGTTGTATTACCTGTATTGGGAGTGTAGTTCTTCTAGTGGAAGCAAAGACAACCTACCTAGAGTAATTTGGAACATCTGTTTAAATGCCAATCAGTGGATTCATTCAGACAAGCCATCCGGCCTGCTATAATTATGATTGGATACTTGGATCTAGGCCAAGAAGGCTTCAAGGAGAGAGAAGGTAAGGAAAGGCTAGCCTTTCTGTTTTAGCCTAGCCTAAGTAATTGAATTCTTACCTGGCATGTAGTTAGTAGTTTAGGTCTGTTTAACTTAGCCTGACTAGTTCAAACCTACCTTAACTGGCTTAAGTGCTTGAGTTCTTAGCCTAACTATTCAAGGCTACAATATCCTTAGCCTAACCGAACTAGTTCAAAGCTACTTCAACTTAACCTAGCCTAAGTGCTTGAGTTCTTAGCCTAACAAGTGCTGAGTTCTTAGATAGCCTAACCAAATCCAGGCTACCATATCTTTAGCCTAGCCTAACTAGTTCAAAGCTACTTTAACCTACTCTAAGTGATTGAGTTTTTAACCTAGCTTAACTAGTTCAAGCTACCTTAACCTAGCTAAGTGTTGAGTTCTTCAGCCTAGCAAGTGCTGAGTTCTTGGCCCAGCCTAACTAGTTCAAACAAAGCTATTTTATCCTTAGGCTAGCCTAATTAGTTCAAAGCTACCTCGATCTAGCCTAAGTGATTAAGTTCTTAGCCTAACCTAACTAGCCGAAGCTATCCTAACTTAGCTGAAGTGCCTGAGTTCTTAGCTTAGGAAGTGGGTGAGTTCTTAGGCTAGACTAGCATATTATTCAATGGTTGCACTAGTTGAACCTTCCCTTGCATATTTATCTAGCCCAGATGGTTGGGTTCTAGGCCTAGCCTAGATTTGGTAAACATATTTCTCCATATTCTGCTAGCCTAAGTGTTGGAGTTTCTGCCTAGCATGCTGGTTTGAAATTATGAATTTTTGGGCATAATCTTCAAAGGTGCCAGATGTTCTACTTCTTGATTCTGAAAGATTTTCACATTCTTTAAGAAGTTGGCTCTGGGTTGAGTTAGGTGCAATTCCTAGCTTAACCTTCCTATTCATACAAGTAACCAGATCAGTAATGTAGCTCATATTCTGATGGTCTTATCTTTAAAGTAAGTAAGATCCATCTTGGCTCTGTTTATGTTGCTCGGGATCACTAAAAGGGTTTAGGGGGAAGACCTATCACTATAGGGCAACTCCTTTGATGAGCAGCTTACTGATTGTATGTCAGCAAGAGGGATCACCTCATAGGAAATCTACTGTTTAAGAAGCACTTTTTCTGGGCAACTCATAGGCTTCTCCCAGGTCTACAGTGCTTTTACTTTGTCATGCAAAAAATTTAGAAGATATTCTTAAAATCATATCTTCTAAATATTTTGTTTAGGACATCCCTATGGCTTATCATATTGTCTTTTAGTCTACTCGGCAAGACCGCTTGTTATCCCCTCTTCGCGATATTTTCTTTTCTGCCAGCTCCACACATTTGTTACCAGTCCGAGTATGCATCAGTGTGTGGTCAACACCCGTGTGGTGCTCATGGTAAGCTACATTCCAGGTAAGAGGTTGGGGTGAGGTCCTATGTATGGAGTAGTATCTGAATCAGGACCTAGTGGCTTGCCTTTTATCTTTGGGGAAAATTCATGTTAGACCTCTTTGCACTCTTCAATAGTAATCTGGAGGTTTAGGATTTTCTTCCTCTGCTGGTAGAGGATGTTCTTTAGCATCCTTGGCACAGTCTCCAGGGTGTGTATTCCCCCGGTTCTGCCAGATCCATCAAGTTCTGGACAGAGTAGTCTGCCAGTTCCTTCTGGTCCTGGACAGAGTAGTTTACCCACAGGAATTTCAGGGTCCTTGGTGGTGCCTCTGTGTCCACAGGAAGAGTGGTTCCCATAACTTCTGTATCTTTTGTCAGCAGTTCCTAAAGAGATGCTCCATGGAGACACTCTTACTAGCCTCATGTGGAAATTTTCCTACCGGTCGGTAAGATCTCTGTTGCTTCATGGCCGGAGAGTGTTGAGTATCTCCTAGAGTGGGAAGCTTTTCTTGCAAAGCAGCAAGCCACTTGAGCTCCGTTCAAACCACTATGTCAGTCATCAGTCAGGAATCTGACTCTAATGAAAGTTTTCTTGTTGGCCTTGCCTTCCTCGAAGCTTCATGAGTCAAGTTATAACATTAAAATCCCCAGAGGTGAGACATCTGTATCCTTCGAATTTGTCCCGGATTTCATAGGCAAGACTCAAAATCCCTTGGTTCATAATGGCAGATTTGTCTTGTTTTCATTTTTCTCCTGAATGAATTGTTGGACATAATACATAGAAGTTTTTCCCTTGTCCTGTCAGAGTTCTGCCCTCGGTGTTAGCGCTGGTTGGTCCAGAATGGAAGCTTCCAAGATTTCCTTTTATTCTGACTATGTGAGGTGATTATGCAGGCATACTCCTCATCGGATAGTTCTGTCACAGAGTCTGTGCAGGCTAAAGCATATAACACCAGAGGAATGAGTTCCTCTTTGGCAATTACGAAGAATTTGTCTGTTCTTATAGGGTTTTGAATGCTGGTTCCTGGTGTCAGTAACCCACGTTCACCTTCCTTTCCTGAAGGATATTGCCCACAAGTCCTTGGCCACTTTTTTTCCTTGGCTCTGGTGGTGGCTGCCCAACAAGATATGTAACTCATCCAGTTTCCCCAGCGGGACAGTTTGTATCTTACCTTAGATGATTGTGTGGGAGAGAGAATGAGGGAGAAGGCTGGTCTCCTTACCCTTTTTTCCTTTCTTCTTCCTGTTGGCAGGTTGAAAAATATGACCCGACATAAGCTGGAACTGGTCTGATACAGGTGAGTGTGGTAGCCATACTGACTGCAATTATTTGGTTTGTTCCTGCACAATAAATAAATCTGCTTCTCAGTAGCACTTGCTCTTATCTCAAACAAGGGTAGAAAGAAGTGGTAACAAATTCCTATGGCCTATGTGGTTTGTTGCTTGAACAGAGTTCTTTTTACCTTCAACGAATTCAGTGAATCTGGACATGTCTCATTGTCTTTATCCCAGAAGGTTGAGTTTTAGATACTCATTTATCTATTCTCACATGGGCCCAGACCCCATCTTTAGAACTTTATCTTCAAGGAAGGGTGGTTGCGTGGGCTGAATACCCAGCCAGTTTCAGGATACTTGTACCCCCCTCCAAGTATGAGTCTATCCTATTGTTTAAGACTGATGGTTTATTCTGCATATGAACAAATGACAAATTTTTTAATCGATTTGTATTTTTCATAACTAACAAACCTGAGGTCTTAACATTAACTGCCCTCCTCTAGCCACCCCTCTCATATCCTGGTTTGGAAGAAAGACTGGTGCATCACGAGGTTCCAAGCCTGGTTGGTGACCAACATCCACCTCATATACACATGAGTTGAGTTGCCAGATGCCACAGATTCCTTGCTTTACAATCTTTGATTGTTTTAACACAGGTTTCCAGCTAGCGCCAGAAGAATGATCTTATTGTTAAGACCTCATTGTTAGCTATGAAAAATACAAATTGATTAAAAAACTTGTCATTTTGGTTGAAAGTGCAGGTGTGAGTGTTTCTGTGATGCCACCCCAGGATTTGTTGCATTCTACTAATCTCATGAATGTCATTTTCAACCAGTTCAGTTGGAAACTTTCAGTTCTCCTCAAACTTAGACCCGTCACTGGCTCCTTTACAGCATTGACTGGATAATATTTTATTGCTTTTGCAGAAACCTGCAGTACTGCAGGCAGCCTCTGCAGAATCCTACCTTATCCCTGATTTCTTTGGATGATAATTCCTGACCAAGACATGACTCCCTCTCCTTACGCATCTTTACTCAGGCTTTTACTACAGAACTTCTCAGAGTTCTTTTCAGCTGTGACTCCATCCTCTCTGGATGTTTATGATGAGTAATCAACCATTGGACTACTCCAAGCTTCCTAAAATGGTCATTTCTTCCTTGCTGAAGAAAGCACTACGTGGAGTGGAGAGGTGGCTTTCTGAGAAGAGGGAACAAGGAAAGGCATGCTTTAGTATTCCACCTTCCTGTCTTTCACATAGTTGTTACTTGTCCTACGTTACAGGAGAAGCTCCTTCCCTGGCAGTGGCTGCCTCCTCCCAAGGGAACTTCTCAGGACTCATTAATGTGGGTCGGAGATCCGCTCTCGCTTCTGCAAAAGTATTCTTTTTGGCTCTGGAAATGGATAATTTATTAAAGAGCTTTTTTAAAGCTTTTGAAGTGTTAAGCTTTCTTGACTGGTATATAGGGGCTGCAGCCAAGAAAGTTCATGATCACTGTCTTCCCAAAGGCCGTGCTACTGAGTACTGAGTTACTCAAATTTCTTTCTTGCCCTGATAAAGCAGTTAGGGATGGTTAGCTGGAGGTGGTGGCTCTCATGCAATAGCCATACTCACTAAGGGGACTTTGGCTTTCCTTTACGTCCAAGGGAGTAACAACTAATCAAAAGTTGGCCTTTCTGTTTTCCACGTTTGACAAGCATCATTTGTTTCTGCATGCACCATTGAGTGAGATTGCTTCTCACTTGCACAAAAAATCAAAGCAGGATCTGTATCCTCTTTTCTTCAACTGCAGCCCTTTCGAGGGTGCAGACAGAGGTCGTGATACAGGCCTTGAGCGATTAAAAAAAAAAAATCAACAAAACCATTCTCCCGTAAGTGAGAACCTGGTCCTCCATGCCCCAGTAGGGGCCAGGCTACATCTCTTCTGGGAGAGATGGAGCATGAAAAGGGCAGATCAGTGGGTAGTGGGAGTGCTGAAAGAAGGATATTCCATCCCCTTCAGGAAGAGGCCACCCTTAACCAACACTCCTGTTGTAGAGGCTTCTGATATTTTTTATATGGACACAACTGGGGAAGTATGATGGAAAAAGACTGGGGGTTATTAAATGAAACTCTGATTTTCCTTAACCTAATTTATTTCTTTAATATGACACTGGTTATAAAAAAAATCTTAATTTGATAAACTTTCTCCTCCTATACCTAATTTAGCCTAACTTAATACTATAGTTCCTCAAAACGTATCCTAGATTTTCCCCCCAACTATCAAAAGAACCTTAACCTAATTAAAGAACCCTAATCTAACTCTTCATTCTAAATTTACAATCCTCCCGTTTTAATACTATTAAAAGAACTCCTTATACTAAAGTTTTCCCCCAACTGTGGTCTTTAAGACTTCTCCAGATTGGAAGTCAGCTTGCTCCACATCAATCAATTCGTATAAAGTTGTCTATATCCTTCTTCCTACTGGAAAGATCAACCGGGATTTTGTTTCTCCTTTTAACTCTGTTGAGATTGGCACCTGTTAGGGTTTAGCGTCATATTATGGAGGAGTTATGGAGTTCCATTTGACAACGTCTGTGAGAGAGAGAGAGAGAGAGAGAGAGAGAGAGAGAGAGAGAGAGAGAGAGAGAGAGAGAGGGGGGGTAGTTGGTGGTTGGATGGTTAACGACTGAATTGGCTTTTGGCAAGTTCTGGGTTGTTTGCTGGTGCTGTTGGAGTTTAGAGTTCTGTGTTTTCAGTCAGTCTTTAGTCAGAAGCTGTGATAGTCAGTAGTGTTGGCAGCAGTCTGTGAAGGCATTGATAGCTATAGTCAGAAGTTTTGTGTTTTGTTAATTTGTTGTTTGGTTGTTGTGAGTTGATGTTGTTTGCTTTGGAGATGTTGTGCCTGTGCTGTTGGATTTGTTGTGCTTGTGAGTTTTGTTGAGTTTTGTAAGTTGTTGTATTTGAGGGTTGTTGTTGGGAGCTGTTGTGGTTTCTTGGTGTTGTTAGTGGGTGTGCGTGTTGGCTTGTTGTGTTGTTTTTTTGTGTTAGTGATTGTTTTTGTAGTGGTCTTTTGTTATGGTTGTATTCCTTGTTTGTTGTTAGGTTGTGGTTGTGTTCCTTGGTTGTTTGCTGTGTTGAGTTGTGGTTGTGTTCCTTGGGTGTTGTGTTGTTATTGGGTTGTGGTCCTTGTTGTTGTGTTGTTGTTGAGGTATTGGATTGTGGTCCTTGGTTGTTGTGTTGCTGGGTTGGGGTTCTTGGTTGTTGTCTTTGTTGTTGGTTGTGTGTTATGACGGCCATATCCAGTGGACAGTACAGCTCCTCGCTCTGAGTGTGTCAAGAAGCAGTTGGTAAGTACATGTGTTTTGAGAGTTTGTGTGTATTCAGTAGTGTAAAGAGGAGTGTGACTGACGGTGAATTTGGTAGCCGGATTGATTAAGTGTATGTGGGGGGATTGTGTCTGCTTGCTTTTTAAGCTTGTGATTACGCCACATTATTCTTTGGCGCCCGAACAGGGACTGTTGGTGCGGCAGCTGCAGGATGATTGGGGTATTGAGTTGTGTGATTGGTGGAGAAAGTGAGGATGGAAGGGTTGAAGGAGATAGAGAGGCTGAAGGAGGAGTTAGAGGGGTGGTTCGAGGTGGGCCTTTAACTGTTAAGACCTCAGGTTTGTTAGTTATGAAAAATACAAATTAGTTTACAAATTTGGTATTTGTCATACACGAAACAAACCTTCGTCTTAACATTAGGATAGACTACTATTGGAGGGAGGTAAGTCTCTACAACTGACTGGGAGTTTTGCCACCTTATCCATTTCCGAATATATAGGGAAATTCTAAGAGAATGGACAATGAACCTAGGACCAAAGATATAAGCGGATCTATTGGTTTCCTCCCACTGGGTGTAGATACCATTCTACTGTTTACTCTTGTCCCTTGCGACTGGATCCACCTTCACCCCTCTTTTCTTATTATCCAGAGGGGTGTGTTGCTACTGTTACTGTTGGCGAGGGAAGCTAAGGAAAGATTGGAAGTGGAGAGTGAGAGGTTGAGGGAAGAGTGTGAGGAGCTGAAGAGCGAATTAGAGGAAATGAGAGGAATGCTAAGGAGTGCGAAAGTGGAAATGAAAGAAGAGGTGAAAGGAGCGGAAGAGAGAATGGTTGAGAAAATGGACAAAAAATTTGGGGTAATGATGAATGCAGTGCAGAGATGATACAGGAAATGATGAAGGGATTCATGGGAGAGGGAGCTGTAGGAGGTAGGCCTACTGGGTCTTGTGACGGGCCAAGAGTGGTAAAGAAAGTAAAAGAGCAAGTGGATGAGAGTACGAGTGACGAAGGTGATTTGGTTGTGATAGGCAAAGGAAAGAAGGGGAAGACACAGGGTAATGATAAACCTGAGGACAAGAATAAGAAGGGGGCTGAGGAAAAGAAGAAGACTAAGGGAAAGAAGGTTAGTAAGGGTGATGGACAGGATAAGAGTAGGACTGAATACATTGGGGAAAGGACTGAGTGTGATTTAGATAGTGGTGAGTGGAAACAGGTAGGTAGAAAGAAGGGTAAGAAGAGCGTAGTCAAGAGTATGGACGTGAGTATGGAAGTGGATTCGCTGTAGTATTTGGAAGAGGGAAAAAGGGGTCAGAATGGAGGTAGTGAGAGTGAGAGTGAGCACCTTTTATTGTTCCATCAACTGCCACAGCCACAAGTTAGGCCCACAACCACTCCAGCACAGACTTTCTATCATAGTTCCCATCAGTAATGGAGGAGCTGGAAGAAGGGTGGCACTTATCAAGTGTTTTTGCTTCTGCAATCTAGCAGCTTTGAGTTCTCTCACTGTGTTCCTTAACACTTCCTTGCTTTATCACTTCCTCTTTTTTTAACTACTCTTTTAACTGTGATTTTTTTTTCTTTCTATCAGGCGGGGGCATCATTTTAGGGGGCTGGGGGGCAACTGCTCCCAAGCCTCAACTTTCCCCCCCCCAGCCTCAACTTGTCCCCACAAACCTCAACTGGCCCCCCCAAACCTCAACTTGGCCCCCTTACCCTCTAAGTCCCAAGAAGTAACAGCATGTTTTCTTTTTAAATGTGCAATCATAAATTTATGAAATTCTTGAAATATTGTGTTTCTTGGTTCTTGGCTGACCGTGATGATTAGATAAACAAACAGTAGTGGGAGTATATCATTTTTGCTACCTTGCTCTTGTGGCTTAAAAAAATACATATAATAGCTCAAAGTAAAAAAAAACCCCAGATGATTAGGCTCGCTTTGCTCGTCAAACTGTCTTTGCCCCCCAACAAAAATCTGAAATGACACCCCTTCTATCAGATAAGGTTAAATAGGAGTAAGTTATTTCTAATTGTCTACTCATCAAACTTTAATTTGTTACTGATCCTGAACTTTAGTTAAATGTTCTGCAAATTTGCATGCTCTTCTTGTGCTCTGCTTGGCAACATTCAGTTCACTGCAAGAAAAAAAAGAAAAAACAAACATGAATAATAAAATAACTAAATCCTATGACACACAAGCAAACAAACATTTAAAAGAATAAAATGAAAAATTAACCATATTCAGCCTACATTTAGCCTACTACACTATCTCTTACTGAAATAAAGGAAATCTCATTTCCTTTTTTTTCTATTTTCAAAATCCCTTTCTCTACCCATTCATACTCTGGAACTGGACCTTGACTTTGGGTCCATGGGCTCTCATGTATCACCTCTTCTTTGCTGACCCCTACTCCAACTGCATCAAACTCATCCAGTTTTGGTTCGTCGGCATTAACCCCACTAACACCTGACATGGCTTCTATCATCTCTTCTATACTATCACTTAGCTCTGCTAGGCTCCAACTCTAAGTTATCCAAAATTCCACATCTCTCACTTTATGCTAACTTTCTCATTCATACTCACTCCCACACTCACTTTTTCAATGCTGTCACTCGAAGGAAACTTACACTGCATGTACGTATTGTCTTTCTCATGACGCGGTGTTGTTCCCAATCTCTCCAAATCTTGCGTATTCTTCTCCATATTCTTTGTACTCTTCAAGTTCACTCCTTCCACATTCTTCTCAAATACCTCAAAATGAATTTCACCCTCATTCGCACTGCCACCAAACAACACCACAAGGGTATTTTCACTCCTCACACTTGCTGATTTCTCAAACCCCTCAAAATCAAACGACCCATCCCTTGTACTCAACAAATAATCTAGTAAACATCCACTTACTCTTTCTACTACTTTTCCCATTAGACCTCTTTCATTCCACCAAAGCTATCTGTTCATCTCTCCAATTTATATCTTCTATTTCTTCACTCTCCCTTTCCTTCTCCTCCTTCAACAATTTCTCAATGGGGTGTTCCATTATGTGCTTTGTTGGTTCTCTTCATTTTCTTAACTGATTAGTGTGCTCTTATTACCTTTACATTTCCTTCTTCACTCCTGTCTTCCAACACATAACTCAACCCTTGTGACCACACTGTTTTCACTACATAGGAGCCTTCATATTTATCCCGCATCTTATTCCCTGTCAATCTTCCTCTCTCATCCACTTCCTTCAACACTCTATCTCCTACTCTGAAACTTTCAAACCTTTCATTAGCCTGCCTCCACACATCCCGCTCTTCTTCATTCAAATCCAACCTTGCTCACATATCCATTAGGTATACATCACTACCACTCTTCCTAACAACAAATGTCATTCCTTGTCAATATTCGTAACATCTCACTAAGAGTCCCTATAGTTCGTTCCACTAACCCATTAGCACTCGGCATGTATGGAATTGTTACTACATGCTTGATTACCCCATTCTCTCAACATTTGCTCAGAAGGTCTACCAACAAACTCCGGGCCATTGTCACTCAACATTCTTACTGGTTTCTTTACACATGCAGGGTGCAAGACCATACTGGCCACTCTTGCAATGCATTCACTATTTTATTCTTCACTGCTGCACAACTTATAAAACTTACTTTTATGATCTACTGTAATGACCACAGCTACATTTCCTCTTGTAGTTACCAGCAAAGTTACACAATCAGTTGCCACTAACTCAAATGGTTCTTTCATACTCAGCTTTAAAACAGGTAGGCTAGCAAACAATCTTCTGATGTTACTGTCACTGTCAAGCATTTCCACTGCATCTCTCCTCAATTCCTCAACATGTGTTGTCAGCAATTCATTCTCACTCTCGTCCAACACCACTATGTCTGCCTCCTCACTCAGACTCCTGTCAATCACTCCCACAAACCTGGCAGTATTTACTGCCTCATTTTGAATTTTCCATATTACAACTTTGTCTTTCAACAGAACTGCTTTCCCAGCATCTACTACCAATCCATTCTTTCTCAAGAAATCCATCCTAAACAGGAAACAATACAGTATTTGGTCATCTCCCAGTACCACAAAACATGCTTCTGCCTCAAACTGTCCCCACTTTACCTTCAGCCACTTCGTCGTGTCCAACTGATCATCCTGCTATACCTCTTATTGACACATTCACCACTCTCCTTTTAATGTTCCAACTCACTTTCTCAATATCCCTAATCATGCCAAGCGCCTCAGCGACGTGATTGGTATGATATTAGCGTGCCACCTTGGTGGCCGCGGGTTCGATTCTCGGCCATTCCATTGAGGAGTGAGAGATGTGTCTTTCTGGTGATAGAAGTTCACTCTTGACGTGGTTCAGAAGTCACGTAAAGCCATTTGTCCTGTTGGTGAATAACCACTGGTTCCATGCAACGTAAAAGCACCATACAAACAAACAAACCTAATCTGCCTACTCACTCTCTCAGCATCCCAAATCATGCACGTTCACCAACAATATTTGCGCTCCCGTGTCAACCAAACCACAGTACAGTCCCCCACTGATATCTACTCCCACAATCATTGTATTTCTTCTCTTTTGTACACACTGACACTTGTGTCTTCTGCCAACCAAAAATCCTTCATTTACTTCCTTGCTTCCATCAACTCAGAAACCATCAACTCGGACGTTTTCTCTTCAACATTTTCCTCCTCCTCATATTTCCATTCATAGCTCTTTTTTTTTTTCTCTACAAGCCAGTTATAGTGTATACCCTACTCAACACTGCTAATGCAATTCTTGCTCCCTTTCTTTCACTCCCTCATGCCGATACACTATGGGTTTCTCATCTCCAATGTGTACGGACACAATCACTGTATACTTTTTACTCTCCACCATCAAAACCTGAAATGGGGCTACTCCAGGACACATCTTCCAATACTGTTGCATGTTTGACACTCTCAAACATCCAGGCGTTTTGCAGACTTCTTCAGTTACCTGTGACTTCAGTTCATCCAGGTCTTTTGCAAATTTCTTCAATTACCTCTGACCTCAGTTCATTCATATTCTGAAAAAGGTGACTTTTTTCTCTCTCTCTCTCTCTCTCTCTCTCTCTAGGCCAAGGTTTACCTGTAAGGTCATTGA
Organism: Macrobrachium nipponense; assembly: GCF_015104395.2. NCBI lineage: Eukaryota > Metazoa > Arthropoda > Malacostraca > Decapoda > Palaemonidae > Macrobrachium > Macrobrachium nipponense. The sequence continues at coordinate 46,951,468 of NC_087206.1, read as the reverse complement.
ATCTGACATTGAAAATTTGTAGAACTGCCATGCAGACCATATTAAAGGATTAGGCAAGTGAAATTCCACATTTTTATTAAAGTGCTATTACATATTAGGGTAAAATAGCTGGCCGTGTACTGTTTACAGTGTTGTTAAGCAGTCTAGGGCACCATAAGGTGGATTGCTGCAACCATAGACTTTTCAATTTCTCTTATTGGTGATTTTTGGTTACCGCCAAGCCCCCAGGAATGGAACCCTGCCAGTGAACGGGGGCTGCCTGTATTACTTGGAATTACCTTACTGTCAACAACTTTTAGATTCATCTTAGTCTATTTTCATATGAGGTTATGTTTCTCTGGCTCATTCAAAAAGGTCCAGAAGTCTGACAATTAATCCTACAGTTCCTACACTCCATTCAGTTGTCAAAGGCACAGTAATACTCTTCCTCTCTATTTACCAGGTAGGAGAACCCAGGTGTGGCAAACTCCAGTCAGTTCAGAGACTAAATCAGACTCCTCCCTTCAATAACCGAGTCTTATGTAAATGTCAATGGTTTGTTTATCGTGTAGGAAGAAATGAAATTTTTTTTCAGTACATAGTTTGTATTTTCCTTAACTTTATAAACCTGAGGTCATTTACACTTTGCCCACCTCATGTCACCCCTCAATCTGATACTTGGTCCTAAAGGCAAATTGGAATGTTTACACCCCAGCAAGTGGGTTCCCACCTACTGGACGGTATTAACTGCCTAACCATCTTGTTCGAAAGTTTAACGGCTGTATCCAGCTTTGCAGAAAGTAATTCCTTATGTAAGGGCCCTCAGGTTTGTTTAGTTAGGAAAAATACAAATTACTTTAAAAATTTGTGATGTTATAAGTGTACGTATTTAGAGGGGGTTTAAGTATTTAAGGGTTGGTGTGGTACACATTCCCTGTGAATACCTGTGGACTCACACATTCCTGGATTTCTCTCGGTAACGTTTCCCCTGCATTATTCGCGGAAAATTCGTATATTCGCGGTATTTTTCTGAGAAATATCCACAAATTACTGTTTTTTTTTATCAGTTTCGTCAGAAAATGCACTGTTTCTGATAAAACTATTAAAAAAACCAAGTATAAAAATTTTTTGTGGTTTTTCTTGAGTTTTAACTAACAAAATAGGGTTTTCAGCATTTTTATAGGGGTTCCAACTATTCGCGGGTTCTAACTGTTCATGGGAGGGGGGTCTGGTACGCATCCCCCGCGAATACGGGGGGGACCACTGTATATCATTTGTATTAATAAAATACTCGATAAAATGGAATACAGTAATAGTATTGTGTTTTAGTATGAAAAGCATAACTATACTCTGTTTTTTTTCATCTGTCCATCCGCCAGTGGTGTTTTTGTATGGTAACACTGCGTCCCGGGCTTGAAATAGTTACGCTGTGTAAGTTTTAGGTAAATAAAGGATATCTGGTTGTACATTTGCAACTGAAAAGTGTTTTAATGATTTACTGTATGCGAATTACACCGTTAATATTCGAAATAGGATATTGTTATTATTGTCGAATGTAAGCTGCCTTTTCGGGGTGGCGAATGGAACAGCCAGACGCAAATTCCATCAAACAGATGCTAAACCAAGTTACGACATATCGTATCTGGCTGAAAGGCACTTTATAAAAATTAACAGTACATACTGATATACTTACGTATAATGAAGTAATACGTTAACATCTTGCCGTAGTGAACAGCAAGAGAAGCAATTTTCCCGCCACTGCGTCTGGCTGTTCCATTCGCCACCCCGAAAAGGGAGCTTACATTCAACAATAATAACAATAACCTATTTCGAATATTAATGGTGTAATTCGCATACAGAAATAAATTATTAAAACTTTCCAGTTGCAAATGTACACCCAGATATCCTTTTATTTACCTAAAACTTACACGTAGCGTAACTATTTAAAGCCCGGGACGCAGTGTTACCATACAAAAACCCCACAGGCGGATGGACAGATGAAAAAAAACAGAGTATAGTACTGTACGCATCGACTCTGTTTATATCACATTGGACTTACAAACAAATCAAGATATATACGAACAGCCTTTTGGAATGTAACTCATTCGTAGGCAGAGTAGCGTCTATACATGGATTAGGAGATTTTTTGTATGCCAAAAATGTGTAACAAAAAGTAGGGGTCACTTGCTTAGAACCCTATTATGTCAGATAGGTAGGTCTTAGAAGAGGAGGAGCATTTATGTTACCTTTGAGGGGGGGGGGGGGGGGGGGGGGGGGGCACACTAGACTGTTAAACAGTTGAGAGTGTAGCAAGAGAGTAGCTGCAGCATGAATGTAGTTGAGAGAGATAGCTAGACTACTTGCAAAGAAAATTTCTAATTGGTAGAGAGAGCAAAGGCTTTTAATGGGTGCTTGAGGCTTGTACATGTACTACTCTATGCAGAAGAAACATTTGCAGTGAGAAGGAAAATGAAAGAAGTCTTAAAAGGTGTGATCATAGAACGGTATGATTCATGGCTAGACTGGGGTGGGGGAATCATATTACAAATGAGGAATTGGTGGAGAGATGTGGTGTCCAGAGGTGGGAAAAAGACTCAGATTGCAAGATGAAAATGGATGAGGAACAGTTGATCAGAAGAGCAGTAGATATGGAAGTAGCAGGACAAAAGCCAATAGGAATGTCAAAATATCATGGATAAAGGGGATAGATGGAGACCACCTTGATGTGGTGAGAGTTCAGGCAGAATGTGTATAAGATGGAAGACATTGGGGAGAACCTCTTTCACATATAACCCCAGAATGGGGAAGTTTATGATGATGAAGATTCCTGTATACAGTGGTCCCCCTTATTCGCGGGGATGCGTACCAGACCCCCCCTTGAATAGTTGGAACCCCTATGAAAATACTTAAAACCTACTACATATTTTGTTAGTTAAAACTCAAGAAAAACCCATTAAAAATTTGTATACCTGGTTTTTTAAAATAGTTTTATCATAAAAAGTGCATTTTATGATGAAATTGATAGCAAAGAACAGGAATTTGTGGATATTTCTCATATTAAAACGCGAATAATGGGGGAAATGTTCCAGAGAGAAATCCGCGAATCCAGAACCGCAAATACGGAGGTCCATTGTATACTGAATTGACAACCTGTAGTAAGCCAGTACTGTATATCTGTACCTAGCGTAAATGTAAAAGAAATATTTTTAAATTGTATACCCAAACATGAAGTGTTACATCGTTTCCACTTCCAAAGAGTACAAATGATTGTTCACCACCAACACTTATAGCAGAGTCCAGCTAGCTTTGCAGTTAAGTCCCACCCACTGCACGCTTGTGATTGGCTATCTCTCAAAGGGGGAATGACGTCACACTAGTAAACAGTCCACGTGATTACCAGTACAGATTTGACTCCGTTTGGTGATATTGTGTTTCGAGCATGAATCGTGACACCACAGATTTGAGTTCCTGGAATTGTGAAGTATGCGGTTGGTATCTCCGATAAAAGATATTAAGTTATATAGAATTATGAAGATCTTGGATCTTTTTGTCTGTGTAGCTTAAATACATAAGCGTCATGCTTTTTTTTTCTGATTGGTGGTGGCTTGCATAAGGAATCCAACATAGACCACATTAATTGAAATGAAGCATAGAATTATGCAGCCAGTTCCGATGTTAGGGTATTAATTTATCATAATCTTGCATATTAAATGTTAATATCATTGAGAGAATAGGCCTACACATCAATTTCTTATATTTTGAGACAATGATAGGTTATAGGGCTACTCATGAATTTCTTATATTATTAAGCAATGGCAGGGCATAGGCCTACACATCATATTCTTATATTGAATTTTGAGGCAGTGACATGGCATAGGCCCACTTTTCAATTTCTTATGTTTTGAGGCAATGACAGGGTATAGGTCTAGTTACATGTCAAATTCTTATATTTTTAAGCAATGTCTAGACATAGGACCATGCATTAATTTTTATATATTGAGACAATTACAGGGCATGAGACTACACATCAAATTGTAACTGCAAATAGTCTTCTACTTGTATCTGTTGGAATTAGAGTAGCTTTTAATTAATATAATAGTTTCAACTCCACGTTATGTAATGCATATGCATAAAGTGGAATGTACACGTATAAGCAAGAGTGCATACACACACATGTGCGGATGGCCAAATCTTAGGACTGCCTCCACCTTACACACAACTATCGAACTGTTTTCAATTAACTATATTGAAAATATATTTACTAAAGGGATAACAAATTACTGTATATTACTCCGACGAGTAAATATAAGGCTTCTTTAGTATTTCTATGAAAATGAAGGCTACGGTATGAAGGCATCATAAGATACTTAACAAATTAGAAAATTATATGATACCTGAAAAGTTATGCATGAGATGATCCAAACCAATCTGCGAGTAATTCATGAATCACTTGGATTTGGGGCCATTCTTGTAGAATCTCTCTCTCTCTCTCTCTCTCTCTCTCTCTCTCTCTCTCTCTCTCTCTCTCTCTCTCTCTCTCTCTCTCTCTCTCTCTGTTGTTAGGAGAGTGTTTTAGTGCAGACTATATTAATAAAAATCTCGATTACTTTTAATTAAAACAAATTACTAAATTTCAGTTAACATGAGTAGGTAGATAATTCTTCATGGCAGTATTTTATGAATAGGTCTATGTTTATTCTGCAGTTGAAGACACTTCAAGCAACCATAACAGCAGCAGCAACAAAAACAAGAATAACCACAACAAGAACCAAAATAAAATGGCTGAATATAAGATAGGCCTATAATCCAAATGTCATAACCTGTGTAAACCGACAATAAGACAGGACCTTATAGGTCTACATCATTTTTTATGATCCTATTATTTCAAAAGGAGTTAATGTCCTCAAGAAATTCACAGCAATTTATATCCAATATGAATTGTATGGCCTATCATACTGTAACTTTTTTAAAAACAAAGGTATCTTCTGGTTTTATGAAAATTCTTGTCATCCCTCAGAATGTGTACATGATTCCAATGAAATCAATTTTAAGACTGCAAATGTAGTAAAATTTTCTGAAATCAATATGAAATACCAGTCTGCAAAGCTCTGAGAAAGTCTTTATGTTTAAATTTAGAATGGTGAACACACTTGACACTATCAGATGGTAATGATCATTGTCCAGTAATTCAAGCGTACCGATTCAAACGTAGACATTCCCAGTGTCACCTCCATATTCAGGTGAACCTCATTACAAAACACAGCATTGCAACAATGCAGAACACTTCTGACTTCATTCGTATTTTCCTGTTTATTACCATTTTTAGGGAGGTGTATATTAGGATTTTATTTCAGGGGATAATATAAAGTTTCATTTTGATCATCAGCACAACGTATTTTAGTTCGGTAAAACAACCATTGCAAAATGAATAAAGATGAAAAGAACTACAGATTAACCAACTTTTCGAAATTATGTTCAACCAATCAGTTTCCAGGAATGGTCGTGACGTAATCTGTAGGCGGGGCTTAGCTGTAAAGGTGGCTGGTCTTTGCTATACATAGTATGTACCATTAACTTATAAATTCAGTATGAACTGTAAATAGTTTCCTTACTAAAAGAAATGCAAAGACTTGGATGTGACAGAGGTTTGTATCCTAGGAAACAGTGAAATAGAGAGTTATTTTTAAAGTCTCAGACTTAACAATTGCTGTTTCATTATATCTTTTATTGTCAGATATTTAAAAAAGGATTTTGACAAAGGAAAAATCTATTTCTGGGGGAAGACCTGTGTCGCCTGGTGAAAAGGATCCTGCTGCTCACTTTTCTAGTATGAATAGGTTCTAAATATATCAGAGAGAAAAGCTAGCATGGTATGCTGAGGTTACCACCCTCGCACGAGCACCCCAAGGATGTCGTGTATAAAGTACAAGGCGAGTGGAAGCCACTACTCACAGGTCTCCTGCCGATTAGAGGTTTCCTCTCCAAAATCCCTCTCATGGGATGAGCCGTTCTACTGGCCACACCTTCCTCTCGTCGCCGCTACTACTACTACTACCCGACCCGAGTGCCATCTGCAGTCCTGGTTTTTAGACCCGTTTTTTGGCTTGGATTGGTATAGGGATGGGGAACCCAATCAAAAAGGGCTGGCTTCACTGGGCGACACAGGTCTTCCCCCAGAAATAGGTTTTCCTTCGTCAAAATCCCTTTTCTGGGTTCGACCTGTGTTCACCGGTGAAAAGTTACTAGTGAAGGCCTATCCAAGCCTCATAAATACTACATATTATTGTAAGGAAGGAGATAATGAAACCTAAGGTTCATTCCAACTTAAATTTACTTACTTAATATTTACACTAGGTCCATTTTAAAAATTTAAATTTTTAAATTTACTTACTTACTACTTAGACTAAGACTTAAGCTATGATTTAGAGCTAGTAATAACATGAAGATATTATACAAATGACCAGATATTTCAGGCAATATTACATTCCCAGTATATGTACAGTGCGGTCCATAACGTAATTGTGGACAAATTAATCTATGTACAATCTTCGGTGGCAGGATGACGCCCGGGCCCTCCCAGCCCAGAGGAGAGAGGTATAGTGGGGAGTACGAGTGAGGCAGGTAGGAAGGAGTGTCAGGAAGGAGGAAGGGGTAAGGAGAATGATGAGATTTGTAATTCGGGGGAGACTATGCTCCCTGCAGCTACTGCTGGGAATTTAAGGGCTTCTAAATTCTTTAAGTAGTGGCGCTTGTAAACTACTGGAGATTTCCAACCCGTATATCTCTTCAGGTCCTCAAAATTCATATTTTGAAAGTAATTAATAGAGGTAGCCACCGCTCGGATATCGTGGACATGTGGGATTGAATCCGGGTTGGCTTGTTTGATAAAGTATAGTACTATTTGTTGTCTAATACCTTTAAGGGAAATAGTGCCGCCTTTTTCTCTAATGAAAAGAGGACCTGATGATGTTGTGGAGGTTCTGGCTAGGAAGGATCTAAGGGTAGTGACAGGGCATAATGATGTGTCCTGTGTCAAAAGGATGATTTTCCATGGAACCCATCTATTTTGTGGGTCCTCATTCTTAGCCAAGAAGCTTCGGTCTGGGGATAGTAGTACTTCCCCTGACGGGAGGAAATCTATGTGGTCTGGATTTCGTGAGAGAGCTGAGAGTTCAGATATTCTAGTGCCTGAGGCCATAGCCATTAGGAATAAAGTTTTCCTTAAAAGGGTTATATATGAGCATGTTTCATTGTTAGTGTCTGAGGCCAGTTTGAGTACATCATTCAAGAACCAAGTGACCATATGGGGGCGGTCGGTTGGTCTTAGGTGGGCACATGCTCTCGGAATAGAGGAGAAGTATGTATCTGACAAGTTGATATCAAAGCCGATCTGAAAAATTTTCTTCAAGGCTGACTTGATTGTTGTAATAGTACTGGCGGCTAGGTCTTTCTCGAACAAGGTTCTGAAGAATGAAATTGCCAGATTAGTGGTCATTTTGTGGGCCTCTGATTCCTTCAGGAATTTGGCCAACTTTTTGACAGCTGAATCATATTGCCTCAGAGTTGAATCTCATTTATCTGATTCTACAAATGCAATGTTACATGGATCGATACTTGCGCCTTTTTGGGCTGCAAACTTCATAAAGTCCATAAAGTTAGGGCATTCAGAATTCTTGAGGAAGCTGACACAGTCTGATTTTGTACTATCTGTGTCGGCTTCGGGCGAGGGATCCATTTGGGTTGGAGCTTCAGTTCTAAAAGAAGCGGAAACCAGTTGCTTTTCGGCCAATTGGGAGCCACTAATGCTACTTGACCTGTGAAGGATCGTAGCTTGTGCAAGACCATCATCAGAAGATTCACCGGAGGAAATAGATAAATCTTCTGCCAGTTGTTCCAATCTATGGACATCGTGTCTGTGGCACAGGCTAGAGGGTCCAGGTTGGGTGCCACGTAACAAGGCAGCTTGTGGTTGGATTCTGTGGCGAATAAGTCTACTTGGAGGTCCGGGATTTGGTTGCAAATCCAATGGAATGAGTTCTTGTCCAGGGACCACTCTGATTCTAATGGAGTAGTTCTGGAGAGTGCGTCTACTATCACGTTCTTGACTCCTGCCAGATGGGTTGCTGACAGGTGCCAATGATTTACTGCTGCTAACGAAAATATTGCAATCAGTACGTGATTCAGTTTGCTTGACCTGGAACCTCCTCTGTTTATGCAGTGCACCACCACTAGGCTGTCCGAGACTATCCTCACATGGCTGTTCCTGGCCGGAGTTAGTCGCTTTAAGGTTAGGAAAACTGCCATAGCTTCTAGTACATTGATGTGGAACTGGCAGAACATCTCCGACCATATTCCTTGAGTCTTCTTGAACTGCGAATATCCCCCCCAGCCACTCAATGACGCGTCTGTATGAATTGTCAAAGACGACGGAGGAAATTGCAGTGGTACTGCCTTGGAAAGGTTCTTGTGCTTCATCCATGGGCGAAGCCTCTTTGCTAGAATGGGTGGAATCACTGAAACTTTGTCTCTGAGATTGATGCTGGCTCTCTTTCTCCAGACTCGATTGATATCCTTCAATCTGGCTCTTAGTAGGATGTCTGTTACTGACGCAAATTGAAGCAAACCGAGGATTCTCTCTTGAGTACGACGAGAGGCCCTCTTGTTCCTGAGGAACTGTTTTGTAGCTGCCACTATCTGCTTGGCCTTCCTGGGTGGAAGGGATAGTTTGTGTTTTATTAGGTCCCATTGGATTCCCAACCTTTGAAAGTGGGAAGCGGGTTCCAGCTGTGATTTCTCTCTATTTATCTGGAAGCCCAGAAACTCCAGGAGTTCTATTACTCTGGCTGTGGACCTGCGGCATTCCTCGACCGTTGGCTGCCCAAATGAGCCAGTTGTTTAGATGGGCTACCAACATGATCCCCTTGGCTCTTAGCTCTTGGACTATACTCTCTCCTAGCTTGGTGAATATCCTGGGTGCAATGTTAGCCCGAATGGCATCACCCTGAATGAGTAAGCTGTGTTCCCTAGCCTGAAGCCTAGGTACGGAGAGAAGTTCCTTGCTATCGGAACATGATAGTAAGCGTCTGTAAGATCTATAGAGGTGGTGACGGCCCCACGGGGGAGTAAGGTCCGCACTTGCGAGACTGTCAGCATACAGAACTTGTCGTAAAGGATGCATGAATTGAGTTTTGACAAGTCTAGAATCACTCTTCTCTTGTCTGATTCCTTCTTTGGAACTGTGAACAGACGTCCTTGAAATATTAGTCTCCTTACTTTCTTTATGGCCTTCTTTTGTAGGAGATCTTTGGTGTATTCTATCAGGTCCGTTGTTGTGATTTGGAAGAAGTTTATAGGTGGTGGGGGCCCTTTCTTCCATTTCCATCCCAGGCCCTTGGAGATTATACTGTGGGCCCATGGACTAAAAGTCCAGTGGTCTCGGTAGAGATATAATCTCCCTCCTACCTGCGGGCTTTCACTGGTTGGCTGCAGGTTTGTACCCTCTGCCTCCTCGGAAACCTCTACCCCTTGAGCCGCTTCGTAGCTGGGAGCTACCTCTGGCTCTGCTGCTACCCGCATGCCTATGGTAGCTACGAAAAGATTCCCTAGCTTCATAGGCGGGGTTAGAGGCGGGGGAGGTTATGATGGCTGTATAGGTTGAGGGTTGCTGAGCAGGCGGAGTCTGTAGCAAGACAAACTGCTGCTGTGGCTGGGACTTTGATGTTGAAGGCTTCCCAACTTGTGATATTGGGAGTGCCTGAACAATCTTCTGGGGTCGAGAGGGCTTATAGGGATTGTACCTCTGGGCGGCTTCTCGCAAGACATTATCCACTTCTGTCTGAGGGAACAAGTTCTCTCCCCAGATTGATGCTTTTATCAATCTGTTTGGCTCATGCCTAATGGAAGCTTCCGCCAGGACGAATTTCTTGCAAGTTCGCCTTGCTAGACCTGGAATAGTTGTTCGTCCCTGTATGTGGTAGCCTGTTCATCCCTGTATGTGGTGGCTACCAACTCCATTGAAGTGACGGAGTTGATAGACCTTGCCTCGAATTCGGCCTTAATCAGATTCTCCCGCAGTTTGGGTAGTTTGTCGGAGAATAAGGTGGAGGCACAGTCCGCGTCCAGTTTACCTGCCGTAAACGTGGCCAAGGCTTCATTCCAGAACTCCCTACCCGCAGGGAGGAGAAGGGAGGTAGCCTCTGTTTCCTTTAAGGCCGGGATAGGTTTATCCTCGGCTTAGGCTTGCAGAGTTAGCTCCGCCACCTTGTCGGTGCAGAGCGACGGAACTAGCTCCTGGGTCACAAACATGGTGTAAGTGCCTTTGTGAGGCGTCAACCTGGTGTCAATGCACTCCCATTCGGCCATGGTACAAGCCCAGACAGCTTGGGTTTGTTCCCTCAGGAAGATCACCGTTTCTTTCGGGACCTTGTCAACTCTTACTAGCGCGTGCTCCGCTAGTCTGACAAACCCAGGGAAGGGGAACTGGAGACTTTACGGGAAAAGCTCGAAGTCTTCCAGTGGCCGGGTCCCACACCCTTCGATGGTTAATTTCCCATCTACATATGGGGCATGCATAGCAAGCCTCCATGGGTTATTCTTATGGAAGGGTGGAAGCTTGGAGGCATCCGGCACCGCCAATGCCAGCGCCGGAGATCCGGGGTGGAGAAATCCGGCCATCATCTCCCGTAGCGGTTTGATCTGCTCGGCCAATATGTCAGAAACTGACTGGCTGGAGATTTCAGGTCCGCAGGCGCATCGCAACAACTCAAACCTCTCGTCTACTGCTTCCCTAACCCTCGACAAGAGAAGGTTAGCGAGCAATTCATGGTCTAAGCCGGACTCCGTCGCCTTGGGTTTGGCGGACTTTGATCTCGATCCCTTTTGGGGGAGAGAACCCTTGGCAGCAGGCGACTTGTCATGTGACATCGACGGCCGTGGGGCCGGAGATGACTCAGTCGCTGCTGACTGAGTCGGCTTTGATCCCTTAGGCAGGGATTTCGGTCTCAAAGATTTTTCCTTGGGACGAACCGACCGTGAGCTGTCCCAAGTAGGGGCGGGCTTAGAGAAGCCTCGGAAAGAAGAGGAAGAAGGAGGAGTAGGGCTAAGGCGACTACTTGCCTCACTTACCTCTCCACTTACCTCCTCCAGGGCCATAGGCTCTACATGGATATTGATGGCCGCCACATCCGCCATCAAATCCTCTTGGTCCTCCGGCAGGGGTGCCGTCTCTGCCCGGATGGTGTCAATGATGGAGACCACCAGATGAGGTTTTATGGATGCCGAGGGCGACCCCTTGAACAGCACGGCTCCCAGGCTGGCATCCAGGATGTAGGGTTGACCTGATGGCGCGTTCCTTCCGTACCCGGAAACCCAGCGCCTCAGGTCCGTCCTCACGTTCTGGCGGGCTTCTTCGGCTGTCTGTCGGGGAGGAAAAGGGGGGATTAACCTTCCCGACAGAGGAAACCAGTTTGTAAACAATTTTGTTACACGGTTTATCACTTCTTTTTTCATCATGAAAAAGAGAGAGAGAGGGGATTAAGGTACTTACCTTCTCATCCATGAGGAGCATCACCATCTCGTAACAGATGGTGCACGCCTCCGGGTGCCAAACCATGTAAGGAGGCTGCCCCTCCTCGGCTATGAAGGGCACCGAGCAGTTGGCGTGTGACCGACACACCTTGTGCCCAACGGTCTCGCCAAGGGAGGTGGAGCATCCTGGTGACTGGCAGCGCACCTTCTGTAATAGTAATGGTTAATGAGTCTCAGCCTCAGGGAGGGCCGGAGCACCTCCGGCGAGGGCATACTACTTAAACTAGACAATGTTCAAGTTTTACTCATCAACATATCCTTATTAGCTAATTTAATTCAGTTCAATTCACTGAATAACTTCAATTCATGTCTTTAATTTTTAACAGCCTGCTCTCGATCTCGCTCCAGGGTTCAATGTATGCCTAGTATCTGAGATCTGATACCCGCCGGACCTGGGAGGAGGATGGGCCTCAACTCTACACGGCTGGCCGGACCGGAAGGCTACGTGTTAACGTAGGCGTCTACATGATCTCCAAGGATTGGGAACTGAGCTATGGCAGGTTTAACTCAACACTCCGGTGGCGGATGTGAGGGCGAGTCATTGTCCGTCGGCACCGCAAGGGTCCGGAGCTGTTCACTGTACAGTCCCTCAAAGTTTAGCTCACTTGCGGTCTCCTTTCTCCTTGTCCTTGCCACTGCCCGCAGAACGAGCCGAGTTGGCGGATCAGGGGAAAATTTATTCCATCTCTGGAGCAAGACTCCCACCCTCTTTCCACGGATAGGGGGGCCCGAAGAAAGAGACAATGAAGCGGCGGAGTTACGTATATACGCCCCGAAGCTATGTCCGTCATCCGGCAGAGCCGGGGGACTATAAGCTGGGAACTGTAGTACCCATCTCCACCCCCACTCTCAACCCCCTCCTTCCACTTATATGAAACTCAAGCAGCCATTCCTCACTAAGAGGACTAGTACGGCGAGTTATAACAGTTCGGCTGAGCCGAACCTAGTAGTGGGTAAGGGTGGGTGGGGGCGGTTTTGTGTGTGTGTGTGTGGGAGGGTGGTCTGTCGTGATTGCCTGGCTACCTACCCGATCAGAGGTGGCCACCTATCGACGGTTGTGTAGGTTACCACTGCAGGGGTGGTAGTGTGACTGGGCCTATGGCCCGTCGTGGTTGGTACAGCAACTGGTTGATGTGGCCCCCGATCTAGAGGCGTAGCCTACTACTAAAGGTTAAACCGAAGGAGGCTAGGCCAAGACGAATGATCACTAGACCCTTTACGACACAGTGATACAGATTACACAATGACAATAATGAAATATATATATACATTTTGAAACGAGGCTATGGAAGAGTTACCAGGCTATATACACTTTGGGAAACTACCCGATCTAGCCGACTAACCGATATCACTAGGCTAAATCTCCTCTAGGATATCGTTATGTGGACAGTATCTTCAACAAAACCTACTAACTCGAATATATTCGATTCAGACTGGCCAGGAGGATAGATCCCATAATGTGAAAGAGATAGAGGGTGGCAACTCTTCCACCTCTTCAGTGAATTAACTGAGATATTTTAGCTATATCTATCATGCTAATATACATTGGGAAGGGAGAAAGAGTTTTTTCCGAAACTCTCTCTCTCTCTCTCCAACTATACTACAGGCTGTTGATAGCGTATCAAAACATGATATTCTAATATTATGTCGAAATGAGCTCGAACGTGCTCTGAGTTGGGGGGGTTGGTGAGCAAATTAATTTACGCTCCCCTGCCTAGCCCTCAGACTTACCCCAGGGTATGTCATGAGCACGATCGGCACCTCTACGACGAAATAATCTTAATAATACAAGTGAACTCATGGATTAGGTACCTTTAATGCAAAATTATGCTTTTGATTCATTTTAGTTCGACTAAATTGTGTACCTAATTCACACGTGTTCTTGCTCATGATTATAAAATGGCGGGGGTACGCTGTCTTCCCCGCAATTCTTTATACGGGGCCGACGGCTGCTTTCGGAAGTCCCGCAACCTTATAAGTTACGAAAAACTTAAATTGGGGTACTCAACTTCGATGCAGGAGCAACATCTGCAGCGGCCATCTCAAATTTTTCACAAAATTCACCAAATTATAACGCGCAAGAGAAAGCGTGTCACTAGTCCACGAGTTCTAAAACAGGATTGAAGATGGCGCTCGGGTTGGGTAGTAGCAGTAGTAGCGGCGGCGAGAGGAGGGTGTGGCCAGTAGAACGGCCCATCCCATGAGAGGGATTTTGGAAAGGAAACCTCTAATCGGCAGGAGACCTGTGAGTAGTGGCTTCCAGTCGCCTTGTACTTTATACACGACACCCTTGGGGTGCTCGCGCGAGGGTGTTAACCTCAGCTTACCATGCTAGCTTTTTTCTCTGGTATATTTAGAATCTATTTATACTAGAAAAGTGAGCAGCAGGATGCTTTTCACCGGCGAACACAGGTTGAACCCAGAAAAGAAGTTATGTAATTTGGATAATTGTGAGTTGTTTTTAACCTTATTATTGTAGCCTTTGTTATTTCTGTTACAAGTGGCAATGTTATTATCTGTTGACTTACCATACTGTACATCTTTCCATAGCTTTCAAGGAACGGTGGTTCAAGCTTCGAGCAAACTGCCTATTTTACTACCGATTAAATGAATTTGGTGGTGTGGACAAAAATGAAGTAAGTGTTTTGTAATACTTTTTGTAGTGTTTGTTATAAATGTAGATACTTTATGATGTGACTATACTCAATGGGTTGATTAGTTTTACAAAATTTACTCTGATGTTTTTTTGTTTTTAATAGTAGGATATAAAGTTCTCTTAAAAAACTTTTTGTAGATGGCTGAGATTATAGTGTATTTGCATGAGGTGTATAGAGGAGTGGGTTCAAGTGCAGTCTTGGTCATGTGTTTGCATTTTTAACCACATACATTAATTTATGCTTTTGTCTAATGTCTTGTGGTAAAGAAGATGGAGCAATAACATTGGAAGCATAGTTGAAAAACTTTAGGAAGTCTTCCTTTCTGGACCTTCCATTCAACAGTCATATATGGGAAGTGATGTATTCTGGTGCTCTTTTTCTCTTGATCTGATAACATGGTTTTGCCAGTGAAGTGCAGCCATGTGTTAGTCGCATTTTATTCTCAGTCTTGTTTTGAACTGTATTAGACCAAGTACGTGGGTGTAACTCAAGGCAGTGACGATGCAGTCCCTATCTTGACAAGAACAACCAGTGAGTTTAGTTGGTCATCCTATGTCAACTGTTGTCTTTGGAGATATTCACTCTGAGTGAGTGAATCCACCTGTACTCACTTCAGTGGTGACTGAAGCAGCACTGGTCAGCACCAAACAACCCTTCTTTTCAGCTTGTGCCCTTGAGCAGGGTCATAGAGGATCTAGCATGGTTGCTGGATGGCAAGGAAGTATGGTTGGGTGCACACTTAATTGGCTTGTTTACATCATGAGCAAGAGTAGAGAACAAATCTGTTACTAACCAAGGGATATCTGGTGGTTCACTGGATCATGTTAATGAGCAACAACACCACTAATGGCATATGTCAACAGCAGGGAGATGCAAGAATGGTCAGTTCATTCTGCCATCTAGCTGTCAGCTAGATATATTCTGGGCAGATGGCACTAGTGAAACAGCTCACATCTAAGCACTGTCCTCCTGAGAGGCCTCTTGGATTTGTGACTCTTTGGATTATAGATTGTTTAGCCATAAGTTGGTCAGCACTTTTGCTGAAAACATAGTCAGAAAAGAGAACAGAAAACACATTGCTTGAACCACCAGACCAGTTTTTGAGTGAAGTTTTCCTCCTCCACTGTTGGTGATGTCTTCAACTGTTCTTTATTTTAACCCTTTAACGTCGATTGGACGTATTAAACGTCGATATAAATTGTCTGTTGGGTGCCGATTGGACGTATATACATCGATATAAAAAAAGTTTGTTAAAAAATTCGCGGAAAAATAGTTAGGCAAAAACTTTTGAATCACACACCTTGGGGGATACTGGGAGCTCACGGATCAAGGCGTTGTTTTGTTTACAATCGTTACCCAGGCGCGCAAGCGCGAATTTCTTTCTTCTCGCACTAAAAAGCATCAGCGACACATCTCAGAAATTATTTCGTCACTTTGACATAATTTTTGCACCATTTTATATTAGCTGTTACATGGAGTATTATATATGAAAATGTGCGCAATTTCAGGTAGAATACAACCAAAAACAACTAATGGTTGTAGCTTTTATCAGTTTTTAAATATTTTCATATAAATAACGATGTGCCAAAATTTCAACCTTCGATCAACTTTGACTCTACCGAAATGGTTGAAAAACGCAATTGTAAGCTAAAACTCTTATATTCTAGTAATATTCAATCATTTACCTTCATTTTGCAACAAATTGGAAGTCTCTAGCACAATATTTCGATTTATGGTGAATTTATGAAAAAAAAACTTTTCCTTACTTCCGCGCGGTAACTCTTCCGAAAAAATCTTAAATTTTTCTGTCCAATTGTCGTAATGTTTGCACCATTTTAAATTAGCCATTACATAAAGTTTTATATATGGAAATGTGCGCAATTTCATGTAGAATACAACTAAAAACAACCCATGGTTGTACATTTTATCAGTTTTGAAATATTTTCATATAAATAACAATAGGTGCCAAAATTTCAACCTTCAGTCAACTTTGACTCGACCGAAATGGTCAAAAATGCAATTGTAAGCTAAAACTCTTACATTCTAGTAATATTCAATCATTTACCTTTATTTTGCAACAAATTGGAAGTCTCTAGCACAATATTTCGATTTATGGTGAATTTTTGAAAAAAAAATTTCCTTACATCTGTGCGGTAACTCTTCTGAAAAAAATCAGAATTTTTTTTGTCCGATTGTCGTAATATTTGCACCATTTTAAATTAGCCGTTAATAAAGTTTTATATATGAAAATGTGTGCAATTTCATGTAGAATACAACAATAAACAACCCATGGTTGTAGCTTTTATCAGTTTTGAAATATTTTCATATAAATAATGATAAATAGAAAAAATTCGTCCTTCGGTCAACTTTAACTAGATCGAAATGGTAGAAAACTGCAATTTTAAGCTACAACACTTACAGTCTAGTAATATTCAATCAATTATCTTAATTTTGCAATGATTGGAAAGTCTCTAGCACAATATTTTGATTTATGGTGAATTTTTGAAAACATCTTTTTTTTTTTTTTTTATGTCCGCGCATTACAAATTCATGCATCATTTTGTGATAATATTTTCTCTGTGTTGCCTTGATCGTTTTACAATGTGTTATATACCAAAATGATCGCAATTTAGTGTACAATACAACGGAAAGAAATTAACTTGTTAGCTTTAACCATTTTGCTCACAGCGTGATTTGTATACAATCATATATGAATTTTTTTTTGCGGTCATATATCCCAATATTTATACATATATGATAATGATATTTTTTTATCATTTCTGATGGTTGCATACTAAACTTCAGGCAATGACAAAAAAGGAGCCAAAAATGAACTCTTAATCTTGAAAACTAAGCGTGCTGTGATTTTTTGAAAAAAACATTTTTTCAGCTTCGGCGCTCACTCGCGAACGCTGCTGGCATACGGGAGACGATTTTTAAAATACCGCTTCGGCGTTTAAGGGTTAATAGAGTGCCTGTCTTTAACTGTTCTTTATTCTAAGAGAGTGCCTGTTTTCAACTGTTCTTTATTCTAAGAGAGTCTTTGAGACTCCTATATAAGCTGTAAGTACTACTAGTAAATTTTGCATGAACTGTTGTTGGTTGAGATATGTACACTTTGAGTGGTACATGGTTCCTTTCCATCAAAGTCCTCCTCTGGTATGCAGTTATCATAGTATGTATATTTAAACACAAATCAATTAACTTCCCTGATCAAGAAAACTGAATGATGTTGGATCTGGTCAGTACTTGGGGGATGACTATCAGTGAATGAGCAGTGTTTCGTACATGTTGTCACTATCAAAGATGTCCCTGATGTTGAAAACATAGGTTACATATTGTTACACAAGTTAACCAGTGAACTTGTGATGGAGATCTCCAGTGGTGTATACAAACATCTCTTCATATTCCTGAGGGTGACTAGTTTTGGATGTATCAGATCACAATAAGTTTGTATCTTTGACAAGATTATTAATTGTATTATCCAAATTGATCCTAATGACTTTTGAAACAACAATTGGATGATTGATTGGACATGTAAGACACCCACATTCATAAACCTATGCATCTTATTTGTCACGATTCTTCCAATTTGTTTTCAGTGGCCTGTGCTATGACCTGAGCAAAGCACCACAATTTTTCATTAAGTTGCTAACACCAGTGTCCAGTTGGTGTTGCTTCTTGGGATCAGAGTGTTCCTTTACTTGAATGACTGGCTAGTTGTTCCAGATTGCATGAATTGATATTGTATGACAAAGATTTGATAACCTACCTTGCTCTGAAGTTAAGAATACTAATTAATATTCAAAAATGAATCCTAGTTCCATCCCAGGGATAACCTGTCAAGGGATGAAGGTACTCTCAGTTTTTGTTCTTTTTTATCTCAGAAATGGGTAGATCTTTTTTCTTATGATTCTCCTAGAAATTCTTTCTTCTTTTCCATCATAGAAACGAGTAGATTTTTTTCTTATGGTTCTCCTAGAAATTCTTTGCTCAGAATTCTTACCACCCAAGAAATGGTTTCCTTTTCTAGGACACATGTCCTCACAGAAGAATTTCATCTCCCTTATCAAGTTGAGAATGTGACTGATTTTATTCCTTTGGAAGGAGTGCTGTGACATATCTGTAATCCCAGACACACTCTTAGTCTGCTTCTGTCAGCTATCAAATGATTCTAATTTGGTGGAGGAAGAGACCAATACTCCTGGCAGAAATTCCTCTAGAGGTCAGAAGCTCTGACCTGACATTATTATATTTAGATGTTTTGGAAATAAGGTAGGATGCTGTTCTAGGGAACCTAGGTATGTCTTTTCTGATGAGAGAGGTAAAGAGACCTCCATAAATATTAGTATTCAGAACTATTGTCTTGTTTGGAGAGAGTACCAGCATAAGATTTAGTCTCTTGGAAGACAATAGCAGTCTTCTTGGACAGTACAACAACCCTCACGGGCCTCACATCCCTCAAGAAGGGGGGAGTGTCCAAGTCGCTGCTCCTGCTGGTGATGAAATTTGATGCTGGTCAGAGTCCAAGAACATGCTTTTGATACCAACCAAAGTTTTTTCCCAGTAAGAACAATGTTTTAGTGTATCACTTGAGCATGAAAGGTCAAATTTTACCTGGAATTATTGCTACATTTACAGATATGTCAGGTCTTGTGGAAATTGCAGGGTTCAAGAAACATTGATATGTTTGTGAAGAGCTAGAACAAATGGTTATTCTGTTGTTCCTTCTGCTGAGACCCTTTAATTTGGGCAGCAGATGCTGTGCTGACCAGATGGTGCAATGTAGTTTTTTAGGCTTTCTGTTGCTGATATTGTAGGCCAGTGATACCTCTGTGCTTTGTCTTTGTGACAGTGATATCTCTAATACTAATAAGAACTTTCAAGAAGTCGATATCTCTAATACTAATAAGAACTTTCAAGAAGTCCCTAGACCAGGGGTTGGCAACCTCTGGCCTGTGGGCCACATCCAGCCTGCGAAGGATTGGATTATGGCCTTCCAGCTTAACACCTGGACACTAATTATCTAACAGTTGTTATCTAGTTTAAGGCAATAAGCTATGCTTATAGTACATTTGATGTCATGATCCTCCTCCAAGACACTGCATAGCTATCTCGACCTCTCTCTCCTAAAGGTTGCTGACCCTTGCCCTAGGCTATGCAAAATAGAACATCCTAATCCATCTATAGGAAAGTTGTGATGGAATGCAGGTGGGTATTAGAATTTTTGAGATCATCTTTGGAACCCTAATTAGGCAAAGCCTCTTTAAGGATGTAAGATATGAAATCCTTTTTTTTTTTTATTGAACTATCCAAAGTGAAAATATTTAGTGAGTTGAAAACATTCTTCGATAGAGTTTGCTCTTTGAGCGATGATGCGAGCTTTTCCTCTTTGTCCCACTGTTGGTCAGAGGTAATGTGAAATCACCTCCTCTCTTGTTTGTTCACTGTTTTAATGTGACTAAGGTAATGAGAACAAAAAAAAGTTTGACCACTGTTCTAATGTGACTTAGGCAATGGGAATAAAAAAAGGACCTCATATCCAGTTAGATCCCCTAAGGTTTATGTATACAGAGTTAAGCCAAGACGGAGAAATATATGTTATGTAATTTTCAGTGTTTGGTATGCAAATATTCCTGTTTAACCCTCTTACGCCGACTGGACGTATTTTACGTCGACATTTTTTGTCTCCCGTGTGCCGACAGGACGTATTTTACGTCGACTTACAAAAGTTTTTTTTTAAATTCGTGGAAAAATACTTATAGGCCTACCAGCCTAAAACTTTTGAATCACGCGCCTTGGGGGATGCTGGGAGTTCACGGATCAAGGTGTTGTTTTGTTTACAATCGTTACGCAGGCACGAATTTCTTTCTTGCCGCACTAAAAAGTATCTGTGACACATCTCGGAAATTATTTCGTCACTTTGACATAATTTTTGTACCATTGTAAATTAGCCGTTACATGAAGTATTATATATGAAAATGTGCGCATTTTTATGTAGAATACAACAATAAAATACTTATGATTGTAGCTTTTATAAGTTTTGAGATATTTTCATATAAATAATGATAATTACCAAAATTTCAACCTTCGGTCAACTTTGACTCTACCGAAATGGTCGAAAAACACAATTGTAAGCTAAAACTCTTATATTTTAGTAATATTCAATCATTTACCTTAATTTTGCAACTAATTGGAAGTCTCTTGCACAATATTTCGATTTATGGTGAATTTATGAAAAAACTTTTTCCTTACGTCCGCGCGGTAACTCTTCCGAAAAAAATCATACATGCGATTGTGGTAATATTTGCACCATT
This sequence comes from Macrobrachium nipponense, assembly GCF_015104395.2. NCBI lineage: Eukaryota > Metazoa > Arthropoda > Malacostraca > Decapoda > Palaemonidae > Macrobrachium > Macrobrachium nipponense. The sequence goes on along the minus strand of NC_087206.1, from coordinate 46,930,929 downwards.
TTAAAATTAGCCGTTATATAAAGTTTTATATATGGAAATGTGCGCAATTTCATGCACAATACAACTAAAAACAACCCATGGTTGTAGCTTTTATCAGTTTTGAGATATTTTCAAATAAATAACGATAATTGCCAAAATTTCAACCTTTGGTCAACTTTGACTCTACCGAAATGGTCGAAAAACACAATTGTAAGCTAAAACGCTTATATTCTAGTAATATTCAAGCATTTACCTTCATTTTGCAACAAATTGGAAGTCTCTAGCACAATATTTCGATTTATGGTGAATTTATGAAAAAAATAACATTTTCTTTACGTCCACACGGTAACTCTTCCGAAAAAATCATACGTGCGATTGTGGTAATGTTTGCACCATTTTAAATTAGCAGTTACATAAAGTTTTATATATGAAAATGTGTGCAATTTCATGTAGAATACAACGAAAAATAATTGAAGGTTGTAGCTTTTCTCATTTTTGAAATATTTGCATATAAATTACGATAAATAGAAAAAAAACCTCGTTCGGTCAACTTTGACTCTACCAAAATGGTCGAAAAATGCAATTGTAAGCTAAAACTCTTACAGTCTAGTAATATTCAGTCATTTATCTTCATCTTGAAACAAATTCGAAGTCTCTAGCAAAATATTTAGATTTATGGTGAATTTAAAAAAAAATCTTTCCTTCCCTCCGCGCGCGGATTCTCCGCCACAAATCACCGAAATGCGTACGTACCATTCTCGGAATATTTGCTCCGTTTCATATTAGGCATTTCATAGAGTTTTATATATGAAAATGTGCGCAATTTCATGTAGAATAAAACGAAAAATATTTGAAGGTTGTAGCTTTTCTTATTTCCGAAATAATTGCTTATAAAAAATATATCTATAAAAAAATTCGACATTTGGTCAACTTTAACTCGTCAGATATGGTCAAAAACTGCAATTGTAAGCTAATACTCTTACAGTATAGTAATATTCAATCATTTGTCTTCATTTTGAAAGAAATTGGAAGTCTCTAGGACAATATTTAGATTTATGGTGAATTTTTGAAAAAAATATTTGTTTACGTCCGCGCGTTACGAATTCATGCATTATTTTGTGATAATATTTTCTCTGTGTTGCTTTTATCGTTTTACAATGTGTTATATACCAAAATGATTGCAATTTAGTGTACATTACAACGAGAAAAAAGTAACTTGTTACCTTTAACCGTTTTGCGCACAGCGCGATTTGAATACAATTATATATGAAATTTCGTTTTTGCGCTATCATATATCGCATTATTTATATATGATAATGATATTTTTTTCATTTCTGATGGTTGCATAATAAACTTCAGCCAATGACAAAAAAAGGAGCCAAAAATGAACTCTTAATCTTGAAAAGTAAGCGCGCTGTGATTTTTTGAAAAAAATATTTTTTCCGCTTCCGCGCTCACTCTGAAACACCTCCGGCACACGGGAGACAATTTTTTTTTTACCGCTTCGGCGTAAGAGGGTTAAATATGCATTATACTTTCTATTTTGTTTTTAGTTTGCCAATCTCATGGTAATTAAGATGAGTCCCTCTACCTGTTCTGAAGGAGAAGCTACTTTAAATATGAGCTGTGTCTGTGTCTTGAACATATAAAGAATTTGTTGTTAGAAGATGTTAGTGCAACTCAGTGAAGATTCAGTTTTATTTTTGTCTCGCTACTTAAATGTAGTAACCACCATGAACATTTTTATATACTGTACTAAGTCCCATATAGTTGTTGCTCTGATTCTTTTATAAATAATGGTATTATGGGGAATATTAAGATGCGCATGTTTGCATAAAGTAAATCCTTTTACAGTTAACCCCCGTATTCTCAGACTGACCTGTTAGCGGATTTTTCTCTGGGCCTATCAATAAATTATTCACAAAATATTCACAAAAATTTTGGCAATTTGTGGACTTTTCCATTGATAAATATTCACTAATTAGTGTAATTTTATGTTATTTTCATGACCAAATACATTTTTATCATACAAAAATGATTTACTAATTTTCAAGTAGTATTAATATTGATCAATGCTGTATTAAGTTTAATAAGATTAAATGATATTAGATAATAAAAATAATAATTCTCTCTCTCTCTCTCTCTCTCTCTCTCTCTCTCTCTCTCTCTCTCTCTCTCTCTCTCTCTCTCTCTCTCTCTCTCTCTCTCTCTTACTTAGATGTATGTTTTTTGTATGTTAAATAAATGATTAAACTGCAATAATATCAAATCATTAAAGAAAATACTGTAGTGAATTATTGAGATTTTAATTTATAGATTAATAAATCATGTAAAAAAGGGATTTTGACGAAGGAAAAATATATTTCTGGGGGAAGACCTGTGTCTGCCGGTGAAAAATCCCTGTAGCTCATTTTTCAAGTATAAATATATCCTAATAAATACCAGAGAAAAAGCTTACATGGTATGCTGAAGTTACTACCCTCAGCGCGAGCACCCCGAAGGGTGTCGGTATAAGTAAAGGGGCGAAGTGGTTACTATTCACAGATCCTCTGCCACTTAGAAGATTCCCTCTTCAAAATCCCTCTGCGGTGGGAGCCGTTCCAAGCATCCCCCGACTCACCCTCCACTCGCAACTACTACTAGTACCCACGCGCATCCTCATTCCTGGAATATACCTCCAGGCTTGGATTGGCCAAGGGTGGGGTAGAGTAAGGCGAAAGAGAAAGGGTTGGGTTCACCGGGCGACACAGGTCTTCCCCCAGAAATAGATTTTTCCTTCGTCAAAATCCCTTTTCTGGGTTCGACCTGTGTCTGCCGGTGAAAACATATAAGAGAATACCATCCAAGCCAAATAGAAAACAAACCAGTATAATAATGGAGGTTAATAAAACCTTAGGTTTCAATAAAATGGAATTTAATGACTAAACTTAATGTAGAAATAAACTTATATACTACTTAAAGTACGGCTTAAACTACAACTTGAGAGTAATATATACAAAAACTGGTAATACTAAAGTACCACATGGTACCTAAAGTGACTTGGATGAATATGTACAGACTGGACATAAAAATTATGGCTTTACAACCAATATCAGACTAATATATACATAAGTTCCGAGTATGGGATGGCTCAGGGCCAGCCCGGCCCGGAAGAGGTAGGTTGGTGGGGAATATGAGTGAGTCAGGCAGGAAGGAGAGTATTAGGGAAAAGGAAATAGAAGGGTTAGAAGGAAGTTTCTAAGGCACAATCATTCTGGGGAAACTATGCTTCCAGGTGCCACTGTTGGGAATTTAAGGGCCTCTATATTTTTGAGATAGTGGCGTTTAAATACTGCTGGAGATTTCCAACCCGTATACTTCTTCAGGTCCTCAAATTTCATATTTTGAAAATAGTTAATAGAGGTGGCTACTGCCCGGATGTCATGGACATGTGGGACTGAATCCGGGTTAGCTTGTTTAATAAAGTATAGTATTTGTTGCCTAATACCTTTCAGAGAGATTGTTCCACCTTTCTCCCTAATAAACAGAGGGCCTGAAGCCTTTCGAGAAGTTCTGGCTAGGAAGGATTTTAGTGTATTAACTGGACACAATGATGTGTCCTGCATAAGGGGGAGAATTTTCCAAGAGTCCACCTGTTCTGTGGATCCTCGTTTTTAGCCAGAAATTGTCGATCGGGTGATAGTAGGACTTCACCTGATTGGAGGAATTCAATATGGCCTGGATTCCTGGAGAGATTCGAGAGTTCAGATATCCTAGCTCCTGAGGCTAAAGCCATAAAAAATAATGTCTTCCTAAGAAGGGTTAGATATGGGCATGTCTCATTGTTAGAGTCCGAGGCAAGTCTAAGGACATCATTCAGGAACCAGGAGACCGACTGGGGGCGATCTGCTGGTCTCAAGCGGGCGCATGCTCTAGGAATCGAGGAGAAGTATGCGTCTGATAGGTTAATATTAAAACCTACCTGGAAAATCTTCCGTAATGCTGATTTTACTGTAGTAATGATACTGGCGGCTAGACCCTTCTTGAAGAGAGATCTAAAAAATGAGATGGCCAAATTTGTGGTCATTTCGTGAGCATCTGAGTCCTTCAGAAAGTTAGCTAGTTTCTTAACTGCTGAATCGTATTGTCTGACTGTTGAATCCCTCTTGTCTGATTCAATAAATAGGATATTTAAAGGATCAATGCTTGCATCTTTCTGAGCTGCAAACTTCATGAAATCCTTAAAGTTAGGGCACTCAGAATTCTTGAGGAAGCTGACACAGTCCGAGTTTGTACTATCTGCGTCAATTCCGGATGGGGGATCTGTTTGAGCCTGAGATTTAGTTCTAGAAGAAGTGGATACCAGTTGCTCTTTGGCCAGTCGGGTGCTACCAGTGCTATTTGGCCTGTGAAAGTTCTTAGTTTGTGTAAGACCTTCATCAGAAGATTCACTGGTGGAAAAAGGTAGATTTTCTGCTAGTTGTTCCATTCTACGGACATTGCGTCTGTGGTGAATGCTAGTGGGTCTAGATTGGGAGCCACGTAGCAGGGTAGTTTGTGGTTGGCTTCCGTGGCAAAAAGGTCTACTTGAAGGCCCTGGATTTGATTGCCAATCCACCGGAAGGAATCTACGTCCAGTGACCACTCCGACTCCAGCGGAGTTGTCCTGGACAGTGAATCCGCAACAACATTCCTGACTCCTGCTAGGTGAACTGCAGATAGGTGCCATTGGTTCTTTTCTGCCAGCAAGAAAATCGCCAGAAGAACGTGATTCAACTTGCTTGACCTGGAGCCTCCTCTGTTTATGCAGTGGACTACTACTAGACTGTCCGAGACCAGTCTTATATGTTTCTTCTTGGGCGGAGACAGACGTTTCAGGGTCAAGAACACTGCCATTGCCTCCAGGACATAGATATGAAACTGGTGGAATGTCACCGACCATTTTCCTTGTACCTTTCTGTGGTGAGAATACCCTCCCCATCCACTTAAGGATGCATCCGTGTGGATAGTTAAAGACGGGCAAGCACTATTACTACTACCAAATCAGCTCTTAAAAAGATCTTCCAATTTGGTTTTAGTATAGACCTTACGGATTCTTACTTTTCCTCTATCCCGAAAGCTTGTGCTAGACTTAGACTCTCCGAGAGACCTAAGTCAGTTTCTTGGTTTCTGAATGATGTTCTCAAACTGGCCTCAGAAATTGATAATGATTCTTGTAATTACATAACTCTCCTGAGGAAAACTTTATTTTTACTAAGTCTAGCCTCAGGAGCTAGAATCTCAGAACTGTCAGCCTTATCAAGGGAGCCAGGTCACATTGAATTCCTTCCCTCAGGGGAAGTTCTCCTATCCCCAAATCGTCACTTTCAGGCTGAAAATGAAGACCCACAAGACAGGTGGTCATCATGGAAAATCCTACCACTTCCCCAAGACAACTCTCTATGCCCTGTTAACTCTTTAAGAGCTTACTTGGGTAGAACGACCTTAAGATCCTCAGGTCCGTTGTTCATTAGGGAAAAAGGTGGTATGATTTCCTTAAAAGGGATCAGACAACAAATTTTGTACTTCCTTAAACAGGCCAACCCGGACTCCTTTCCTCTTGCCCATGATGTTAGGGCAGTGGCCACCTCTATTAATTACTTTCAACATATGAATTTTGACGATCTTAAGAAATATACAGGCTGGAAATCCTCAACAGTTTTTAAACACCACTATTTAAAATCTTTGGAAGCCCTCAAATTCTCAGCGGTGGCAGCTGGAAACAGTTTCCCCGGACACTGCATGAATTCCTATCACCATTTCCTTGTAGCCTTCCCTTCTACCTGCCTCATTGCACCCTTACTTAGTTAGGTCGCCTCTAGTGTATATCTGACCTTGGATGTAGTTGCTTCATTCATTGTTTTTTGCTTGGGACTGTCCATTCTGTTATTATATATATTCAACTTGTATATTTTTACTATAGCCTACTTGTTTACATTTAGTTATCCTTAAGTCGTAGGCTAAGTAATTTAAGATTATTTGTCTAGTAATTTTAAGAATACTTAACAATTAAGTTATGCTTTGTAAGCTTTTTTGTGTTCTTTAAGTTGATCATTATACCATTAACCTTACTGGTGTTTGTTTTTACCTTCTTAGTGTTTGTACAGTCCCCCAAGCTTGGTGAACCAATTCTCTGGCACTATTTCACAGAGCAACACAGGTTGAGCCCAGAAAAGGGATTTTGACGAAGGAAAAATCTATTTCTGGGCGATGACCTGTGTCGCCCAGTGAAATCCCACCCTGTAGTTATTATTCCTCACCCTGCTTACCCCAAGCTTGGGTGCTATCTTCAGGAATGACGTCACAGGCGCTGACGGTAGTAGTAGATGGTAGCAAGGGCTATAGTTCGGCTCCTCCGCAGTTGGGGTTGTGTCGAAGGAAGAAGCTAAATGGCAAGGGACCTCTGGTAGTGGTATCCACTCGCTCTTTATCTATACCGACACCATTATTAGAGGTGAGCGAGCCTTTTATCTTGGCATTATATTGTTTCTCTTTTTTTCTCTGGGATGAATAGCAATATTTATACCTTAGAAATAGTATCAAAGGAACCATTTCACTGGGCGACACAGGTCATCGCCCAGAAATAGATTTTTCCTTCGTCAAAATCCCTTATATAGTATTGTCTGATAATGCCAACGAAACTAGCATAAAATAAACCCAACAATAGTTTCTCTCTCTCTCTCTCTCTCTCTCTCTCTCTCTCTCAGTTATACAATTTTAATAGAGTTCTTGTTGTCATTATCAAGATTTTATAAAAGGCTAATTCAGTATTGTTTAGAAATACCAACAAAATTGACAGTAAATAAATCCGATCATAGTTTCAGTTTCTCATCATATCTAAGTACATACTGAATTTATCAGCGTTTAACCATATCTACCTTACACTGATGTAAAGACTATCAGTGTGGTTGTGTTGTTACTTGGATGACTCAAGAAATCTACATCTAGGCTACTCTGGTGAGACATGGCTCAAATTAAAAAATAAACATGAGTGATACACTGGGTATATTTGTTCCTTTATACATCGGGTTGTCTACTAATTTTCCCCCAAAGCCTTCCATCTCATAACCTGTCAATGGCTATCATAATTGCCTTTATGAAATTATGTATTTCATACGTGAACAAACCTTCGGTCTTGACAATAAGGTAATTTTTAGCGCCAAGCTGGATCCGGTTAAAACGCAGATGAGATCTGGCAACACGTGCGTTTATTGGGTAAAGAGTGGTCAAAGACCACGCACCTACGCCACCGCATCAGTCTTTTTCTTAACCGCCTGGGCGAGAATTGTGGTAGACCTCTCTCGGCCTCTACCCGGTTCATTGCCCGTTTCGATTGTGTTTAGTGTGTGTGTGTGTGTGTGTGTGGCTGTTATTATGGCTTCTTCTGCTCCTTCTCGGCCTTGTCAACGTGTGTGCCCCGGAACTCCAGGTTTTCTGTGTTCTCGTTTTTCAGCTTCGACTGCGACCGACCCCCACATCACATGTAGTAGGTGCCGCTCTAATGTTTGTATAACAAATCCTTGCACAGAATGCTGTGCATGGTCTAAAAAGCAGTGGAAGTCATTTTATAGCAAGAGAGAGCATTGGAGGGTTTCTACTCTTCCTTCATGGAAAGGTTTTTCTTCTCTTCCCGATGCTTCGTCTCCTGCTGTGCACAAACCCCATAGTAGCGTTGTGCCTTTGCCCCCTTCCTTTTCTTCCATCGATTCATTGTTGGAAGTATCGGGAGGCCCTCAGGCTAATTTTTGTAATGTCGCCCCTTCTTCGGGAGTTAATTTGATCCCTTGGAAGGGTGAGGTTTTTTCATCAGTCTCATTTATTCTAGAGTCGGAGGCATCCAAGATGGCGGCAATTTGGAAGATGCGCGGGCTAGGGGGTTCCCCGTCCTTGGAGGGGTTGCTGGCACACTTTATGGATGCTCGCTACCCCCCCTCATGCTGGCCAGGCTGTCTCCCCTCCTCCCGGCCTCATCTTCGTGGGTAGCCGAGGTCAGCCATCTTGTGTTGCTCTGCCAGTGACTGTTCGAGTCAGAGGCAAGCCGTGGAAGTTTATTTGTAGCAAGTATGGTGATATTGACACCTTTTAGGGTCTACCGTCATATAATTCACTTTATCAACTTTGGCACCTTTTATTGTTCCATCAACTGCTACAGCCACAAAGTAGGCCCACAACAACTCCAACACAGACTTTCTATCACAGTTCCCATCAGTAATGGAGGAACTGAGCAGCTTTTAGTTCTCTACCTATGTTTCATTGAAAAATATCACGAATAGGCAAATTTCCGTGAATAATAGGGTTATGTGTTCCAGAGAGAAATCTGCAAATATGTGAGCTGCAGATATGGGGGTTCCTGTATGTATAATTTTGGTGTTTATGGAATGATTTTGTTGAAAGTAGAATGTGTTAGTGAACCTAAGATCTTAATTGTCCCACTACTATTTTGCTATTGCTGATCTTAATTATCTCAGATTCATTTAATATTAATAGTAAACTATAATGAATAAAAAAAGGGATTTTGACGTAAGGAAAAATCTATTTCTGGGCGATTGGTTCGTGTCGCCAGCGAAATATCCTTTAATCCATTATTTCTAAGGTAAATGTACTAACACATACCAGAGAATAAATAAAATAAAGAAAAGGTCAGTACTACTGACTCGCTCACCCTCCAAGAGGGTGTCGGTATGAACACTATGGCGAGTGAGACCACTACCACGAACCACTTGCCAATAGAAATCTCCTACTACAAAACCCCCACTAGAGGGGAGCCGACCCACAGAGTGGGCAGCAACTACTACTACTCCATCCCATGCTGCCGACTGCTGCGCCTCTGGTGGCCATCCTGAAGTTAGCAGACAATCTTGAGCACAGGGATGGGTAGGGTGGGATTTCGCTGGCGACACGAACCAATCGCCCAGAAATAGATTTTTCCTTACGTCAAAATCCCTTTTCTGGGCTCAGTTCGTGTCGCTGCGCGAAATCGTACCAGAGAAATAGCACAAGATTGTCAAGAAAATAATTAAATACACAAATAAGGTCTCAATAAAACATAAAATAAAATAAAGAAATATAATTGCTAAGAAATATACATATACACAATGATACAGAATAGAAAATATTCCTTAAAATTAACTTAAAGTTAACATATATGTACAGGGCTTACATGGAATATATGTTGAACTTAACATCTGTGTATAGTTAATATGTACAAAGTAAATAAAGCAATTATAATAATAAACTGAATTAGAACAAACTTCGACAATAATATAATAAACAAATGTATATGACTTAGTATACAAAACCCGTAACCATTGCAAATGTAGATGTGTCACCCTAGCATAAAAATAAGGGGACCACATCATAGAGATCATTATATACAATCAATTGTGAGTGACCCTAGCAAAAAAATAAGGGGCACCCACTGTACCATCATAAGAGCAGCTAAGACTCAAGGTAAACGTAGATGAACATGGTAGGTATAGACAAACTGTTGAGTGAGATAGGTAGAAAGGAGAACTGGATCTTCTACTTAAGATTAAGCAGAGTCGGGGGAAACTATGTTACCCGCCGCAACTGCTGAAAATTTCAGAGCTTCCAAGGACTTTAAGTAATGACGCTTAAATACTGTCGGCGATTTCCATCCAGTATACTTCTTTAAATCATCAAAATTCATGTGTTGGAAATAGTTAATTGAGGTGGCAACTGCCCTGACATCATGTGCTTTAGGGAAGGAATCAGGGTTGGCTTGCTTAATAAAGTACAGGATCTGTTGCCTGATACCTTTAATAGATAAAGTACCACCTTTTTCTCTCTTAAAGAGAGGACCCGACGAGGATGAGGATGTCCTGGACAGAAAGGCTCGTAAGGTCGATACTGGACAAAGAGAAACATCTTGTGGAAGGGGTACAACCTTCCACGGTTCCCACCTCATCAAAGGATCCTCATTCTTTGCTATAAAACTATGTTCCGGAGAAAGTAGAACTTCCCCTGTGGGAAGAAATTCTATATGATTCGGATCTCTGGATAACGCCGACAGTTCTGAAATTCTAGCTCCCGAAGCCAAGCTTAATAAAAATAGAGTTTTTCTTAAGAGCATTATAAATGAACATGTCGTATTATCTGTTTCTGAAGCCAGCTTTAGAACATCATTTAAGAACCACGATACTGACGTAGGCCTCACTGAAGGTCTAAGTCTAGCACAAGCCTTGGGAATAGACGAGAAGTAAGAGGGTCTGTCAAGTCTATGCTGAACCCGAGTTGAAAAATCTTTTTCAAGGCTGACTTGTTTGTCGTAATAGTGCTAGCTGCTAAGCCTTTTTCAAATAAAGATCTGAAAAAGGATATAGCTGAATTGATTGTCATGATTCTAATATCTGATTCTCTCAGTAAGGTTGCCAACTTTTTGACTGCAGCATCATACTGTCTCAAAGTTGAATCTCTTTTATCAGATTCCAAGAAAAGAATATTTCGAGGATCAATATTCGCATCTCTTTTAGCCGCAAACTTCATGAAGTCCATAAAGTTAGAGTTTTGAGAATTCCTGAGGAAGTGAACACAGTCTTCGTTTGTACTGACTGGGAGAGCCTTGGATTGGGAATTCGAAGAGGACGAAGACCCAGTTCCAGAATCAGAGGGCGTACCAATTGCTCTTCGGCCAGTCTGGGGCTACTAGAGCTACTTGACCCTTGAACGTCCTGAGTTTGTTCAGTACTTTCAGGAGAAGATTCACTGGAGGAAAGACATAAATCTTCTCCCAGTTGTTCCAATCTATGGACAGGGCGTCCGTGGCATAGGCCAGAGGGTCCAGGTTGGGGGCCACATAACATGGGAGTTTGTGGTTCGCTTGAGATGCGAATAGATCCACTTGTAGACCTGGAACCCTCCGGAGAATCCATTGGTGTGTAACGAAAACTGTTGTCCAGTGACCATTCCGACTCCAGAGGAACTGATCGGGATAGAGCATCTGCTATGACGTTTCTCACTCCAGCTATATGGGTGGAGGAGAGGTGCCAACTGAACTTGTCCGCAGGGTAGAAGATGGCTACCATGACATGATTCAGATGTCGTGACTTGGAGCCTCCCCTGTTTACACAATGGACTACCACTGCGCTGTCCAAAACTAGCTTTTATGTGGGAGTTCTTTGGCGGACGTAACCTTTTCAGAGTCAAGAACACTGCCATTGCTTCTAGTACATTTTATTTGTGTGAAAGCTGGCGGAAACTGGGGTGACCAGGTTCCTTGAACCTTCTTGAACTGAGAATATCCTCCCAGCCGCTTAATGAAGCGTCTGTGTGGATGGTAATCCCCGGAGGAGGAAACTGAAGGGGTACTGATATTGACAGGTTCTTGACTTTTGCCCAAGGGCGTAGACGATTCCGTAGAATCTGTGGGACTGATGATAACTTGTCCCTGGATCTGACATTTGCTCGTGAGCGCCAGATTCTGGTTAGGTCTTTCAGTTTGGCTTTCATCAAGATGTTTTGTCACTGATGCAAATTGGAGTGAACCAGGATTCTTTCCTGGCTTCTCCTTGAAGCAAGTTTGTGTCCTAGAAATTGCTTTACTGACTTCGCTATTTTTTTCTTTTCTTTGGCTGATGGGAATCGACAGAGTTATGGGAGGATAGATTCCATTGAATGCCCAGCCACTGAAAGTTGGACTCCGGAGTGAGTCTTGATTTTGTCCTGTTTATCTTGAACCCTAGATACTCCAGGAACTGGATTACTTTCAGTGTGGCTTTGCGACATTCCTCGACTGTTGGAGCCCAAATCAACCAATCGTCGAGATACGCTACTACCATGATCCCCTGAGACCTCAGTTGTTGGACGACTATTTCTGCCAACTTCGTGAACACCCTGGGTGCCACGTTCAGACCGCGAAGTGGGAACTACCTTGAAGGAGAATGCTTGATCTCCTATCTTGAAGCCCAGATAAGGGCGAAAGTGTCTTGCAATAGGGATATGATAGTATGCGTCTGTAAGATCGATAGAGGTGGTGACGGCCCCACGGGGAAGTAAGGTCCGCACCTGCGAGATGGTGAGCATTTTGAACTTGCCGCAGCGAATGGCCAAGTTAAACGGGATAAGTCTAAGATTACCCTTCTTTTTTGTGAGCCTTTCTTTGGAACGCTGAATAAGCGCCCTTGAAACTTTAATCTGTTGACTCTCGCTATTGCTCCTTTCTGAAGGAGGTCCTCCGCATACTCCGTCAATTCTTTTGATGGAAGTTGAAGGAAAGGTCTGGGTGGAGGCGGATTCGCAACCCAACTCCAACCCAGGCCTTTCGACACAATACTTTGTGCCCATTTGCTGAATCCCTACCGGTGCCGGAAGAGAAACAGCCTCCCTCCTACCTTCAAGTTCTCATTGCTGCTGGTAACCTCCGCGGCCTCCCCGGAAGTGTTTTCCCCTATTAAGGGACCTTCCTGATCCTTTCTGACGAAAGGATCCCTTACCTCTGCCTCCCCTACCCGAGCGGTCATACTGCTGAAAGGCCTGGCCTTCGAACACTTGGTTGAAGGCTGGGGAAACAGCGTAAGAGGTGGAAGGTTGAGGCTGGGGGGAAATCACGTAGATGGGCTGTGATTGAGCCTTGGAGGTAGAGGGTTGGGCTGCCTGCACCAACGGAAACAGTCGAAAACAGGCTGGGCGAAGCGTTGTTGTTTCTTCTGGTAAGGCTGGAAACGTCTGGGTTTCCTCTGAGCCTTACCCCTTGCTGCCTGGTCTTGGCGTCTCTTTGCAGTGAGACCCCAACGATCCTTAAGGCTTTGGTTAAGCCTTGTCGCTTCCGCCTGGACCTCCTTTACCATTGCATCAGGGAAGAGGTCTGCTCCCCAGATGTTGGATGAAAGCAACTTATTCGGTTCATGACGAATAGTTGCTTCCTGGAGGACATGCTTCCGACAGTTAGTTCTGGCTGTGGCGAACTCAAACATGTCAGACTGAACCGTTTGCGTCAGTGACTTGGTGAGAAGCTTAAAGAGTGGCTCAGAACCGTAAGAAATGGTTGCCACTTCCGTCATGGCCATGGTGTTAATGGACCTGGCTAGCCTAGTCTTGGCCTCAAACTCAGCCTGAATGAGGCTGTCCGGAAGTCTAGGCAGCTTCTCACCAAACTGATCCATAGCACAGTCTGGCTTGAGTTTGCCCGCCGAAAAAGTGTTGGGTAGATCTTCCCACAATTCTCCGAGTGAGGGGAGCAAAGGAGATGTGGGGTCTGCTTCCCTTAGCTGTGGTAACGACTCCCCCTTCTGGGCCGCTGGGATAGTGACCGTAGCTATTTTGGTAAGGAAGGGAAGCGGAGTTCCCTCTTCCATTGTGAAAATGGTGAAGGGACTCTTAAAAGGTTGAATTTTCGTGTTCGAACAATCCATGTCCTCTAAACACCTGAGCCATTCTCTTTGAGCCTGGTCACGTGAGTAGAGGACTGTCTCCTTAGGGACCTTGTCATCTCTAGTCATGGCTGCGTCAGTGAGTCTGGCGTAGCCAATGAACGGTGGCTGTAGACCCTCCGGGTAGAACTCGAAGTCCTCAATCCTTCGAGTACCACACTCCGGAATTGAAATAAGGCCGTCCTGGAAAGGGGCGTATGACGCCACCCTCCAGGGGTTATTCATAGAGAACGGAGGCAGAGAGTCATGAGGTGGGAGCTGAGCTATTCCTGTGCCGAAAGGTGGGGGAGTAGCTAGAGGAGCCTGGCTAAGTTCGGCGATGATGTTATCCTGGGAGGTGATCCTGTCGGACAACCGGGAGAACATCTGCTCCATACTGTTTTTCAGAGAGCCGACCAAATCCCCCATGTGTTGCAACAGACCAGCATTGGGATCCAAAGCCGGAGCTGCTGCGGAGGTGGTTGGGTAACTCTGAACAGGTACCAAGGGGAGAGGAGAAATGGCTGACTCCGCCGGAGTATGTGGTCTCTCCTTGGAAGACCTGCTCCTTGAGGATTTGGAGCCGGACCCAGAAGCTCTAGACCTCTCTGCTCCGGGGTTCGTAGCCGGAGACTTACGAGATGTTGACGCCGACGAAGTCTTTTTGGACGACGACGACGTCTTGCTTAGGGTTTTTACAACCGTCTGCCCCTTGACCTTAGGTCTTACTGAAGCATCAGGAGAAGTATAAAGGAGCTCAGCTCCTGTAAAGCCTTGGAAGGAAGCTGGAGAGTTAGCAGGAGTAGAAGACCCAGTGGCGCCCAAGGGAAGCCCTTGGGCGTCCAACGTACCTACCTCGACCAACAGGTCGTCAACACCTACCATTGGCTCTATATTCAGATCAAGTGTCACGACTTCCGACGAGATATCTTGGCCTGGTTCCTTTAACGAAGCGGCGAGCTGTTGCTGAATCGCCGCCATAGTCGGGGCTGCCTCTGCTGGGTCGACGTACCCCGTTGACTTGCCGCCGGGGAAGATTAGGACAGCCAACCTCTTCTCCAGAATGTAGGGCTGTCCCTTGGCGGCGTTCTTGCCGAAACCGCCGACCCAAGCCCTCAGGGTTGCCAGGGCGGTATCTCTAACGGCGGGAGCCTGGAAGAGAGGGCATTCGTTAGTTTTAAGTTTAAACTTAAGATTAAAACTTAAGTAATAGGCTTAGTCTAAAGACATAGGGGATGCAAGCTCCCATATAAAACCAGCTTAAGTTTAAAATAAGAGATTAAAATTAAACTTAAGAACTACAACCTTTGTTGGGATTACCGAACGGAGTTGGGAATACTTACCCCGTCCAAGAGCTGGCTCACAAGATCGTAGCAAATGGTGCAGGTTTCGTGGAACCAGACTTGTAGATTCCCGTGCGGAGTCGCGCATGGAGCATGGGATCTGCAGACTTCATGCCCACAGGGGTCCTGGAGCATGGCATTGCATCCTGGATGCTCACAGTTGGTGGTCTGTAAGTGAAAAGATACATGAGCATCGTAAAAGACATCACTTACAGGCTAGTAGGCTAAAAGAACTCCGCTGCATGCCGGAGCGCGAAAAAATTTTGGGCATAACCCCTCCCTTACCGCCTGAATAGGCTAGAACCCCGGAGAGGTCCGGTGTGATAACGTAGGTAACGGAGGGATTCGGCTTAAGCTAGCTTAAATTAAACTTACTATAGTTTAAATTAAATACTAAACACTTAAACCTAAAGCCCTAGAACGTACCGGAATAAATCCGGTGAGCGGCGGTGTTCGTGTCGCGATATCAGCGAGACGGGGTGGTTAGGAAAGACCAACTGTACGCCTGCCGTCGGCCCGCAAGGGTGAACTAGCAACCTTCCACGTGAATGCCGGAGCTCCGGTAAAATAAAGAGCACCAGTAAGCCGGGAAAGAGCGAGAGGGCGAAACAGACTCGAGCCAACAACGGAGCGACGGAGTAACGACGGGGGGGGAAGGCCAGTCCCCCCCTTAGTCATCCGAGCGCGCCGTGAAGCAAGAGAACGGTCAAGTCCAGTCCTGGGTCTGTCCAGCCCCCCCTACTCCCTCCGCCTAGGGAGAGAGGGAGGCAGGCACGGGTATGTGGATGCAGAGCGAGGGACAGACCTACCTACCCCCCCCCCCCCCCCACCCCCCCCCCCCCCCCCCCCCCGGCCCTATGGAAGAGCGGGAGGAGGGTAAGGTGACTGGACAGGCGCCTGGCTGCTCCGTGATCACATGGTGACCACGGAGCGGTAACATACGAATACAATGAAACAACATAGCCTAGGTTAAAGCAACCAACTAATCAGTGAGATGCTATACAGAAGCAACCGAACTGATGAGAGGAAGCAATAAATGGTGGAGACCAATGAAATACGGAACCTAGGCTACGTAATATGCCAGACGCCGTAGGCTAACCTAAAATATAAAATAATCAAAAATTACGTAACGTAAAGTAAGAAAATAAATCAGTAGGAGAAAAAATCCAGGAGTGTACGACTAACCCGAAAGAAAGTCTACCACTCAAAGCTAGCCGGGGCCGATACTAAGAGCTGTGGCTAGGGTCTGGATGGAAGATGCCTACGTAAGGTAAAGAAGACATGCATGCATGACATAAACCCAGCAGGCTGGACCTCTAACATAAAATAGATAACTAACAATAGAGCGTAAGGTAATAAGGGAAGGTTCTAGGTATGGAAGACCAAGAACGAACCCGCCACGAGGCAGAACCATGCCGCCATGCTTCCGACCAAGAGCCAGCATTTATACCTAAAAAACGGCAAATACTGACTCAAGGCCGGAAAAAACCCAATAGCAATAATAACTGATTACTTAACTTAGCTGCTGCGATGGCTGCACGCTCCATAATTAGTAAATCCAAGAAAGGGGCACCAAAAACACAGAGCAAAAAAGGGCACGTGTGTACGCGGTGCGCTAACTGAAAAGGATGGCCACCAGAGGCGCAGCAGTCGGCAGCATGGGATGGAGTAGTAGTAGTTGCTGCCCACTCTGTGGGTCGGCTCCCCTCTAGTGGGGGTTTTGTAGTAGGAGATTTCTATTGGCAAGTGGTTCGTGGTAGTGGTCTCACTCGCCATAGTGTTCATACCGACACCCTCTTGGAGGGTGAGCGAGTCAGTAGTACTGACCTTTTCTTTATTTTATTTATTCTCTGGTATGTGTTAGTACATTTACCTTAGAAATAATGGATTAAAGGATATTTCGCGCAGCGACACGAACTGAGCCCAGAAATAACTATAATGAAGAAACATGAAAAAACAAAAAGAAATGTTTTTCCTGCAGTATTGATGTTTGATTATGATCCTGATCCCACAGTTCCAAAATCTGAAAAATTCCAAAGGCTGAAACACATCTGGCCTTAAGGATTTTGGATAAAGGATTGTATACATGCAGAAATATGAGGATACATACAATATTATTGGATACTGTGAAGGAAAGCACAAGTTCTTAAAAGATCCATGGAAAAGACACATATTAGTTATGTTTGTAATTTATAATTTGAGTCTCTTTGATCAATTGGTATTAACACATGCACACTTTGTGTGTGTGTATGTGTTCATAATGTTTTAAAAATGCATAGTAAAGGTAATACATCTTTGGAAGACAAAAAAACAAACACAGTGGACTCCCCATATTCGTGGTGGGTGCATATCAGACCCCCACCCCCGAATACCTAAAATCCGCAAATACTTAGAACCCCTAAAAAGATGCTTAAAAAATAGTTTTATCACAAAAAGTGGGTTTAATCATGAAATTGATATGAAGATATAGTAATCTGTGGATATTTTACATGGAAAAATACTGTGATTATCCGAATTTATTGCAAATAATCTATATACGGTCCATAAAGAAATCGTGAGTCCACGAATCTTGAGAACGCGAATATGTGGAGTCCACTGTAAATTTTTTTCATTCACAAGGCTGGCTGAATATGTTTTAGTGATAACTATCTCTCTCTATATGTCTGTTTTGGCTGGAATGGTTAAAAGTATGTATTTATATATTTTTAAGGGTTCTAATGTTTAAGATGACTGTGAAATGATATTGATGATATAATTTTAAGGGTAAATACAATAATAGGATAATAATTTAAGGTATATTTGCTATCAGATGATACTTCAAGTATACATTTAGTATTTAAACTTTCAAGGTAGGCAGTTATGTATGTATTAACATTTAGAGGGAGTAGCAAATATTCGTGGATTTTAACTATTTGGGGAGGAGGTGCCTGGTCCCTATCCTGTGAATCCAGGGGTCTACTGTAGTCACTTGGTAAGTTACTTAGATAAAAACGGTGTTTTTATGATAAAATTAAGTTTTACATATACAGGTGGCCCGCGGTTAGCGGCGCAATCGCTCAATGGCAAATTGGTTTTACGGCTGTCGTCAAAAATATTTATTAAAAAATAAGATATTTTTATGGCACAATTTTCAGTTAACAGCACCACTAGCGCCATTGTCTAGCGAGTTCATACATTTGTAGAAATGCCGTTCAGACCATCAAGGTTATGCAAATTATATTAACAAATTTTATGGAGAGTTACTACATAGGTATTAGGGTAAAATATATGCCTCTGATGCTGTTCTATGCCAAAAATATCGAGTTACATAAGTGCAAATTTAGCTATGGATGTGTTGATTTATAAATGTTCATGCTTTTATGTTTTAAATGTGTATGAAACTGTATTACGTATAGGGTATTTTTATTTCTGCACAGAAGTATGATACGCTTTCGAAACTGCCCTTCACACATTATCAAATATGATGTTTTTTCATGTTCTTTCTTGTGAGCGCCGCCTGCCGTTCTTCCGAAATATCGAGTTAAAAAAAGTGGAAATTAGCGATCAATGTGTCGATTTTATAAATGTTCATGCTTTTATGTTTAAAATGTTATGAAAATGTATTACGTATAGGGTATTTTTATTTTTGTGCAGAAATATGATAAAAAGGCAGCTTTTGAAACTTCCCTTCACGTTATCAAATACGATGTTTTTTCATGTTCGTTCTTGTAAGCCACCGTCTGCCGCTCTTCCGAATATATAGAATTAAAAAAGAGTGCAAATTTAGCGATCAGTGTCGATTTTTTAAATGTTTATGCTTTTATGTTTAAAATGTTTGAAAATATATTATGTACGTATAGGGTATTTTTATTTTTGTACATAAATATGATACAAATTAAGGCAGCCTTTGTAACTACGTTCCACGTTGTCAGGGGATGTTTTTTCATGTTCATTCTTGTCCGCCACTGTTCCGAAAAATGCATGGTGTTATTTTATGAATTATGCATCTTTTCCGTAAATCATTTGAAAAGTCATACATTACTTAACTGTATCCAATAACATTGTATGTATTCTCATTTTACTGTTTTATAAAATACTACGGCAAATCTAAGCCAGTATTCCGCAGAGCGGCCAACATTGGCCGCTCCGCAGAATACTGGCTTAGATTTGCCGTAGTATTTTATAAACCGTAAAATGAGAATACATACAATGTTATTGGATACAGTTAAGTAATGTATGACTTTTCAAATTATTTATGGAATATATGCATAATTCATAAAATAACACCATGCATTTTTCGGAACAGTGGCGGACAAGAATGAACATGAAAAAACATCCCCTGACAACGTGGAACGTAGTTACAAAGGCTGCCTTAATTTGTATCTAGTTAGCATAAACGAATATCTAGATACTTGACTTATATGAGAGAAGGTTATTTTTCCTTATACAACGTGTTTTTAGGTGAAAATATGAATTGAATGTCTCGTTGTGAATGTGAACTACTTTTTTTTTCGTTAACAGATAACTGGCTGCATGTTTATTGCGTAAAAAAATTACGTGATTCCGTTCGGAATTCTCCTTTATATCATCGTAATACGAACTTTATGTTATTTATCTTATATCGGGGTGAAACCAACAGTAAAATGTGTTCTTTCAAGCACAGCAGTTTTGATTAAAATGATTTCATCTCAATTTTATCTACGGTTGTGTTTGATGGCATACGTTTACTGGCATTTTATTCTTGTTGCCGATGTACGATAATAGTCATTAGCAGCTTGAACAGTTTTCTCAGCATCAGTTATAACTAGGTTTAAATTTAACAGTTTATTTCCTGATTGATCTTTGATCTATATTGATCTTTGATCTATAGCAAATAAAGTTATTACACTAAGATATCTCAGTTCTATTCTACATAACACCATTTATAACAACTACGATAGTAGTGTACTGTAGTACGATGATTGAAATACGTACAAGGCAAACGGATGTTATCCAGTTCGTTTGTACTTAGAAAAAGAAAAAAGTTTCTCGTTCGGTTGTTCACGGCTGTCACACGTTCATGCAACGAGTATAACGTTAAAACCATACTTTCATCATTCTCTTTTGCTGTTATTGAACTTATGTAACTAGAAGATGGGATAAAGTTAGGCTATTGTAATTTGGTCTCTCATAAAATCGGACTATCGTAAGATGAATTATCGTAACTTAAACACTACAGCTACCTATACACTGTATAAACCTTATTAAGGGATTTTGACGAAGGAAAAATCTATTTCTGGGGAGAGACCTGTGTAGCCTGGTAAAAAGGATCCTGCTGCTCACTTTTCTAGTATAAATAGGTTCTAAATATACCAGAGAAAAAAGCTAGCATGGTATGCTGAGGTTACTACCCTCGCGCGAGCACCCTGAGGGCGTCGGGTATAAAGTACAAGGCGAGTGGAAGCCACTATTCACAGGTCTCCTGCCAATTAGAGGTTTCCTTTCCAAAATCCCTCTCATGGGGAGAGCTGTCGCAACGGCTACTACTTTCCCCCTCGCTACTACTGCTACTACCCGACCCAAGCGCCATCTGCAATCCTGAATTTTTAGACATTTTGGCTTGGATTGGTGTAAGGGTGGGGAACTTAATTAGAAGGGCTGGGTTCACCGGGCGACACAGGTCTCTCCCCAGAAATAGATTTTTCTTTCGTCAAAATCCCTTTTCTGGGTTGACCTGTGTTCGCCGGTGAAAAGTTACCAGAGAATGCCCATCCAAGCCTACTAGATACCAAGTAATTTTATAAGGAGGAGTTAATGAAACCTGGGGTTCATTTTAGCTTAAATTTATTCACTTAATATTTACAATAGATTCATTTGAACTTAAACTTACTTACTACTTATGCTAAGACTTAAACTATGACTTAGAATTAGTAATAGCCTGAAGATATCATATAATTGACAGGGTATCCTGTAAGGTAATATCACATTTCCAGAATATGTACAGCCCGGTCTATAAAACAATCCGGAACCAAATATTTTATGTACAAGATTTGGTGGCAGAATGACGCCCAGGCCCTCTCAACTCAGAGGAGAGAGGTATGGTGGGGACTACGAGCGAGGCAGGTAGAAAGGAGAGAGTATTAGGGAGGAGAAAGGGGTAAGGAGAAGACTGATAGGATTCATTATTCGGGGGAGACTATGCTCCCTGCAGCAATTGCTGGGAATTAGGAGCTTCTAGATTCTTCAAATAGTGGCGCTTAAAAACTACTGGGGATTTCCAACCCGTATACTTCTTCAGGTCCTCAAAATTCATATTTTGAAAATAATTAATAGAGGTAGCCACTGCCCAGATATCATGGACATGTGGATTGAATCTGGGTTGGCTTGTTTAATAAAGTAGAGTATTTGTTGTCTAATACCTTTAAGAGAGATTATGGCACCTTTTTCTCTAATGAAAAGATGACCTGATGATGTTGCGGAGGTTCTGGCTAAAAAGGATCTAAGGGTAGTGACAGGGCACAATGATGTGTCCTGTGTCAAAGGGATGACTTTCCATGGAGTCCATCTATTTTTTGGGTCCTCATTCTTAGCCAGGAAGC
The DNA here is from genome assembly GCF_015104395.2 of Macrobrachium nipponense. Taxonomy (NCBI): domain Eukaryota; kingdom Metazoa; phylum Arthropoda; class Malacostraca; order Decapoda; family Palaemonidae; genus Macrobrachium; species Macrobrachium nipponense. Next base: position 46,909,665 of record NC_087206.1, on the reverse strand, counting down.
TCCGGTCTGGGGATAGTAGTACTTACCCTGACGGGAGGAAATCTATGTGGTCTGGATTTCGTGAGAGAGCTGAAAGTTCAGATATTCTGGCACCTGAGGCCATAGCCATTAAGAATAAAGTTTTTCTTAGGAGGGTTATATATGAGCATGATTCATTATTAGTGTCTGAAGCCAATTTGAGTACATCATTCAAGAACCAAGTGACTTTTTGTGGGCGGACAGTTGGTCTTAGGCGTGCACATGCTCTCAGAATGGAGAAGTATGCATCCGACAAATTAATACTGAAGCCGACCTGAAAAATTTTCTTCAAGCCTGACTTGATTGTTGTAATAGTACTGGCGGCTAGGCCTTTCTCAAATAGAGTTCTAAAGAACGAAATTGCCAGATTTGTGGTCATTTTGTGGGCTCCTGAATCCTTTAGGAATTTGGCCAATTTTTTAACAGCCAAATCATATTGCCTGAGAGTTGAATCTTTTTTATCTGATTCTATAAATACAAGGTTACATGGATCAATACTCGCGTCCTTTTGGGCTGCAAACTTCATGAAGTGCATAAAGTTAGGGCTTTCAGAATTCTTGAGGAAGCTGACACAGTTTGAGTTTGTACTGTCTGTGTCAGTTCCGAGTGAGGGATCCGTTTGGGTTGGAGCTTCAGCTCTAGGAGGAGCGGAAACCAGTTGCTTTTCGGCCAATTGGGAGCCACTAATGCTACTTGTCCTGTGAGGATCGTAGCTTGTGCAAGACCTTCATCAGAAGATTCACCAAAGGGAATAGATAAATCTTCTGCCAGTTGTTCCAGTCTATGGTCATCGCATCTGTGGCATAGGCTAGAGGGTCCAGGTTGGGAGCCACATAGCATGGCAGCTTGTGGTTGGATTCTGTTGCGAATAAGTCTACTTGAAGGTCCGGGATTTGATTGTAAATCCACTGGAATGAGTTCTTGTCCAGGGACCACTCTGATTCTAGTGGAGTAGTCCTGGAAAGTGTGTCCGCGATCACATTCTTGATTCCTGCCAGATGGGTTGCTGACAGGTGCCAATGACTCTTCGCTGCCAAAGCAAATATTGCAATCAGCACATGATTCAGCTTGCTTGACCTGGAACCTCCTCTGTTTATGCAGTGTACCACCACTAGGCTGTCCGAGACTATCCTCACATGGCTGTTCCTGGCCGGAGTTAGTCGTTTTAAGGTTAGGAAAACTGCCATAGCTTCTAGCACATTGATATGGAACTGGCGGAACGTATTCGACCATATCCCTTGAACCTTCTTGTACTGAGAGTATCTCCCCCAGCCACTCAGTGATGCGTCTGTATGAATTGTCAAAGACGGCGGAGGGAATTGCAGTGGTATTGCCTTGGTTAGGTTCTTGTGCTTTGTCCATGGTCGAAGCCTCTTTGCTAGGATTGGTGGAATTGCTGGGATCTTGTCTCTGAGATTGATGTTGGCTCTCTTTCTCCAGACTCGATTGATATCCTTCAATCTGGCTCTTAGTAGGATGTCTGTTATTGATGCAAACTGCAGTGAACCGAGGATTCTCTCTTGGTTACGACGAGAGGCCTTTTTGTTCCAGAGGAACTGTTTTGTAGCCGCAGCTATCTGCTTGGCCTTCCTGGGTGGAAGGGATAGCTTGTGTTTTATTAGGTCCCATTGGATTCCCAACCATTGAAAGTGGGAAGCCAGTTTCAGCCATGATTTCTCCTTGTTTATCTGGAATCCCAAAAACTCCAAGAGTTCTATTACTTTGGCTGTCGACCTGCAGCATTCCTTGACGCTGGCTGCCCAAATGAGCCAGTCGTCCAGGTAGGCTACCAACATTATCCCCTTGGTTCTTAGTTCTTGGACTATCGTCTCTCCTAGCTTGGTGAATATCCTGGGCGCAATGTTGTGCCCGAACGGCATGACTCTGAATGAGTAAGCTTTGTTCCCTAGCCTGAAGCCTAGGTATGGAGAGAAGTTCCTTGCTATCGGAACATGATAGTAAGCGTCTGTAAGATCTATAGAGGTGGTGACGGCCCCACGGGGGAGTAAGGTCCGCACCTGCGAGACCATCAGCATACGGAACTTGTCGCAAAGAATGTATGAATTGAACCTTGACAAGTCCAGAATCACTCTTCTTTTGTCTGAGTCCTTCTTTGGAACAGTGAACAGACGTCCTTGAAATTTTAGTCTCCTTACTTTCTTTATGGCCTTCTTTTGTAGATCTTTGATATATTCTACCAGGTTGACTGTTGGGATCTGGAAGAAGTTTATTGGTGGTGGGGGCCCCTTCTTCCATTTCCATCCCAGGCCCTTGGAGATTATACTGTGCGCCCGTGGACTGAAATTCCAATGGTCTCGAAAGAGATATAATCTCCCTCCTACCTGCGGTCTCTCACTGGTTAGCTGCAGGTTTATACCCTCTTCCTCCTCGGAATCCTCTACCCCTTGAGCCGCTCCGTAGCCGGGAGCTATCTCTGGCTCTACTGCTACCCGCATGCCTATTGTAGCTACGAAAAGATTCCCTAGCTTCATAGGCGGGGTTAAAGGCGGGGGAGGTCATGATGGCTGTGGAGGTTGAGGGTTGCTGGGCTGGCGGAGTCTGTAGCAAAACAAACTGCTGCTGTGGCTGAGCCTTCGATGTTGAGGGCTTCCCAACTTGAGATATTGGGACCGCCTGAACAATCGTCTGAGGTTGAGAGGGCTTATAGGGATTGTACCTCCTCGGCCTCTTCTTTGCCCTAGCTTGATGTCCGGGTGCTTCAAACTTCCGTTTGAAGGGAAGTCGCCACCGGACCCGGAGGCTCTGGTTGGCTCTAGAGGCTTCCCGCAAGACATTGTCTACCTCTACCTGAGGGAACAGGTTCTTTCCCCAGATTGACGCCTTTATCAATCTGTTGGGTTCATGCCTGATGGAAGCCTCAGCCAGGACATATTTCCTGCAATCTCGTCTTGCTATTCCAAAATCATTTAGGTCTGACTGGAAAGTCTGTAATAGACTTTTCGTCAAGACCTGGAATACCTGTTCGTCCCTGTAGGTCGTGGCTACCAACTCCGCTGAGGTGACAAGAGTTGATAGACCTTGCTAGTCTCGACCTAGCCTCAAATTCTGTCTTTATCAGGTTCTCCGGAAGTTTAGGCAGCTTGTCGGAGAATAAGGTGGAGGCACAGTCCGCATCCAGTTTACCTGCCGTAAACGTGGCCGGGCCTTCGTTCCAAAATTCTCTACTCGCAGGGAGGAGAAGGGAGGTAGCCTCTGTCTATTTTAAAGCCGGGAGAGGTTTATCCTCAGCTATGGCTTGGAGAGTTAACTCCGCCACCTTGTCGGTGCAGGGCGACAGGACTCGATCCGGTGTCACGAACATCGTATGTGCCCTTGTGAGGCGTTAACCTGGTGTTAACGCACTCCCATTCGGCCATGGTGCGTGCCCAGACAGCTTGGGCTTGGTCCCTCGGGAAGATCACAGTCTCCTTTGGGACCTTGTCCACTCTAACTAGCGTGTGCTCCGCTAGTCTGACGAACCCGGGGAAGGTGAACTGGAGACCTTTCGGGAAAAGCTCGAAGTCTTCCAGTGGCCGGGTCCTGCACCCTTCAGTGGTTAATTTCCCATCTACGTATGGGGCATGGATAGCAAGCTGCCACGGATTATTTTTGTGGAAGGATGGGAGTTTGGAAGCATCCGGCACTGCCATAGCCAGCGCCGGAGATCCGGAGTGGAGAAATCCAGTCATCATTTCCTGTAAGGGTTTGATCTGCTCGGCCACCATGTCAGAAACTGACTGGCCGGAGACCTCGGATCCGGAGGCACGTCGCAACGACTCGAACTTCTTGTCTACTGCTTGCCTAACCCTCGACAATAGAAGGTTAGCGAGCAGTTCATGGTCTACCCCGGACTCCGTCGCCTTGGGTTTGGTGGACTTTGATCTTGATCCCTTTGAAGGGAGAGAACCCTTGGCAGCAGGCGACTTGTCATAAGTTGTCGACGGCCTTGGGGCCGGAGATGACTCAGTCGCCGCTGACGGAGTCTGCTTTGATCCCTTAGGCAGGGATTTCGGTCTTACTGACTTTTCCTTGGGACGAACCGACCGTGAGCTGTCCCAAGTAGTGGTGGACTTAGAGAAGCCCCAGAAAGAAGAGGTAGAAGAAGGAGTTGGGCTAAGGAGACTACCTGCCTCACTTACCTCGGCCACTTACCTGCTCTCCCAGGGCCATGGGTTCTGTATGGATGTTGATGGCAGCCACATCCGCCATCAAATCCTCTTGGTTGTCCGGCAGGGGGTCGTCTCCGCTCAGATGGCATTGATGATCGGAGCTGCCAGACGTGGCTGGACTGACGCAGAAGGGGACCCCTTGAACAAAAGGGTTCCCAGGCTGGCGTCCAAGATGTAAGGGTGACCCGATGGTGCGTTCCTCCCATACCTGGAGACCCAGCGCTTTAGGTCCGTTTTGGTGTTCTGGCTGGCCTCCTCAGCCGTCTGTCGGGGAGGAAGGGGAATTAACCTTTCTGATAGGAAACCAGTTTGTTAAACAATATTGTTATACGGTATATTACAATTTTCATCATGAAAAAGGGGGGTTAAGATGCTTACCTGCTCATTCATAAGAAGCATCACCATCTCATAACAGATGGTGCACACCTCCGGGTGCCAAACCATGTATGGAAGCTGCCCCTCCTCGCCTACAAAGGGGACGGAGCAGTTCGCGTGGGAGGGCACGCCTCGTGCCCCACGGTCTCGCCAAGGGAGGCGGAGCACCCCAGCGACTGGCAGTGCACCTTTTGTAATAGTAATTATTAATGAGTATCAGCCTCCGGTGAGGGTATGCAACTTAAACTAGATAAAGTTCAAGACTTACTCATTAATATATTCAATTCACTGATTAACTTTTTATTTAATAACTAACTGCCTGCTCTCGATCCCGCTCTTGGATTCAATGTAGGTCTAATACTTGAGATCCGATATCCCCCGGACTATGAGGAGGACAGACCTCAACTCTGTATGGCTGGCCGGACCGGAAGGCTACGTGTGAACGTAGGTGCCTACATGATCTCCAAAGAATGAGAACTGAGCTATGGCAGGTTTAATGCAAGACTCCGGTGGCGTATGTGAGGGTGAGTCACTCTCCGTCGGCACCGCAAGGGTCCAGAGCTGTTCACTGTACGGTCCCTCAAGGCTTATCTCACTTGAAGTCTCGTTTCTCTTTGTCTTAGCCACTGGCTGTGGAATGGATGGAGGTGGCAGATCAGGGGAAGATAATTCCATATCTGACGTTGCCTACCTCTACTGAGGGGTGTGGGAGCAAGGCTCCTGCCCCAATTCCACGGTTAGAGGAGCCGGAGAAAGAGACAACAGGTAGGTGGAGCAACATATGTACTACCCGAAGCTATGTCCATCATCCGGCGGGGCGGATGGACTATAAGCTCGGAACTCTAATACCCCTCACACTCCCCACACTCGTCCCCCTCCTTCCACTTAAGTGAAACTCAAGCGGCCGTTCCTCACTAAGAGTACTAGTACCATGAGTTACAACGGTTCGGCTGGGCCAAGCCTAGTAGTGGGAGGGGGGGAGGGGGGGGAGGTTGATATGGGAGGGGGTGGTGGTCGGTCGTGAACGTCTGGCCACCTGCCCAATCAGAGGTGGCTACCTATTAGCGGTTGTGTAGGCTACCACTGTATGTGACTGGGCCCATGGCCTGTCGTGGTTGGTACAGCAACCAGTTGGGGTGGCCCTCGATCGAGAGGCATAGCCTACTACTAAAGGTTGAACCGGAGGAGGCTAGGCCAAGACGAATGTTAACCAGACCTTTAACGGTACAGTAATACAGTATTGCATAATGACAGTAGTGAGTATACATACATACTTGATAATGAGGCACTATGGAAGAGTTGCAAGGGGTTTTTATATGTATATATTTTTGGGAAAATAACTGATATGGATCTAACTGACTAACCGGGATCTCTAGCGACTCGGAACGTCAGGTTAAATCTCCTCTAGGATATCATTATGCGGACAGTAGCCCTCAACTAAACCTACCAAACTCGAATTTATTCGATTCAGACTGGTCATGAGGGTAGATCCCATAAAATGGAAAAGAGAGGGGGCCCTCTTATTATTGAGATCTCCTTTGAAGAGTTTTAACTCTGTCAGGGAAAGAGGCATAAGGGTAACGGATGACAGTTAGCCTACCTTATTAATATACTTGGGCTGAACTGATGGGTGGCAATTCTTCCACCTCTTCAGTGAATTAATGAATAGAAATATTTGCATATATTTATTTTGAAAATAATAATTCATGTAAAATTACGTTGGGAAGAGAGAAAGAGTTTCTAACTCTCTCTCTCTCCTACTAAATAATAGACTGCTTGTAGCCTATCAAACATGATAATAATATTATGTCGAGATTACTCGGACGCGCTCATGAGCTGAGGGGGGGGTGTAACATAGTTCGAATGCCCTCTGTCTAGCCCCCAGACTTACCCCAGAGTATGTCATGAGCGCGTTCAGTACCTCTATGACTTAATTTCTAATAATGATAATAGGTGAACACATGAATTAGGTACCTTTAATGCAATAATATCTCTGATTTATTCCTATTTCAGCTAAAACATGCGTACCTAATTCTCACACGTTCTTGCTCATGCTTTCAAAATAGTGGGGGGACGCCGACTTCCCCGCAACACTTTCTACGGGGCGGAAGGCTAATTTGGGAAGTCCTGCAACCTTATAAATTACGAAAAATGGAAATTGAGGCACTCAACTTTGGTGCAAAAGTCATCTCGGAAGAAGCCATCACGAAATAAGCACTTAATGCACGATTAACATGTAGCGAGGGGGGAAGTAGTAGCCGTTGCGACGGCTCTCCCCATGAGAGGGATTTTGGAAAGGAAACCTCTAATTGGCAGGAGACCTGTGAATAGTGGCTTCCACTCGCCTTGTACTTTATACCCGACGCCCTCAGGGTGCTCGCGCGAGGGTAGTAACCTCAGCATACCATGCTAGCTTTTTTCTCTGGTATATTTAGAACCTATTTATACTAGAAAAGTGAGCAGCAGGATCCTTTTCACTGGCAAACATAGGTCAACCCAGAAATATCTTTACATACTCTAGACACCCAAAGGATTAAAGCTAGGCTTTTTTCACTTTGCAGTATTTATAATGCTATAATGTACTGTACAGTAAATTCTAAAGTACTATACTGCATAAATATAATTTTACTTTCTGGGCTTAACCTGTGTCGCCTTGTGAAATGGTTCCTTTGATACTATTTCTTAGGTATAAATATTGCTATTCATCCTAGAGAAAAAAGAAACAATACAATGCCAAGATAAATGGCTCGCTCACCTCTAATAGAAGTGTCGGTATAGTAAAGGAGCGAGTGGAATCACTACCAGAGGTCCCTTGCCATTTAGCTTCTTCCTTCGACAAAACCCCCAACTATGGAGGAGCAGTGCTACAGCTCCCGGTACTCTCTACTACTACCGTGAGCACCTCCGACGCCTGTGACGTCATTCCTTTGATAGCCGCCATCGCCGCCACACGTTGTTTTTTTCTCTGTGCTGTGCGATCGCTTTCTGAGGTTTTTTCAAGATGTCTTCAGCTTCTGCTTCTAAGTTAAGTACTGTTTGGGGTTACTGATCTCATTTTATGATGATCTACGTGTTTTTTGTATGTTCGGAGCCTTATCGGCCCGGTCTGCCCCTCGACCGAATGGCGGTAAGGGTTCTCTCTTTCAGTCTCCCATACCGTTAGGGATTTCCCTTTTCACAGTACTATTGATATGGTTACTTATACATAGTTTCTATATCTTTTATGCAGTTAGCTTGTTAGTTAGGCCTTCACGGGGCACGCTCCGACCGCACGTTTCGAACCTTAGCTTAGCTATGCCTTACGTTTGTTAGGAGTTTTTATCAGTCATGGTCTAGAGCGTCATATCATACTAATTATTCTTATGTTCCCTCTTGCCTACTCTAGTTCCTGATTACTGTTCAATCTTACTAGTAGGTACTAGGTTAGGCTAGCATACACCATTCTTCGGACTGGCGATTAGCCTAACCCTGTTATCACTGACCTTACCGTTAGGTTAGGCTAACATACCCCAATCTTCGGATTGGCGATTAGCCTGCCCTCCTTCTCTTGAACTAGAGGTTAGGTTTGGCTAACATACCCCTTTCTTCGGATCGGCGATTAGCCTATACCTTTATTCTGATTTGTTTAGTTTATTCGTGTCCCTCATGTTAGCCTAGCTTTAAGATATCGCATTATATTATATGTTTTGATTTAATTTATTTTATTATAAGTAATCCTAATATATCAGTTGTATTAGATCCGACCTTTGTTGTTCCGATGGACCTTCCCCACCTCGTGTTTATCACCTGGCTGGGAAGGCCGCTGGTCGATCACGGTGAGCCACCCGGTTACGGGGCCCTCCACCCGTCCGCTCCATCCCCCCCTCCACACATTGCCACCCACGCCAATGGGTGTTGACTCGTTTCTCACAGCTAGCGTCCGAGTCTGCATGAGAGGGGGTAACTCATGGGGCTTGTGGGGAGTTCCCCCTACTGGTGCTCTCACTCATCACGTGCCTCGGGGGCTTGGGACCTTCTCTCCCTACCTCCTCCGACCTTAACTGGCCGCAGGGGTTGGAAGGTTCCCCTACCCCACGTACTTCCCTACCCTTCCCCCCCCCTCAGTTCAGTCCGGCGGTAATACTCCGCCGCTACTGAACAACAAGAGTGGGGGGAGGGGACCACTGGGAGCCTATCCACCTAGGATAGTTCACACGAGCACTTACTGATATGATGGTTTTTCTGTTACTAATTAAGGACTTTTTGTTGTTACTCCGGGGGTTTTTAGTTCTACCTCTTGTCCTATCCCTTACTTCAACAGAAGTTTGACCTTGCTCACTCAGTATTCTCAACTCCGGGCCCGACGGAGTTTATTTTACCCATATAACAAGTGAGCCTAGGCGGAGGCAGAGACTATTCCCCCCCTCGTAACTATTCTACGTGTTTTTAAGTGCATGCCCCTACTTTAAGTCCTTATTCATACGGAGCGAGCCTTAGAGCTTACTCCGGCAGTTTCTTTTGCATGCCACTTATACATAGAACACTATCCGTCGGTCCTACTCCGGCACCCCCGGATATTTTGCATTTTTATACCACCGGAGGTTGTCATTGGTACTCATGTATCCTTTGACTTACAGATTTCGTGCTGCCAGGAGATTGGGTGCAGTGCCGTCCTTCAAGACCCATGCGGCCATATAGTTTGCCGCTCCCATGCTGGATGCGCAGTGAAGGTGGAGGACTTTCTAGTTTGGCACCATGAAGCCTGCCAAACCTGCTACTTGCTAGTAGGCGATGCCTCACTAGTAGTAAGTTTTCTTAGCACTATCTTCATTCATCACCTGGAATACTTGTTATTATTGTATATATTTCACATGTGGGACACATATTCATATAGTCTCAACACAACAGACATTCCTCCCCTACCCTTTCCCTAACTCTAGACCTTTCTTACTGGGTTCTGACAAGGAGAAGAAGAAGGCTTTGACTACCCTCAAAGCATGGGTGGGAGGATTTGGCCGGAACTCGAAAGGCCGCCCCTACATCCTTACCCAGGACATGGCTGACCTGATATTCCCCGGAGCCAAGAAGGGATCAGTGGTGGACCCTGTAGTGGCCGCCCCTTTGCTGGTCGATCTCCAAGTCATGATCTCCCTTCAGGATGGGGACTTTCCAGAGGATGTAGTGGAAGACGTCGCGGCAATGAACCTCGACGTCGAACCCATGGCTATAGACTCGATGGGTACAGGTAAGGGTGTAGTAGGGGCAGCTTCTACGGGTTCTCAGGGCCCTTTCCTGAGTTCCCTTTCTCCATCACCTTCCACTGATCCTTCTACTTCTACTTCTTTCCGGGGCTTCACTGAAGACCAGTGGTCTGTCCGTCCTAAGGTTACTTCAGTGATCCCCAAGGCTAAGTCGTCTGAGGAGAAACTTAAGAAGTCTCTCCCCAAGAAATCGGTCATCTTGGCAGACGCTGTAACTCCGGCTCACCACCCCGGAACAGTTAAATCAAGGGATGCCTCTTCGTCAGCGTCGAGGTCCCCCAGACGTAAATCTCGTAAGGATCGGGTTCAAGTCCCTCCTTTCGATCCCGAATCCTTCTCGGCCAACATCCTGGAGCAGGTGGGAGTTATCGTAGGGTCCTTGGTAGACAACAAGGTCGGCTCGGTACTCTCCCAGCTCTCCAGTTCTGTTGCATCTTCCGGCCAGTCGATCCAATCACTGGCGGAATGGCTGGCTGCTCAGGAGAATGCCATCGCCGGGATTCAAACCACGATCGCGGCAGGATCCCTCCTAGCTGTGCCACCTTCTCCTCTCCCAATGCCAGATTCCAGCCAACTGCCGGAATTCAAGGCGGCCAATCCTTGGAGGATTGCCTCATATGCCCCGTTTGTCAACGGAATGTTGACCATCGAAGGCATCGGAACTCGAAGGCGGGAAGACTTCGAGTTCCACCCCAGGGACCTTCAACCCCCATTCATTGGCTACGTCCGACTAACGGAAGCAGCCATGATGAGAGAGGACAAAGTTCCCAAGGAGACAGTCATCCTTCCGAGGGAACAGGCGCAGCAGACTCTACTGAGAAGCCTAGAGGAATGGGGATGTGAGAACACCCGCATCACAGCCTTTAGAAGTCCCTTCACCATTTTCACTCCGGTGGAAGGGACTCCGCTACCACTCACCCTTAAGGTAGTGGAAGCAACCTTTCAGGCAGCCCTGAAGGACGAGCCCCTGCCTCAACTCCGGGAGACGGAACCCACCTCTCTCCTGGTCCCAGGCTCCGAGACATACTTCGAGGGGGCAGTTCCTACTTTCTCAGTAGGAAAACTCAAGGCGGACTGTGCCACCATTCTCTTTAGTGAGAGATTTCCCAGGTTGTCGGACTCCCTCATCCAGACGGAGTACGACGCCCGGACTAGGCTCGCGAGATCCCTTTCCTCTATGACTATGGCGGAGATGACGGCTCTTGTATACCAACAAGAGCCGTTGTTTAAGGTAATGGCTAAAGGTCTGCTGCACACCATGCAGTGTGACCTTTACGACTTCCTAATAGCCAGGAGGAATTGCAGGAAGCACGTTCTGGCGGAAGCTACAATCCGCCATGAACCAAACAAGCTGATAGCTTCCTCAATTTGGGGACGGACCTCTTCCAGCACCAGTGGTAGCAGAGGTCCTACATGAGGCTTCGAAAGTCAACCAATGCCTCAAAGTCAGGTGGGGACTGGTAATGAAGCGGAGACAGGAATCTTCTGGTCCAAGTCAAAGGATCAAGAAGAAACCAAGGAAGTTCTCTCCCTTCCAGCCTCCTCAGTAGACGTTGGTTCAGGCAGTCCCAGCACCACAAGGGCAACCACCGTCGAAGGGTCAACAGCAATATCTTGTCCTGACCTTGCAGTCCCAGCAACCCCAACCCTCTACTTCCTTTGCTGTCTCTCCAGCCTACAACTCCACCTATGAAAGCCAGAACTTTCAAGCTTTCAATAGGTTTGCGAGAGGTAGCAGAGCAAGAGGTGCCTCTCGGTTCAGAGGGTCCGGCAGGGCTGCAAGCAGGGGAAGAGGTTTCCGAGGAGCAAGAGGTGGCCGCCCCTCGGCAAACCAGCAGTGAGAGTCCCAAGGTAGGAGGGAGACTGTTACCTCTTCCGCCAGCGGTGGGGGTTCAGCCCTTGAGCTCAGAGTATAGTGACCAAAGGCCTGGGTTGGAGTTGGCTAGAGGGCCCTCCTCCAACCAACAGATTCTATCAAGCACCAACTACGGAATTGGTAGAGTATACCCAAGACCTCCTTCTCAAAGGAGTAGTCTCAAGAGTCAACAATTTAAAATTTCAAGGACGCTTGTTCAGCGTGCCAAAGAAAGACTCGGAAAACCGAAGAATCATCCTAGACTTGTCCTATCTGAACTTATACATTCATTGCGACAAGTTCAGGATGCTGACCGTTTCGCAGGTACGGACCTTACTTCCCCGTGGGGCCGTCACAACCTCTATAGATCTTACAGATTCCTATTATTATGTTCCCATAGCCAGACACTTCCGTCCATTCCTAGGCTTCAAACTAGGCAACAGATCCTATTCCTTCAAAGTAATGCCATTCGGGCTCAACATAGCCCCCAGGTTCTTCACCAAATTGGCGGAAGCAGTAGTGCAAGAGCTAAGGAAACAGGGAATAATGCTAGTGGCTTATCTGGACGATTGGCTTATTTGGGCAAAGAACCCCAAAGAATGCAAGGAAGCAACGGTCAAAGTAATCAAATTCCTGGAACATTTATGTTTCCAAATAAACAAAATCAAGTCCAGACTAACACCGGAATCTCGATTCCAGTGGTTAGGCCTTCAGTGGGACTTACAATCGCACACTCTATCAATTCCGTCGTTGAAAAGGAAAGAAATAGCAAGAGCTACAAAGCAATTTCTCAAACAACAACAAACATCCTGGAGGTGCCAGGAGAGGATCCTGGGCTCACTCCAGTTTGCATCAGTCACAGACGTTCTGCTCAGAGCCAAACTCAAAGATATAAACAGAGTATGGCGTTCAAAAGCGAGTTGCAGGTCACGGGACAAACTAGCTTCTATCCCGGCGATCTTACGGAAACGGCTCCGCCCCTGGACGGAGACAAAGAATCTTTCAAAAGCAATTCCTCTACAGTTTCCTCCTCCATCATTAGTGATCCACACGGACGTTTCTCACACTGAAACGACTCCGTCCGCCCAAGAACTCACATTTCAAACTAGTTTTGCCTGGGACAGTGCTGAGTAGTAGTTAACTCGCATCAACAGGGGCGAATCCAAGTCAAGCCACTTGAACCACGTCATGATAGCCATCTTCTCTCTGGCAAACAAAAACAAATGGCACCTGTCAGCCACTCACTTGGCAGGGGTCAAGAACGTAGTAGCAGACGCTCTATCTCGCTCGTTCCGTTGGAATCGGAGTGGACACTGGACAGGAGTTCATTCAATTGGATCAGTCTACAAGTCCCCGGACTTCAAGTAGACCTCTTCGCCACGGAGTCAAACCACAAACTCCCTTGTTACGTGGCACCCAACCTCGATCCTCTAGCATATGCTACGGATGCAATGATCCTCGATTGGAACAAATGGAAGAAGATTTACCTCTTCCCTCTGGTGAACCTTCTCATGAAAGTTTTAAACAAACTCAGGACATTCAAGGGCCAAGTAGCTCTAGTAGCTCCCAACTGGCCCAAGAGCAATTGGTTCCCTCTACTTCTAGAGTTGAGACTCCGACCCCTACGGATTCCCAACCCCAAACTAACCCAGTTAGTGCAAACTCAGACTGTGTCCGCTTCCTCAAGAATTCAGAAAACCAAACTTTATGGATTTTCTGAAATTCGCAGCTATGAGGAATGCAGAAATTGATCCCCAGAATATTTCATTCTTGGAATCAGATAAAAGAGAATCTACCCTGTGTCAATATGATTCATCTGTTAAGAAACTAGCAGAGTTCCTTAACCCTTAAACGCCGACTGGACGTATTTTACGTCGACATTTTTTGTCTCTTGGGTGCCGACTGGACGTATTTTACGTCGACATACAAAAGTTTTTTTAAAAATTCGCGGAAAAATACTTTTAGGCCTATCAGCCAAAAACTCTTGAATCACACACCTTGGGGGATGCTGGGAGTCACCGGATCAAGGTGTTGTTTTGTTTACAATCGTTACGCAGGCGCGCAAGCGCGAATTTCTTTCTTGCCGCACTAAAAAGTATCTGTGACACATCGGCGAAATTATTTCGTCACTTTGACATAATTTTTGTACAATTTTAAATTAGCCGTTACATGGAGTATTATATATGAAAATGTGCATTTTTATTTTTTATGTAGAATACAACAAAAAAATACTCATGATTGTAGCTTTTATCAGTTTGAGATATTTTTCATATAAATAACGATAAGTGCCAAAATTTCAACCTTCGTCAACTTGACTCTACCGAAATGATCGAAAAAACGCAATTGTAAGCTAAAACTATTATATTTTAGTAATATTCAATCATTTACCTTAATTTTGCAACTAATTGGAAGTCTCTAGCACAATATTTCGATTTATGGTGAATTTATGAAAAAACTTTTTCCTTACGTCCGCGCGGTAACTCTTCCGAAAAAAATCATACATACGATTGTGGTAATGTTTGCGCCATTTTAAATTAGCCGTTACATAAAGTTTTATATATGAAAATGTGCGCAATTTCATGCACAATACAACTAAAAACAACCCATGGTTGTAGCTTTTATCAATTTTGAAATATTTTCATATAAAAAATGATGTGACAAATTTTCAACCTTCGGTCAACTTTGACTCTACCGAAATGGTCGAAAAACGCAATTGTAAGCTAAAACGCTTATATTCTAGTAATATTCAAGCATTTACCTTCATTTTTCAACAAATTGGAAGTCTCTAGCACAATATTTCGATTTATGGTGAATTTATGAAAAAAATAACATTTTCTTTACGTCCGCGCGGTAACTCATCTGAAAAAATCATACGTGCGATTGTGGTAATGTTTGCACCATTTTAAATTAGCCGTTACATAAAGTTTTATATATGAAAATGTGCACAATTTCATGTAGAATACAACAAAAAATAATTGAAGGTTGTAGCTTTTTCTCATTTTGAAATATTTGCATATAAAATCACGATACATAGAAAAAAAACCATGTTCGGTCAACTTTGACTCTACCGAAATGGTCGAAAAACGCAATTGTAAGCTAAAACTTTTACAGTCTAGTAATATTCAGTCATTTATCTTCATCTTGAAACAAATTCGAAGTGTCTAGCACAATATTTAGATTTATGGTGAATTAAAAAAAAAAAACTTTCTTCCCTCTGCGCGCGGATTCTCCGCCACAAATCTCCGAAATCCGTACGTCCCATTCTCGGAATATTTGCTCCGTTTCATATTAGGAATTTCATAGTGTTTTATATATGAAAATGTGCACAATTTCATGTAAAATAAAACTAAAAATATTTGAAGGTTGTAGCTTTTCTTATTTTTGAAATAATTGCATATAAAAAATATATATAAAAAAATTCGACATTCGGTCAACTTTAACTCGTCAGATATGGTCAAAAACTGCATTTGTAAGCTAATATTCTTATAGTATAGTAATATTCAATCATTTGTCTTCATTTTGAAAGAAATTGGAAGTCTCTAGGACAATATTTAGATTTATGGTAAATTTTTGAAAAAAATATTTGTTTACGTCCGCGCGTTACGATTTCATGCATTATTCTGTGATAATATTTTCTCTGTGTTGCTTTTATCATTTTACAATGTGTTATATACCAAAATGATTGCAATTTGGTGTACATTACAACGAAAAAAAAAGTAACTTGTTACCTTTAACCGTTTTGCGCACAGCGCGATTTGAATACAATTATATATGAAATTTCATTTTTGCGCTATCATATATCGCATTATTTATATATGATAATGATAATTTTTTTCATTTCTGATGGTTGCATACTAAACTTCAGCCAATGACAAAAAAAGGAGCCAAAAATGAACTCTTAATCTTGAAAACTAAGCGCGCTGTGATTTTTTGAAAAAAATATTTTTTCCGCTTCTGCGCTCACTCTGAAACACCTCCGGCACACGGGAGACATTTTTTTTTTACCGCTTCGGCGTTTAAGGGTTAAGGTGTCAAACTCTCAAGTCATGACAACGAACCTAGCCATAACTTTCTTCAGATCATTGTTTGAGAAAGGTTTAGCAGCAAGCACTATCACTACGACCAAATCAGCTCTTAAAAAGATCTTCCAATTTGGTTTTAGCATAGATCTTACGGATTCGTACTTTACATCCATACCAAAAGCTTGTGCTAGATTAAGACCATCAACGAGACCTAAAACAGTCTCTTGGTTCTTAAATGATGTCCTCGAACTGGCCTCGGACATTAACAATGACTTGCAATTATATATCTCTCTTGAGGAAAACCCTATTTTTATTAAGTTTAGCCTCAGGAGCTAGAATATCAGAACTGTCAGCCTTATCAAGGGAACCGGGTCACATTGAGTTCCTCCCTTCAGGGGAAGTCCTCTTATTCCCAGATCGCCACTTTCTAGCCAAAAATGAAGATCCACAGGACAGATGGTCCTCGTGGAAAATCCTACCACTACCTCAAGACATTTCCCTTTGTCCTGTCAACTCATTAAGAGCCTACCTAGGTAGAACAACTCTGAAGTCTTCAGGTCCGTTGTTCATTAGAAAGGAAGGTACTACATTATCCCTAAAAGGGATCAGGCAACAAATTTTATACTTCATTAAACAGGCCAACCCAGAGTCCTTTCCTCGGGCCCACGATGTTAGGGCAGTGGCCACATCTATTAATTATTTCCAACATACAAATTTTGATGATCTTAAGAAATATACAGGCTGGAAATCTCCGACAGTTTTCAAACGGCACTACATAAAACCCTTAGAAGCCCTCAAATTTCCAGCAGTGGCAGCTGGAAACACAGTTTCTCCTGACTCTTAATAATTCTTATAACTTCTTGTAGCCTTCCCTTCTGCCTGCCCCATTGCACCCTTACTTAGTTTAATCGCCTCAATGTATTCTGTTACCTTGAGTATTGCTGTTATTCATCATTCTAGTTGGGATTCAGTTCCATTGTTTATGTATAAGTCAACTTATGATCCTGTCTTTTGCCTACCCTGTATATAATTTACTTGTTTGATAGGCTAATTAATTTTAAGTTCTAACCCATGTTTAAGGGTTCATACTATTAACCCTAATTGTAAGACTGTAATTTAAGTTGATCATTATACTATTAACCTTACAGGTGTTTATTTTTACCTTCTTAATTATCTGTACTGTCCCTCAAGCTTGGTGTTTTAGCATTCTCTGGTACTATTTCACAGGCGACACAGGTTAAGCCCAGAAAAGGGATTTTGACGAAGGAAAAATCTATTTCTGGGCAACGACCTGTGTCGCCCTGTGAAACCCCACCCTGTAGTTAGATTGTCCTCACCCAGCTTACCCCAAGCTTGGAGGCTATCTTCAGGAATGACGTCACAGGCGTCGGAGGCGCTCACGGTAGTAGTAGAGAGTACCGGGAGCTGTAGCACGGCTCCTCCGTAGTTGGGGGTTTTGTCGAAGGAAGAAGCTAAATGGCAAGGGACCTCTGGTAGTGATTCCACTCGCTCCTTTAACTATACCGACCTTCTATTAGAGGTGAGCGAGCCATTTATCTTGGCATTATATTGTTTCTTTTTTCTCTAGGATGAATAGCAATATTTATACCTAAGAAATAGTATCAAAGGAACCATTTCACAGGGCGACACAGGTCGTTGCCCAGAAATAGATTTTTCCTTCGTCAAAATCCCTTTATTGCGCCATTGTGGGATTACGGCGCCTTTGACTGTTCTAGAGTTTTGAAAGAAGGTGTGTAGCGGCCGTTGGCTTTAAAATCGCTTAGCATCGAAAATCACTTAGCGTCGGCGGCCAGGAATGGAACCCCTGCCACTAACAGAGGGCAGCCTGTACATACTTGCCAAGTACTAACTACAAATTGGAGCCCTCCATCCTCCCCTCGTGGACACCAAGTACCTACAAATTGAAGCCCTCTGTTCTCCCCTTATGGACTTAAAAGCAGAAAAGAAGTGATAATTCTCTGTTGTGTTGTTGCAATTGTTCCATGATAGAGGGTGGGCAGTCACCTGCACTAGTGAAAGTAGCGTTTCCTCATGCTTTTCAAATTTTAAGCTATTGTGTGAGTGGAAAATTTAGCAATTTAGTTATGTACTTGGTATGTATAGATGAAACTTAATTTTATTATGAAAATAACATTTTGGATTACTCTACTGCACATTAAGAATAATTACTCATTGACCTACAGTTGTTTCCCTTTTGTTTGTTTTAGCTATATGTAAACTAAAAATAAAGATTTACTTTGTTTACAGCCAAGCGGTGTATTTATCTTGGAGAACTGTGAGGTTAAACGAGAAGCAGATGCAGATGCTCCCTTTGGTTTCACAATCCAGTGGAAGGTCAGTTTGATGTTTGTGTTTGGGGATATAATAGCAACTTGACGACATCCAGTACTGTAATTGCAGTACAGTAGCTCACCGTAACATCCGAGCCTACACTATTATAAAAGGAATTCCGATATATCATTGTAGTATTTGTATACAGGCACTCCCCGCTTCCAGGCAGCATCAGTTAACAGCAATCCAGCTTTATGGGGCTTGTGTAGCGACATAGTTTACTGGATTCTCGGTGCCATAAGTGATTTTTGGCACCATTAAGGCGGCCGGCCGGAACCCTTATATATGGGGGTATAGGGCGAAAGATGCAAAGTCATGAAAAAATTCATGGAGCTTTATATGGCAATTGAGAATACGTATACAAAATATTCCGTCAAAATTCCTCTTACTTTCGTAGTTACAGGGTAATTAGTAAACATAACTCAATAAGCCTAAAACATTCATCCGTACAAGAAAATTCAATATTTCTTCTCTGTTATCGTCAATTTTGATAATTATTGTCAAAGAAATTGTAAGAAATGGCATCTGTAGTGATTCCTTGAGTCGCAGAGGGGACTTGGGGAGTATCCCATGATTCAGTGCGAGCACATACTTCAAGTAGTCTACACGTTCGAATTTCTTCTCTGACATTTGCTTGCTTTTACATGTGTTTATCTATGTTTCGGCAAGAATTTCATCATGCCAATGAGGAAAAGACAAGGAAAACATCTTGCTAACATAAAGACGAAGAAAATTCGCTCTAATATGATTACAGAATATCATAATATATGCGATATTAGTGTAGTTAGTGAAGAGAGAGAGAGGGAGGGTTGCGTAGTAAGTAAACGCCCCCGTTTTGCCTGAAGCACATGTCACACTGTCCCCCAGGCTATGATCTTTGAGCAAAGGGATCTTAATTTATGATAAATAACATAGTTTTGGTTTATTAATACCCACCCAGAATATGAAATTCATAATAATCATGATTTATTAACATTGTCTTTGTAAAAAGAGAGTACAACTTCGAATTTCACCCCTTGACATTCTCTTGCATTTACGTTTGTTTATTTTTGTTTCGGCAAGAATTTCATCATGCCAAAACGGAAAATACTAGGAAAACATCTAGGTAACATACAGAAGAAGAAAATTCGCTGTAATAAGCCGAGTTAGTGAAGGAGAGAGAGAGAGTGAGTTGCGTAGAAAAGAGTGCCCCGTCTTGCCTGACGCAGTGCCCCAAGCTACGATATATGAGCAAAGGGACCATAATTTATGATTAAATTATGATAAATAAAATAGTTTTGGTTTATTAATACACAAAAAAGAAATATACATTCATAATAATTATTATTTATTAACATTGTCGTTATAAAAATACAAAGAAAAACTTTGAACGCCCGTATCTCAAAACTAAAGTTATTGACCTTCAAAATCTATCTTCTCACTTAGTTTTAAAGCTATAACATTGGAATTTGGTATAACTCAGAAACAAAGACGTTTATAGAACAATCAAATAAGCCCTTTTTTTTTTCCAATTTTTGTTTGGGGGGGGGGGGGTTTCATCTTTTTTTTTTATAAATTTTGTTTTCCTAATTTATAGGTTTTTTTTTTTTTACCATAATGAAAAATTCATATCTAGCAAAAAAAATGAATTTTAGAAAAAAAAACTCCTCATTTGATTGGAGGTCTACATCAGGTCTATATATGGTAGTAATCCCAGGTCTTAATATTAAATATCAAGGGAGGAGACAGAATTTGAAAAATTGTTATTTTCGGGATAAATCGTCCTGGCGTCACAAAACTGAAGGTCAGAGGCAAAAATCATATGCGGTTTGGAGATGTCCCAAGTCACCTTATTAAGTGGTATGAATATCAAAGTCCTGTCCTTAAAGAATGGCATTAGCCGGCCGGCTCCCTTAAGGGATTTTGACGGTTTACTGATGCCGATCTCTGGTTACCAGCACTGATATATTGTTAACGTTAATGTTAAGTTGTTTAACAGTGCGATTACCACTGATTTTTAGGTAGCAGCGATTTTCGGTTAGTGGTGCTGGGCTGGGAATGGAACCCCCGGTTAACTGTGGGACTGCCTACTGAATAAAGGGATTTTGACGTAAGGAAAAATCTATTTCTGGGCGATTGGTTCGTGTCGCCCAGCGAAATATCCTTTAATCCATTATTTCTAAGGTAAATGCACTAACACATACCAGAGAATAAATAAAATAAAGAAAAGGTCAGTACTACTGACTCGCTCACCCTCCAAGAGGGTGTCGGTATGAACACTAGGGCGAGTGAGACCACTACCACGAACCACTTACCAATAGAAATCTCCTACTACAAAACCCCCACTAGAGGGGAGCCGACCCACAGAGTGGGCAGCAACTACTACTACTCCATCCCATGCTGCCGACTGCTGCGCCTCTGGTGGCCATCCTTTTCAGTTAGCGCACTGCGTACACACGTGCCCTTTTTTGCTCTTGTGTTTTTTGTGCCCCTTTCTTGGATTTTACTAATTATGGAGCGTGCAGCTAAAATGGGATGTCAGAGTATTCTGACTCACTCACCTTATGTAAAAGGTGTCGGTATGGTTTCTGGGGCGAGTGAAACCACTACCACGGGTCTCTTACCATTTAGATCCATCCTTCTACAAAATCCCCCAGCTAGAGAGGGCTGATGCACAGCCCACACCAGTAACTACTACTACTAGCGCTCCCAACGCCAGCACGAGCGCCTCTAGCGGCCATCCTTGGAGTTAGAAGGTCAAGCTTGGGCCCAAGGGTGGGTGTAAAGCAGGGTGGGATTTCACTGGGCGACACGGGCCCTTGCCCAGAAATAGATTTTTCCTTCGTCAAAATCCCTTTTCTGGGCTCAGCCCGTGTCGCTTCGTGAAATAGTACCAGAGAAATGGCCACAAGCTTGGTATAAATAAGATACATGAAGGGAATAAGAAAAAACAGAGTACATTAGATTACTATAATTAAAATAATTATAATTACAGAAGTTATAAAATATGTACTTAATATAACTTATGAAAATTTTTAGTAACTTATGATAGCTTATAATAACATTAAAACTAGACAATACAATAGGTTATTTACAGGTGTGAGTAATCCTAGCAAAAAAATAAGGAAAACTTCACAATTATAGCTCTTTTTGGGCAGCTAAGGCTCAAAACAGAGTAGAACCTGGTGGCAGGATTACAGGAAGGATGTTAGTGAGGCAGGTAGAAAGGAGATCTGGATCTATAACTAAACTACTTTGGCAGAGTCAGGAGAAACAGTGTTTCCCGCTGCTACTGCTGGAAACTTAAGAGATTCTAAGGATTTCAGGTAGTGGCGTCTGAATACTGTCGGCGATTTCCAGCCTGTGTACTTTTTCAGATCATCAAAATTCATGTGTTGGAAATAGTTGATTGAGGTAGCTACTGCCCTTATGTCGTGGACTTTGTGGAACGAATCTGGGTTGGCTTGTTTAATAAAGTACAAGATCTGTTGCCTAATTCCTTTCAAGGAAATAGTGCCACCTTTTTCCCTCATAAATAAGGGGCCTGAGGATCTCATAGACGTCCTGGAAAGATAGGCTCGTAAGGTCGTAACTGGACATAAAGAGGGGTCTTGAGGAAGAGGAAGGATCTTCCAAGGGGCCCACCTCATTGAAGGATCCTCGTTTTTGACCAAAAATTTTCGATCTGGACAGAGGAGAACTTCTCCTGATGGAAGAAATTCGATATGGCCCGAATCTCTAGAAAGAGCCGACAGTTCAGATACCCTGGCTCCTGAGGCCAGACTTAAAAGAAATAATGTTTTCCTTAGGAGGGGTATATAGCCACATGAATCGTTGTCAGTATCTGAAGCCAGTTTGAGAACATCATTTAAGAACCATGAAACTGAGCTAGGTCTCTCTGTTGGTCTGAGCCTAGCACAAGCTCTAGGAATAGACGAGAAATAGGAATCTGTTAAGTCTATTTTAAAACCAAATTGAAATATTTTCTTTAGGCGTGACGTTATTGGTAGTAATAGTACTGGCTGCTAAACCTTTTTCAAATAAGGATCTGAAGAAGGAGATAGCCAGGTTGGTAGTCATGGTTCGAGATTCTGTTTCCCTCAGAAAATTGGCTAGTTTCTTAACAGCTGCGTCATACTGACGTAGGGTCAATTTTCTTTTATCTGATTCTAGGAAAAGGATGTTTTGAGGATCAATGTCTGCATCTCTTTTAGCTGCAAACTTCATGAAGTCCATAAAGTTAGGTGTTTGAGAATTCCTGAGGAAGCGAACACAGTCCTCGTTTATACTGGTTGAGATAGCTTGGGATTGGGAATCCGTTGAGGTCGGAGACCCAATTCCAGAAATAGTGGGAACCAGTTGCTCTTGGGCCAATCGGGGGCTTCTAGAGCAACTTGTCCCTTGAAAGTCCTGAGTTTGTTCAGAACTTTCAGAAGAAGATTCACTGGAGGAAAGATGTACACTTTCTTCCACCGATTCCAATCTATGGCCATGGCGTCTGTGGCATAAGCCAGAGGGTCCAGGTTGGGGGCCACATAGCACGGGAGCTTGTGGTTCGACTGTGAAGCGAAAGATTCCGCTTGGAGTCCTGGAACCTTTTGGCATATCCACTGGAATGAACGCCTGTCCAGAGACCACTCCGACTCTAGAGGAACTGAACGAGACAAGGCGTCTGCTATCACGTTCCTTACTCCCGCTAGGTGAGTGGAGGATAGGTGCCATTTGTACTTGGCTGCTAGTGAGAAAATGGCTATCATGACGTGGTTCACATGGCTTGATTTGGATCCTCCTCTGTTGATGCAGTGTACTACTACTGCGCTGTCTAATACCAGCTTGATATGAGATTTCTTGGCTGGTAGGAGTCTCTTCAGCGTGAGGAACACTGCCATAGCTTCTAATACATTGATGTGAAGCTGGCGGAACTGAGGGGACCAAGTCCCTTGTACTTTTTTGAACTGAGAGTACCCTCCCCAACCGCTTAGTGAAGCATCCGTGTGGATAACTAATGCCGTAGGGGGAAACTGAAGAAGAATTGATTTTGATAGATTCTTGACCTCCGCCCAGGGATGGAGACGTTTGCGAAGAATCGGCAGGATGGCTGACAATTTGTCCCGAGACTTGTTGTTTGCTCTTGAGCGCCAGACCCGGTTTATGTCTTTTAGTTTTTCCTTCAGTAGAACGTCTGTCACTGAGCCAAATTGGAGAGAACCTAGGATTCTTTCCTGGCTTCTCCTTGATGTTTGTTTGCATTTGAGGAACTGTTTTGTTGCTTTGGCTATTTCTTTCCTTTTGGCTGACGGAATTGATAAAGTATGGGAATTTAAATCCCACTGAATGCCGAGCCATTGAAAGCGGGAGTCCAGCGTTAGCCTGGACTTGGTCTTGTTTATTTGGAACTCCAGATGTTCCAGAAGCTATATTACTTTGACCGTTGCTTTGCGGCATTCTTCGATGGTTGTTGCCCAAACGAGCCAATCGTCCAGATACGCGACTACCATTATCCCCTGAGACCTTAGTTGTTGAACTACTGTCTCCGCCATCTTCGTGAATACCCTGGGGGCCACGTTCAACCCGAAGGGCATTACTTTGAAGGAGAATGCCTGGTTCCCTAGTCTGAAACCTAGGTACGAGCGGAAGTGTCTTGCCACTGGGATATGATAGTATGCGTCTGTAAGATCGATAGAGGTGGTGACGGCCCCACGGGGAAGTAAGGTCCGCACCTGCGAGATAGTCAGCATTTTGAACTTGTCGCAACGAATGAATAAGTTTAGACGGGACAAGTTTAAGATTATTCTTCATTTGGTTGAGCCTTTCTTTGGCACGCTGAACAAGCGACCTTGAAACTTTAAATGCCTGACTTCTGACACTACTCCTTTCTGAAGGAGTTCTTGAGCATACAGTACTCTGTCAATTCCAATGTTGGCCGTTGAAGGAAGGTCTTGGATGGAGGAGGACCTTTGATCCAGCTCCATCCCAGTCCTTTGGACATAATACTTTGTGCCCAATTGCTGAACCCCCATCTGTGGCGATAGAGGAACAGTCTCCCTCCTACCTGAGGGTTCTCACTGACTGGGGGCAGGTTGCGACCCGCGTCCCCCTCGGAAGTGTTTGCCTCTGCTAGGTGTTCTTCCGCCACCTCTTTGGCGAAATGCACCTCTAGCCCTACTGCCTCTTCCAAACCTGTTAAAAGGTTGGAAAGCTTGGCCTTCAAAAACTGGATTAAAGGCCGGGGATACTGCGAAAGAGGTAGAGGGCTGACTCTGGGGAGTCAATAGGAGGAATTGTTGCGATTGGTTCTTCGAAGTGGAGGGTTGTGCCACCTGAGAGACTGGCACTGCCTGTACTACCTGTTGCTGTTGGGTAGCCTGGAAAGGCTGGAATTTCCTGGGCTTTTTCAACATTTTAGAAGGGGAAGTTGATTCAGGTTTCCTCTTGCTCGAAAGTCCCCAACGGACCGGGGCCCCACCCTAAGACTTTTGATTAATTGGTCTTGTCACCTTGTGCTGAACCGAGTTGACTATCAACTCTGGGAAGAGGTCAGCACCCCAAATGGAAGCCGCTAGCAACTTGTTCGGTTCGTGGCAAATGGTAGCCTCTTGCAGGACGTGTTTCCTGCAATTGCGTCTTGCAATCGCGAAGTCATAAAGGTCACATTGCACCTTGTGGATCTGTGACTTAGCAATCAGCTTGAAAAGAGGTTCATTGCCGTAAGTCACGGCCGAAACCTCTGTCATTACCAGGGTATTTAGGGACCTTCCTAGCCTGGTCCTGGCGTCAAATTCAGCCTGTATGAGATTGTCTGGGAGCCTAGGAAGCCTTTCACTAAATTGTGTTATTGCACAATCTGGCTTGAGTTTCCCTACTGTAAAGGTAGCTGGGAGATCTGCCCAAAGATCTTCGGTGCCTGGGAGGAGAAGAGACGTCGGCTCTGTTTCTCGGAGTTGAGGCATGGGCTCATCCCTCATAGCGGCCTGAAGAGTTAACTCTGCAACCTTTGTGGTGAACGGAATGGGGGTTTCTCTGTCCACCACAAAGATAGCAAAGGGGCTCTTAAAGGCTTGCATCTTGGTATTGGTGCATTCCCAGTCCTCTAGGTTCCTCAGCCAATCTCTCTGAGCCTGATCACGGCTGGAAATGACCGTTTCCTTAGGTATTCTGTCCTCCCTCCTCATCGCTGTCTCCGTAAGGTGGGCGTAACCAATGAAGGGGGGCTGCAGGTCAGCAGGGTGGAACTCGAAGTCCTCAAGCCTTCGAGTACCACAGTCCCCCAACGTTAGCATTCCGTCCTTAAAGGAGGCATAAGACGAGACCCTCCAGGGGTTGCTCGCCGTATAAGGAGGGAGGGTGTTGTAGTCCGGCATGGCTTGCGCCACCATACCGGGCTGTGGGAGAACTGCCGATGGGTTCTCTCGGAGACCTGCCATCAGGTTCTCCTGGTTGGTCAGCCTTTCTGAAATGCTTTGGATCGACTGGCCCGACTCCTCAAAAGAAGAAGAGATGTGTGTCAACATCTGTTTGAACTTGTCCTGAACTAAGTTCCCGACAAAGTTCCCCATTTGCTGCATGATATTTGCAGTAAATGCTTCCGTGTCGAAGGGGCTAGGTTCCTTGATCACGGCAGGAGTCTTGGGGCGTGTCCCCGTAGAGGTCGAAGGCTCTGGATGATCCGCAGGTAGCTGAGCCTTGTCCCTCGAGGACTTGCCTCTGGACCCTTTGGAGTGCGAAGAGGTAGACTTAGACTTCTCTGCTCCGGGATGGTGAGCCGGAGACTTATGAGAAGAGGTAGACGTAGTCTTTTTAGACAGCGTCTTCTCCAGGGTCTTAGTTTTACGCTTCCCTTTTACCTTAGGGATAGCTTGAGTGGACTTCGGCCTAACCGAAAGTTCACTCTCTGAAAATCCTTGAAAAGAAGCAGTAGAAGGGATAGGGGAAGTAAATCCAGACGGACCCTAGGGAAGCCCTTGAGCCCCCAACACACTTGCCTCATCTAGCATACTACCTGCTTCACCTACCGCCATCGGCTCGAGGTCCAAGTTCAGCGTTGCCACGTCGTCTGCGATCTCCGAGTTCCCCGGGTCTGCTAATGCCTGAGCCACCTGATGTTGAATGGTGGCGACGTACGGGGCCGCCGCTGCCGGGTCGACGTAGCAGGTAGGCTTTCCGCCGGGGAAGATCCTGACAGCCATATTCTTGTCGAGGATGTATGGCTGCCCCTTGGTGACGTTCTTCCCAAATCCGCCGACCCAGGCTTTCAGAGTGGTTGATGCGGCGTCCTTGACAGCAGCAGTCTGAAAGAGAGGGTTATTGTAAGCCCTAGGCTAGGGGAGCTTAAGACTATATGACTAACTGTATCAGTAATTATATCACTTATTATATCACTTATTAGGGCTGTACCTGTATAGGCCAAAATATATAGCAATTGTACTCTGGCATATACTTACACCGGAGGTAAACTGATCTACAAGATCATAACATATGGAACTGCTGTCATGGTGCCAGACCGCTATGTCCCCGTAGCGGATGGCGCAAACGGCGTGGGTCCGGCGGACCTCGTGCCCACAGGGGTCCTGCAGGACAGCATTACATCCTGCTTCCTGGCAATGGGTGGCTTGTAAGTGAACAGATACATGAGTATCAACACTGACTAACAGGACTAAGTCCAGTAAGTGATATTAAACGCCGGAGGATACCGGAGTGGTTAACAGAGGTTAGCCTTCTCTTGTTCTCCTGTAGTGGTGTGTCCAATAGGACTGGTATACTAGTTAGTATAATTCCGGCGTACCGGAATAAGGAGTTCCACCAAACTAGAAACCAGCCTATACGCTGGAGCGAGGAGTACGAGGACAGCGGGGAGAAGCATGAGTAGGCTAAACAAGTAAATAAATTATTAAGGGGAGCATAGCTCCGCCACAATGAAAAACTCGCAGGCAGGGGGAGAACCCGGTTGGTGAGTGGGAACTCCGCTGGCTTAGCGGAACATAAAAACGTGTAGCAATAATAACAAGAATAAATAATAGTAAATAATATGGATGCATGTGGCGGAGCGTCTCTCCGTCACCCCCCTAAGGAGCTGGCGGAGCCAGCGGAGCTCGCCGCTGACGCAGTGGGCAAGGGAGGTGACTCGGGGTGAGAGAGAGCGCCAAGGGACCCGAGGGGGACCGAGCACGGCCGAGCGTGGTGGCCAGCCGAGCCCAAGCGCACAGGAGACCCCCCCGTGGACATGGTGATCGCCTGGCTCGCCGTGAACGTTGTAGGGCCACGCGGTAGGACAGACCAGGCGAACTGAGGTAGCCTAGGCTACCTCTAACGGTCTCTAGCATGCAATAGATAAAATAACACAGGGAAAGGAAAAGAATAAACAGAAAAAGAGAAAGCAATGTCCTGGAGAAGTTAGGCTAACCGACCTGGAAGGGAGGGCGCCTAACTACTCGGGAGCTGGCCTCTGCCGATACGTAAGAACGGAGGGCGACGGCCAGGATGGCAGGACTAAAAGAGAGGACATATGTCCTAATACGCCTAACAGACCTAGACAAAGGGGCATGCATGCATGAATGCTGAGCTAAGGTAACATAGGCAAGAGCTCAATCGAGCTAGAATCCCCGTGATAAGTAAAACACAAGTACATCTTGCACAACACAAAAATGTAATCATATAAATACTGCAAGGTTCCAGCTACAACGGTATGGAAGACCGAAGAAGCATAAAATAATAAAGCTCTCCCATTGGTTCCTGATGCTAGCCACTGCCATGAGATCCTTCTCTCCTATTGGACAGCATCCCTCCCATCATGCATCTTATACGTACGTGGTGGCATGCCTAACTCGGCCACTTCGTACCAGAATCTTTATCGTACGCATGCGGCATTCTTTTTGTCCAACGATTTCATTTAGTAACGTAAATTTGTTAGTCATTTCGTTGTGCTACTTTATCGTGTTGTGTGAGAACCTAATTAGTATACGTAGTACATAATTTAATTACGTACAGTATAGTCATGGGTCCCAAGAAAGTTGCTGAAGTTCACAGAAAGAAGAGAATGCTTTCTATGGAGACAAAAATGGAGATAATAAAAAAGTATGAAGCTGGCTTGCGGTTGAGTGTAATCGCTAAGGAATACGGCCGAAATCCGTCGACGATAGGCACCATCTTTAAGCAGAAGGAAGCCATCAAAGCAGCTACACCTTCCAAGGGCGTGACTATTTTGTCCAACAAGAGGAGCCATGTGCATAATGAAATAGAAAGGCTGCTTCTTGTGTGGATTGAGGACAAAGAAATCGATGGCGATACAATAACCGAGATGGCAATCTGCCAGAAGGCCAGTGCTATTTTCGGCGATTTGATTGCCCAAGCCGAAGACGACGACGGAGAAGGGACATCAACGGCAACCCCAGAGTTCAAGGCTTCTCATGGGTGGTTCGAAAAATTCCGTAAACAGACTGGCATCCATTTGGTGGTGAAGAAATTGAAATTACGTAAAGTATAAAAAAAAGTAAAAAGAAATGTAAAAATCAAAAAAAGACAAAGTAAATTTTATTTTAAGTTTTTTGTAAAGTTAAGTGTTACAGTTTTGTTAATGTGTTTTGTAAAGTTTAGTTTGTTTTTCTGACATTTTTTTGTGTTTGGTAAAGTTAAGTGTACGTATCTGCCGTTTGTCCTCCTCCTCTGTCGCCACTTTCGGAGATAGCCTCACTCGAAAGGTAAGCTTCCACATTTTACGTACAGTATTTCTTGTATACCATGTACACTAATACACTTTATTTACAGGTTATTTTGCATTTTGTTATTAATTTAGGTATTGAGTGGTCCAAATTGTTGTAGTATTTCATTGTTTATAGGTCAATTTAGCTTTATTATGAAATTTACTGGGGTGTTTTTGGAGGGCTTGGAACGGATTAGTCATTTTACATGTAAAATGTGGTCCAAGATACGAAAACCTCATGATACGAAGGTGCCTCGGAACGGATTAATTTCGTATCTAGAGGTACTACTGTATTGTTACTAAAATCATTTTTGTTCTCTTCTTATTGTATATTAAAGGTTCAAAAATTGAAAGGTCATGTAATAGGGTTATATAAACAATTTCTAAGGGACAAATTTCATTGAGAAAGAACATCAAGTATAACTACTATTTAGTATTTAATCCCTTTATTGGTGGATACAGTCTGGCTTATATTATGGCTATCATTAGAAGACTTTTAACAATTTAGGTATGTATTGCTTACTCAAATTCATGGGGTGACGAGCAATCTGACACCACTAATAAGGGATTTTGCGAAGGAAAAATCTATTTCTGGGCTCAGTCCGTGTCGCTTTGTGAAATATCCCTTTAGTTCATATTTCTAAGGTAAATAATCCTAACATTACCAGAGAAAAATAAAAGAGGGGGATGTCAGAGTATCCTGACTCACTCACCCTAAATAAAAAGAGGGTGTCGGTATGGTACTGGGGCGAGTGAGACCACTACCTTGGACCTCTTGTCATTTAGAATTCTCCTTCACCAAAATCCCCCACCTCGAGAGAGCTGGTACACAGCCGGCGCCAGCAACCACTACTACACACCCACCCACGCCGACAACAGCGCCTCTCGTGGCCATCCTTGACGTTAGAGGTCCAATCTTGGGCGCAAGGGTGGGAGATAAACAGGGGGGGATTTCACTGGGCGACACGGACCCTTGCCCAGAAATAGATTTTTCCTTCATCAAAATCCCTTTTTTGGGCTCAGTCCGTGTCGCTTTGTGAAATAGTACCAGAGAATTAGCACAAGATTGGAAAAGAAACAGTAGAAGGTCTCAAGAAAACACAAAAGTAAAACAAAATAATTATAATCTAGTTTTCAAATTAATTACAAAGTTATCATACTTAAACTAGTAGAAAATAATATGTGTTAGCCTTAAAATACATAGTAGGACTTAAAATTACAATTAGGCTAACTTATGATAACTTAAAACTAGAAATTATTAATTATTAGTATATACAAGTGAGTCTCCCTAGCATAAAAATAAGGGAAGACATCACAAAATAACCTCATTTGGGAAACTATTTACGATACATAGCCTTTTTAGATAGCTAAGGCTCAAACAGGATTGAGCCTGACGGTAGGATTAAAGGAAAATATTAGTGAGGCAGGTAGAAAGGAGATCTGGATCTTCAACTACAACTACTAGACAGTGTCAGGGGAAACTCTGTTTCCCGCTGCCACTGCCGGAAATTTAAGAGATTCCAAGGATTTCAAGTAGTGACGTTTGAAAACTGTCTGCGATTTCCAGCCAGTGTACTTTTTTAAATCGTCAAAATTCATATGCTGGAAGTAATTAATAGAGGTGGCAACTGCCCTGATGTCATTTGCTTTAGGGAATGAATCAGGATTGGCTTGTTTAATAAAATACAGGATTTGTTGCCTGATCCCTTTTAAGGAAATAGTGCCACCTTTTTCCCTTATAAAAAGGGAGCCTGAGGACCTAGAGGATGTCCTGGACAGATAGGCTCGTAGGGTCGTCACTGGACATAGAGATGGGTCTTGAGGAAGAGGGAGGACCTTCCAAGGGGCCCATCTCATCAAGGGATCCTCGTTTTTAGCCAAAAAACTATGATCTGGAGATAATAGAACTTCTCCTGAAGGGAGAAATTCCACATGTCCAGAGTCTCTGGAAAGAGCCGACAGTTCAGATATCCTGGCTCCTGAGGCCAGACTCAGTAAGAAAGGGATTTTGACGTAAGGAAAAATCTATTTCTGGGCGATTGGTTCGTGTCGCCCAGCGAAATATCCCTTTAATCCATTATTTCTAAGGTAAATGCACTAACAAATACCAGAGAATAAATAAAATAAAGAAAAGGTCAGTATAACTGAATAACTGACTCGCTCACCCTCCAAGAGGGCGTCGGTATGAACACTAGGGCGAGTGAGACCACTACTACGAACCTCTTACCAATAGAAATCTCCTACGACAAAACCCCCACAAGAGGGGAGCCGACCCACAGAGTGGGCAGCAACTACTACTACTCCATCCCACGCTACCGACTGCTGCGCCTCTGGTGGCCATCCCGAAGTTAGCAGACAATCTTGAGCGCAGGGATGGGTAGGGTGGGATTTCGCTGGGCGACACGAACCAATCGCCCGGAAATAGATTTTTCCTTACGTCAAAATCCCTTTTCTGGGCTCAGTTCATGTCGCTGCGCGAAATCGTACCAGAGAATTAGCACAAGATTGTAAAAGAAAATAAATAAATAAGGTCTCAATAAAACTTAAAATAAAATAAAGAATTATAATTGCTAAAAAATATACATATACACAAATATACAAGTTAGAAAATTATTCCTTAAAATTAGCTTAAAGTTAACATATATGTACAGGGCTTACATGGAATATATGTTGAACTTAACATTGTGTATAGTTATTATATACAAAAGTAAATCAAGCAATTATAATAGTAAAATGATTTTGAACAAACTTAGACTATAATCTAGTAAATAAATTTATATGTCTTAATATACAAAACCCGCAACCATTGTAAATGTAGATGTGTCACCCTAGCATAAAAATATGGGGACCACATCATAGAGATCAGTATATACAAACAATTGTGGGTGACCCTAGCAAAAAAATAAGGGACACCCACTGTACCATCACAAGAGCAGCTAAGACTCAAGGTAGACGTAGATGAACATGGTAGGTATAGACAAACTGTGAATGAGGTAGGTAGAAAGGAGATCTGGATCTTCAACTTAAGACTTAAGCAGAGTCGGGGGAAACTATGTTACCCGCTGACACTGCTGAAAATTTTAGAGCTTCCAAGGACTTTAAGTAATGACGCTTAAATACTGTCGGCGATTTCCATCCAGTATACTTTTTCAAATCATCAAAATTCATGTGTTGGAAATAGTTGATTGAGGTGGCAACTGCCCTGACATCATGAGCTTTAGGGAAGGAATCAGGGTTGGCTTGTTTAATAAAGTACAGGATCTGTTGCCTGATACCTTTAATATATAAAGTCCACCTTTCTCTCTCCTAAAAGAGAGGACCCAAAGAGGATGAGGATGTCCTGGACAGAAAGGCTCGTAAGGTCGTTACTGGACAAAGAGAAGGATCTTGTGGAAGGGGTATAACCTTCCATGGTTCCCACCTCAATAAAGGATCCTCATTCTTTGCTAAAAAGCTACGTTCCGGAGAGAGAAGAACTTCTCCTGAGGGAAGAAATTCTATCTGATTCGCATCTCTGGATAATGCCGACAGTTCTGAAATTCTAGCCCTCCTGAAGCCAAGCTTAATAAAATAGAGTTTTTCTTAAGAGCATTATAATCAACATGTCGTATTGTTTGTTTCTGAAGCCAGCTTTAGAACATCATTCAAGAACCACGACACTGACGTAGGCCTCACTGAAGGTCTAAGTCTAGCACAAGCCTTGGGAATAGACAAGAAGTAAGAATCTGTCAAGTCTATATTGAAACCGAGTTGAAAAATCTTCTTCAAGGCTGACTTGTTTGTCGTAATAGTGCTAGCTGCTAAGCCTTTTTCAAATAAAGATCTGAAAAAGGATATAGCTGAATTGATTGTCATGATTCTAATATCTGATTCTCTCAGGAAGATTGCCAACTTTTTGACTGCAGCATCATACTGTCTCAAAGTTGAATCTCTTTTTGTCAGATTCCAAGAAAAGAATATTTCGTGGATCGATATCTGCATCTTTTTAGCCGCAAACTTCATGAAGTCCATAAAGTTAGGGTTTTGAGAATTCCTGAGGAAGCGAACACAGTCTTCGTTTGTACTGACTGGGAGAGCCTGGGATTGGGAATCCGAAGAGGACGAAGACCCAGTTCCAGAATCAGATACCAATTGCTCTTCGGCCAGTCTGGGGCTACTGAGCTACTTGACCCTTGAACGTCCTGAGTTTGTTCAGTACCTTCAGGAGAAGATTCACTGGAGGAAAGACATAAATCTTCCTCCCAGTTGTTCCAATCTATGGACAGGGCATCCGTGGCATAGGCCAGAGGGTCCAGGTTGGGGGTCACATAACATGGAAGTTTGTGGTTCGCTTGAGATGCGAATAGATCTACTTGCAGACCTGGAACCCTCCGGAGAATCCATTGGAACGAACTGTTGTCCAGTGACCATTCCGACTCCAGAGGAACTGAGCGGGATAGAGCATCTGCTATGACGTTTCTCACTCCAGCTATGTGGTGGAGGAGAGGTGCCAACTGAACTTGTCCGCTAGGGAGAAGATGGCTACCATGACATGATTCAGATGTCGAGACTTGGAGCCTCCCCTGTTTTACGCAATGGACTACCACTGCGCTGTCCAGAACTAGCTTTATGTGGGAGTTCTTTGGCGGACGTAACCTCTTCAGAGTCAAGAATACTACCATCGCTTCTAATACGTTTATGTGAAGCTGGCGGAACTGGGATGACCAGGTTCCTTGAACCTTCTTGAA
The DNA here is from genome assembly GCF_015104395.2 of Macrobrachium nipponense. Classification (NCBI taxonomy): domain Eukaryota; kingdom Metazoa; phylum Arthropoda; class Malacostraca; order Decapoda; family Palaemonidae; genus Macrobrachium; species Macrobrachium nipponense. Next base: position 46,876,232 of record NC_087206.1, on the reverse strand, counting down.
TTGAGAATAACCTCCCCAGCCGCTTAACGAAGCGTCTGTGTGGATGGTAATCCCCGAGGAGGAAACTGAAGGGGTACTGATATTGACAGGTTCTTCACTTTTGCCCAAGGGCGCAGACGATTCCGTAGAATCTGTGGGACTGATGACAACCTGTCCCTGGATCTGACATTTGCTCGTGAGCGCCAGATTCTGGTTAGATCTTTCAGTTTGGCTTTCATCAAGATGTTTGTCACCGAGGCAAATTGGAGAGAGCCCAGGATTCTTTCCTGGCTTCTCCTTGAAGCATATTTTTTGCTTTAGAAATTGCTGTACTGACTTCGCTATTTCTTTTCTCTTGGCTGATGGAATCGACGAGTATGGGAGGATAGATTCCATTGAATGCCCAGCCACTGAAAGTTGGACTCCGGGTGAGTCTTGATTTTGTTCTGTTTATCTTGATCCCAGGTACTCTAGGAACTGGATTACTTTCAGTGTGGCTTTATGACATTCCTCGACTGTTGGAGCCCAAATCAACCAATCGTCGAGATACGCTACTACCATTATCCCCTGAGACCTCAGTTGTTGGACGACTGCTTCCGCCAACTTCGTGAACACCCTGGGTGCCACGTTCAGACCGAAGGGAACTACCTTGAAGGAGAACGCTTGATCTCCTATCTTGAAGCCCCCAGATAAGGGCGAAAGTGTCTTGCAATAGGGATAGATAGTATGCGTCTGTAAGATCGATAGAGGTGGTGACGGCCCCCGCACGTGGAAGTAAGGTCCGCACCTGCGAGATGGTCAGCATTTTGAACTTGTCACAGCGAATGGCCAAGATTAAGCGGACAAGTCTAAGATTACCTTCTTTTTTGTGAGCCTTTCTTTGGAACGCTGAATAAGCGACCTTGAAACTTTAATCTGTTGACTCTCGCTATTGCTCCTTTCTGAAGGAGGTCCTCCTCATACTCCGTCATTTCTTTTGGTGGAAGTTGAAGGAATGGTCTGGATGGAGGAGGATCCGCAACCCAACTCCAACCCAGGCCTTTCGACACAATACTCTGTGCCCACTTGCTGAATCCCCACCGATGCCGGAAAGAGAAACAGCCTCCCTCTACCTTCGAGCTCTCACTGCTGCTGGGTCAAGTGACCTCCGCGGCCTCCAACGGAATGTTTTCCCCTGTTGAGGGACCTTCCTGATCCTCTCTGACGAAAGGATCCCCTACCTCTGCCTCCCCTGCTAAAGCGGTCGTAGTTGCTGAAAGGCCTGGCCTTCGAAAACACTTGGTTGAAGGCTGGGGAGACAGCGTAGGAGGATGGAAGGCTGAGGCTGGGGGGTGGGGAAATCACGTAGATGGGGCTGTGATTGAGCCTTAGAAGTAGAGGGTTGGGCTGATTGTACTAAAGGAACGAGCCGAAACAGCCTGGGTGAAGCGTTGCTGTTTTTTCTGGTAAGGCTGATAACGTTTCAGTTTCTTCTGAGACTTACCTCTTGCTGCTTGGTCTTGGCGTCTCTTTGCAGTGAGACCCCAACGATCCTTAATGGCTTTGGTAAGCCTTGTTGCTTATCCGCCTGGACCTCCTTTACCATCGAATCAGGAAAGAGGTCTGCCCCCCAGATGTTGGTGGAATGAAAGCAAACGTTATTCGGTCTCATGAACGAATAGTTTCTTCCTGGAAGGACATTTTGTTTCCTGGGCAGTTAGTTCTGGCTGTAGCGAACTCAAACATGTCAGACTGGACTGTTTGCGTCAGTGACTTGGTGAGGAGCTTGGAGAGCGCTCAGACCCGTAAGAAATCGTCGCTACTTCAGTCATTGCCATGGTATTAATGGACCTGGCGAGCCTAGTCTTGGCCTCAAATTCAGCTTGAATGAGGCTGTCAGGAAGCCTAGGCAGCTTCTCACCAAACTGATCTATAGCACAGTCCTGGTTTGAGTTTGCCAGCCGAAAGGTGTTGGGCAAATCTTCCCCACAATTCTCCAAGTGAAGGGAGCAAAGGAGATGTGGGGTCTGCTTCCCTTAACTGAGGCAACGATTCCCCCTTCTGGGCGCCGGAATAGTGACCGTTTGCTATCTTGTTGAGAAAGGAGAGGAGGTTTCCCTCCTCCATCGTAAAATGGTGAGGGACTCTTGAAGGCTTGAATCCTCGTATTCGAACATCCATATCCTCTAAACACCTGAGCCATTCTCTTTGAGCCTGGTCACGTGAGTAGAGTACTGTCTCCTTAGGGACTTTGTCATCTCTAGTCATGGCTGCGTCAGAAGTCTGGCGTAGCCAATGAACGGCGGTTGGAGACCCTCCGGGTAGAACTCGAAGTCCTCAATCCTTCGAGTACCACACTCCGGAATGGAAATAAGACGTCCTGGAAAGGGCGTATGACGCCACCCTCCAGGGGTTGTTCTAGAGAACGGAGGCAGAGAGTCATGAGGTGGAAGCTGACTAGTTCGGTGCCGAAAGCTGGGGGAGTAGCTAGAGGGGCCTGATTAAGTCCGGGCGCTGATATTGTCCTGAGACGTAATCCTGTCGGACAACCGGGAGAAAACATCTGCTCCATGCTGCTCCTCAGAGAGCCGACCAAGTCTCCCAGTGTTGCAACAGTCCAGCATTGGGATCCAAAGAGCCGGAGCTGCTCGGAGGTGGATGGTAACCTTGGAACAGTACCAAGGGGAGAGGAGAGACTGCTGGCTCAGCCGGAGTACGGGGCCTCTCCTTGGAAGACCTGCTCTTTGAGGACTTGAGCTTGAGGCAGAAGCTCTAGACCTCTCTGCTCCGGGGTTTGCAGCCGGAGACTTACGAGACGTTACGAGACGTTGACGCCGACGAACAGTCTTTTTTGAGGGTTTTTTTCAAAAACCTTCTGGCCCTTTGACCTTAGGTGCTTACCGAAGCGTCGGGTGAAGTATAAAGGAGCTCAGGCTCCTGTAAAGCCTTGGAAGGAAGCTGGAGAATTAGCAGGAGAAGAAGACCCAGTGGCGCCCAAGGGAAGCCCTTGGGCGTCCAACGTACCTACCTCGACTAACAGGTCGTCAACACCTACCATGGGTTCTACATTTAAGTCAAGTGTCGCGACATCCGACGAGATATCTTGGCCTGGTTCCTTTATTGAAGCGGCGATCTGCTGTTGAATCTCCGCCATAGTCCCGGGGGCTGCCTCGCTGAGTCGTCGTAACCGTCGACTTGCCGCCGGGGAAGATTAGGACAGCCAACCTCTTCTCTAGGATGTAGGGCTGTCCCTTGGCGGCGTTCTTCTTCCCGAATCCGCCGACCCAAGCCCTCAGGGTTGTTGCTAGAGCGGTATCTCTAACGGCGGGAGCCTGGAAGAGAGGGCGTTCATTAGTTTTAAGTTTAAACTTAAGATTAAAACTTAACTAATATTAGGCTTAGTCTAAAAGTCATAGGGGATTGTTACCATCCAATATAAAAAGAGCTTAAGCTTAAAATAAAAGATTAAAATTAAACGTTAAGATCTAAAACATTTATGGAATCTGAACGGAGTTGGAAATACTTACCCCGTCTAAGAACTGACTCACGAGATCGTAACATATGGTGCAGGTTTCGTGGAACCAGACCTGCAGATTCCCGTGCGGAGTCGCGCACGGAGCGTGGGACCTGCAGACTTCATGTCTACAGGGGTCCTGGAGCATGGCGTTGCATCCTGGATGCTCACAGTTGGTGGTCTGTAAGTGAAAAGATACATGAGTACCCTAAAAGACATCACTTACAGGCTAATGGGCCTAATAAAAGAACTCCGCTGGGGGGCATGCCGGAGAGCGAAAAAAATTTTGGGCATAACCCCTCCCTTACCGCCTGAATAGGCTATAACCCCGGAATGATCCGGTGTGACAACGTAGGTAAGGAAGGACCCGGCTTAAGCTAGCTTAAATTAAACTTATGATAGCTTAAAATAAACATAAAATACACTTAAGCATAATTAGCACTAAGTACCGGAATAATTCCGGTTCGCGGTGGTGTTCGTCTCGCGATATCAGTGAGACGGTATGGTTAGAAAAGACCAACTGTACTCCTGAGGTCCGCCCGCAAGGGGGGAACTAGCATCTTTCCACGTGATTGACGGAGCTCCGGTAAGATAAAAAAGCACCAACAATCCGGGAAGGAGCGAGAGGGCGAAAACAGACTCGAGCAAACAACGGGGCAACGGAGTAACAAAAGGAGGGGGAAGGCCAATCCCCCTACCCAGTTCACCACACCGCACCGTGAAGCAAGAGAACGGTCAAGTCTAGTCCTGGGTCTGTCCGCATCCCTACTCCCTCCGCGGAGGGAGAGAGGGAGACAGGCACGGGTGGAGCGAGCGAGGACGACCTCCCGCCCCCCGCTCTATGGGAGAGCGGGAGGAGGGTAGGGTGACTGGACGGGCGCCTGGCTGCTTCGCGATCACATGGTGACCAACGGAGCGGTTAACACAAGAAACACATAAAAAAACATAGCCTAGGTTAAAAGCAACCAAACAAATAATCAGTGAGATGCTATCGTAGAAGCAACAAAACTGATGAGAGGAAGCAATAAATAACTGGTGGGGACCATGAAATACAGGAACTAGGCTACGTAATATGCCAGACGCCGTAGGCTAACCTAAAATACATAAAATCACTAAAATTAAATTAAAATGAAAGTAAGAAAGTAAAATAATAGGAGAAAAATCCAGGAGTGTACGACTAACCGAGAGAAAGTCTACCACTCAAAGCTAGCCTGGGGCCGATACTAAGAGCTGTGGCTAGGGTCTGGATGGAAGAATGCCTACGCAAGGTAAAGAAGACATGCATGCATGACATAAACCAGGTAGGCTGGGACCCCTAACATAATATAGATAACTAGCATAGAGCGTAAAGTAACAAGGGAAGGTTCTAGGTATGGAAGACCAAGAACGAACCCGCCACGAGGCAGAACATGCTGCCATGCTTCCGACCGAGAGCCAGCCAGTATTTATCCTAAAAAACGGCAAATACTGACTCAAAGCTGGAAAAAACTAATAGACCTTAACAGATTACTTAACTTAGCTGATGCGATGGCTGAACGCTCCATATCTAGATAAATCCTCGTAAGGGGCACAAAAAACACAGAGAGCAAAAAAGTACGTGTTGTACAACGTGCGCTAACGAAAGGATGGCCACAGAGGCGCAGCAGTCGGTAGCGTTGGGATGGATGGAGTAGTAGTAGTTGCTGCCCACTCTGTGGGTCGGCTCCCCTCTTGTGGGGGTTTTGTCGTAGGAGATTTCTATTGGTAAGAGGTTCGTGGTAGTGGTCTCACTCGCCCTAGTGTTCATACCGACGCCCTCTTGGAGGGTGAGCGAGTCAGTTATACTGACCTTTTCTTTATTTTATTTATTCTCTGGTATGTGTTAGTGCATTTACCTTAGAAATAATGGATTAAAGGGATATTTCGCGCAGTGACACGAACTGAGCCCAGAAATAATGTTTTCCTTAATATTATCATATAATTGCATGAATCGTTGTCAGTATCTGAAGCCAGTTTGAGAACGTCATTCAAGAACCATGAAATTGAACTAGGCCTTTCTGAAGGTCTGAGCCTAGCGCACAAGCTTTAGGGATTGACGAAAAGTAAGAGTCTGTTAAGTTTATCTTAAAGCCAAACTGGAAGATTTTCTTTAAAGCTGACTAATTGGTTGTAATAGTACTAGCTGCTAGACCTTTTTCAAACAGGGATTTGAAAAAGGTTATAGCTAAATTAACTGTCATGGTTCGAGAATCCGTTTCCTTCAGGAAATTTGCCTGTTTTTTAATTGCTGCATCATATTGGCGCAATATTGATTACCTTTTATCCGATTCTAAGAAAAGGATATTTTGGGGATCGATATTCGCATTCCTCTTAGCTGCGAACTTCATGAAGTCCATAAAGTTAGGGTTTTGAGAGTTCCTGAGGAAGCGAACACAGTCCTCATTTGTACTGACTGAGACAGTTTGGGGTCCGGAATCCTTTGGGGCCAGAGACCCAATTCCAGAAGGAGAGGGTACCAATTGCTCTTGGGCCAATCCGGGGCTATTAGAGCCGCTTGTCCCTTGAACGACCTGAGCTTGTTCAGGACTTTCAATAGAAGATTCACTTTAGGAAAGATGTATATCTTTCTCCAGTGATTCCAATCTATGGACATGGCATCTGTGGCATAGACCAGAGGGTCCAGGTTGGGGGCCACACAGCAAGGGAGCTTGTGGTTGGATTGTGACACGAAAAGATCCACCTGGAGGCCTGGGACCTTTTGGCATACCCACTGGAATGAGCGCCTGTCCAGGGACCACTCCGATTCTAGAGGAACTGAACGAGACAGAGCGTCTGCTATCACGTTCCTTACTCCCGCCAAATGAGTGGAGGATAGATGCCATTTGTACTTGGCTGCTAGAGAGAAAATGGCTACCATGACATGGTTCACATGCCTTGGCTTGGATCCTCCTCTGTTGATGCAGTGTACTACTACTGCACTGTCCAATACCAGCTTGACATGGGAATTCTTGGCTGGTAAAAGCCTTTTTAGTGTGAGGAATACTGCCATGGCTTCCAGTACGTTTATGTGAAGCCGGCGGAACTGAGGCGACCAAGTCCCTTGAACTTTCTTGAATTGGGAGTATCCTCCCCACCCGTTCAGAGAGGCGTCCGTGTGGATAATCAACGCCGGAGGAGGGAATTGGAGAGGAACTGATTTGGACATATTTTTGGTAGACGCTTACGAAGAATTGGCGGGATGCCTGACAACTTGTCTCGAGATTTGATGTTTGCTCTTGAGCGCCAAACTCGATTTATATCCTTCAACCTTGCTTTGAGCAGAACATCTTTGACTGACGCAAACTGGAGGGAAACTAGGATCCTTTCCTGGTTTCTCCTTGACGTTTGTTTGCATTTGAGGAATTGCCTTATTGACTTGCCTATTTCTTTCCTTTTGACCAACGGAATTGACAGTGTGGGAGTTCAGGTCCCACTGAATGCCGAGCCACTGAAAACGAGATTCCGGTGTTAGCCTGGATTTGACCTTGTTTATTTGGAACCCCAGATGTTCCAGAAACTGTATTACTTTGTTCGTGGCCTTGAGGTATTCTTCGACGGTTGTTGCCCAAATGAGCCAATCGTCTAGATACGCTACTACCATTATCCCTTGTGAGCTCAGTTGTTGGACTATTGATTCCGCTATTTTCGTGAACACTCTGGGGGCTACGTTCAACCCAAAGGGCATCACTTTGAAGGAGAATGCCTGGTTTCCCAACCTGAAGCCTAGATATGGGCGGAAGTGTCTTGCGACTGGGATATGATAGTACGTATGCGTCTGTAAGATCGATAGAGGTGGTGACGGCCCCACCGGGAAGTAAGGTCCGCACCTGCGAGATAGTCAGCATTTTGAACTTGTTGCAACGAATGAATAAGTTTAGACAGGACAAGTCTAAGATTATTCTTCGTTTTGTTGAGCCTTTCTTTGGCACGCTGAACAAGCGTCCTTGAAACTTTAAATGTTCGACTCTTGATACTGCTCCTTTCTGAAGGAGCTCTTGTGCATACTCTGTCAATTCCTTTGTTGGTACTTGAAGGAATGTTTTGGATGGAGGGGGACCTTTGATCCAGCTTCACCCCAGCCCTTTGGACACAATGCTTTGTGCCCAATTGCTAAATCCCCATCTGTGCCGATAGAGGAACAGCCCCCTCCTACCTGAGGGCCCTCACTGACTTGGGGCAGGACGTGCTCCGCGTCCTTCACGGAAGTGTTTCCCCCTGCTGGGTGTCCTTCCGCCACCCCTCTGGCAAAATGCACCCCTAGCTCTACTTCCCCTTCTAAACCTGTTGAAGGCTTGGAATGCCTGTCCTTCAAAAACAGGATTAAAGACCGGAGATACAGCATAGGAGGTCGAGGGCTGGTTTTGGGACATCAGCAGGAGAATTGGCTGGTTTTGGTTCTTTGACTTTGACGGCTGAACCACTTGGGACATGGGAACTGCCTGAACCACTTGCAGTTGCTGAGTAGCCTGGAAAGGTGTAAACTTCCTGGTCTTCTTCAGCTTCTTCACATTTGAGGGGGTACCTTCTGGCTTCCTCTTGCCAGAAAGTCCCCAGCGGACCTTAAGGCTCTGATTCAGCCTGGTCGCTTCATGCTGAACCTCGTTCACCACGGATTCGGGGAAGAGGTCAGCTCCCCAGATGGAAGATGCGAGCAATTTGGTTGGCTCGTGCCTGATTGTGGCTTCCTGCAGGACGTTCTTCCTGCAGTTGTGCCTAGCTACAACAAAGTCGTACAGGTCAGACTGTACAGTTTGTGTTTGTGCTTTTGCTAGTAACTTGAACAGAGGCTCCATCCCGTAAGTGATGGCGGCAACCTCTGTTATAACCAGGGCATTCAGAGTCCTCCCTAACCTGGTCCTAGCGTCAAACTCCGCTTGGATCAGGTTATCCGGCAACTTCGGTAGTCTCTCCCCAAATTGTTCAATAGCACAATCTGGTTTGAGCTTCCCGATTGTGAAGGAAGCCAGTAGATCCGCCCAGAGGTCTTCATATCCTGGAAAGAGTGGAGATGTTGGATCTGACTCTCTCAGCTGAGGCATAGGCTCGTCTTTCACGGCGGCCTGTATGGTTACCTCTGCCAGCTTTGTGGTAAAGGGGAGTGGTGAATGGGCTCTTGAAAGCCTGAAGCTTGGTATTTATGCAATCCCACTCTTCTAGGCATCTAACCTATTCCCTCTGGGCTTGATCCCGACTGTAAATAACAGTTTCCTTCGGGATCCTATCCTCCCTCCTCAATGCCGTCTCCGTCAAGCGAGTGTAGCCCATGAAGGGTGGTTGGAGATTGGCGGGGTGGAACTCAAAGTCCTCTATCCTTCGAGTTGCACAATCGGGGATGGAAATCATTCCGTCCTTGAAGGGGGCAAAGGCTGCGACCCTACAAGGATTACTCATGGTGAAGGGAGGGAGAGTGTTGTAATCTGGCATGGGTGGTACTCCGGTACCTGCCTGAGGAAGAACTGCTGGGGGATTCTCTGTAAGACCTGCCAACAGGTTTTCCTGGTTTGTCAGCCTCTCCGAAATGTTTTGGATTGACTGACCCGACTCCTCAAACGAGGTGGAGATGCGCGAAAGCATCTGATCCAGCCTTTCGTTCATCATACTACCGAATAGGTTGCCCACCTGTTGCATAACACCTGCGGTGAATGCCTCGGTGTCGAAGGGACTAGAGTCCCTGACCAACACAAGAGTCTTTGGACGCGCTCCAGTGGACGTCGAAGGCTCTGGCTCAGAGGAAGCACGGGCCTTCTCCTTAGAGGACTTGCCTCTAGACCCTTTCGAATAAGAAGTCGAAGAAGACTTCGATTTCTCTGCTCCGGGTTGGTGAGCCGGAGTCTTATGAGATGACGAGGACGAGGACTTCTTAGAAGATGTCCTCTCCAGGGTCTTCTGCTCCCGCTTCCCTTTCACTTTAGGGATAGCTGAAGCTGATGACGTCTTAGCCGGAATGTCCGACTCAGAAAAGCCTTGGAAAGAAGAAGAAGAAGGAATAGGGGACGAAGATCCAGACAAGCCCAAGGGAAGCCCTTGAGCTCCTAGCAAACTTACCTCAACTAATAAATCACTCTCCTACCGTCATCGGCTCTACATTAAGGTCAAGAGTCGCTACATCCTCGGCGATCTCTGGGGCCCCTTGTTCCGCCAATTCCTGCGCCACCTGCTGTTGAATAGCGGCGATGCACGGAGCTGCCGCTGCTGGGTCGACGTACCCGGTCGACTTGCTGCCTGGGAAGAGGCGGACAGCCATACTCTTGTCCAGGATGTATGGCTGCCCCTTGGAGACGTTCTTCCCAAAGCCTCTGACCCAGGCCCTCAGGGTAGCCGACGCGGCGTCCTTCACGGTGGTAGCCTGAAATAAAGGGTCATTGTAGTTCTTACAATGAGTATTACTTAAGACTAAGTAATACTTATATATCTTAACATATGCTTTTATAACAGTATATACCAAGAACAGTTATAAGTATACGTATTACTCTGGTATATACTTACTCCGGCAGTAAACTGATCCGCCAGATCATAGCAGATGGAGCAGGCCTCATGATGCCATACTATTAAATCATTATGGCGGATGGCACAGGAAGCGTGGGTCCGGCAGACCTCGTGACCGCATGGATCCTGCAGGATGGTGTTGCACCCCGCCTCTTGACAGTTGGTAGCCTGTAAGTGGACAGATACATAAGTATCGGCAGTTACTAACAGGGCTAACCTGCTAAGAGATATGATACTACACTGCATGCCGGAGTGAAAATTTTTCTGGGCATAATCCTCTCCTGTACTCCGTGAGAGATAGTCCGTAGGATGTGGTAAACTGGTCCGATAAACTCCGGTACACCGGAGCGAAGATTTCCTTTGAACCAGTTACCTGCTCATATACCGAGGGTACACCGAGGTGAGGGTACAAGCACAGCAGAGAGACACGAGAAGATTAACCCAAGTAAAATAAAATAAAACAAATAAAATAAGTAATAAACAAAGCAAGCGAAGCGTAGCTCCACCGTACAAAACTTTTGCAAGCAGACAGAGAACCCGGATGGTGAGCGGGCGCACCGCCAGACTAGCGGAAAGTGATAACAGAACAATGAAGCATATTAGCATATAAATGTATATAAAAAGGGGATGCATGTAAAGGCTACTCTCCGCTACCCCCCAAGGAGCTGGCGGAGCCAGCGAGTCCGCCGTATAACGGATGGGGAGGGTAGACCGAGGGAGGAGAGAGCTACAGCGAGAACCGAAGAGGACCCAGTACGAGCGGGCGGGGTGGCCAACCCAGCCCGAACGTACGAGGTAACTCCCCCCCCCCCCCCCCCCCCCCAGAACTCAGGGAGAGAACAGTACACAACCCAGACTCAAGGCCCCCCTTCCTGTAACTCCTGGGGTGCTTGGTTGGTTCCCATAGCGATGGGGAGAGAGGAAGATGGTGGGCTGAGCTCGTGGCCTGTGGTGATCACCTGGCCCACCGCGAACGTGGTTGGACCACGTGGGCGAATGGGACAGACAAAATATAGCCTAGGCTAAAACAAACCGTCTCAGACATGCAACACATAACAAATACATCGTAATAAAACAGAAAGGAAGGAAACAAGAGTAAGAAAAAGAGGGGGGGCGTCCAGGAGAAGTTAGGCTAGCCTACCAGGAAGGTAGATAGACCAACAACTCAGGAGCTGGCGTCTGCTGATACGTAAAATGGAGGGCGACGGCCAGGGTGGCTGGACTAAAGAAAAAAGTGGGTAATAACCCACCTGCCTAACAGACCTAGACAAAGGAACATGCATGCATGAACACTGAGCTAAGACACTGAGGCATAAGATTTCCGAATAGTACGACGTAAAACATGAAAATTGTAGCACATCCCGCACCACACTTAAAATATTCATAATAATAATCATAGGTACTGCACAGAATAGCCACAACGGTATGGAAGACCGAAGGAGCTACAAAATAAACACGAGGCGAGCCGGCATGGTGAGCCTGAGACCAGACAAGGAAGGACCGTTAATGAACCTAAAAAACGGTTAAAACGGATCCTGACTGGCTAAAAATATGTGTACGTAACCTTTCTGCAGTAGTACTTAACTTAGCTGTGGCGATAGCTTGGAATTCCATGATGGTGGTAAATACAAAAGTTAGGGCACAAAACACAGAGCCAAAAAAATCACGTGTGTGCGAGATGTTGCTAACGAAAAGGATGGCCACGAGAGGCGCTGTTGTCGGCAGGGGTGGGTGTGTAGTAGTAGTCGCTGGCGCCGGCTGTGTACCAGCTCTCTCGAGGAGGGGGATTTTGGTGAAGGAGATTTCTAAATGACAAGAGGTCCGTGGTAGTGGTCTCACTCGCCCCAGTACCATACCGACACCCTCTTTTTATTTAGGGTGAGCGAGTCAGGATACTCTGACATCCCCCTCTTTTATTTTTCTCTGGTAATGTTAGCATTATTTACCTTAGAAATATGAACTAAAGGGATATTTCACAAAGCGACACGGACTGAGCCCAGAAATATATAGGCATTCCCCGGGTTATGACTGGTTCGGCTTATGACATTCCGAAGTTAAGGCGCTTTCAATTATATTCATCAGAAATTATTTCCAGAGTTACGACGCATGTTCCAGGGTTACGACTCATGTTCCAGGCAGGCCGAGCAAGCCCCCAGGAGCGACAGCAGCAGATGGCCCACAGGTGCGGTAGTGATGATATATGGGCAGAGCAGGTCCCCAGGTGTGGTAGCGGCGTCAGGAGGTTGCCTGGGGACTCACAGGTGCGGCAGTGGCACCAGGGAGGAGCCAAGGAGGCCATAGGTGTGAAAGCAGTGTTGGGTGGGCCAAAAAGGTATCTGGCATCCCCCGATTGAAGCAAGGAAACCCACGACGTCAATGTGGATGCATCCGTACCGCTGCCTGATTCTGTGTGTTGGCTGACCAGCACCTGTTCTCATGGCTTGTCTCACACACTGAAACTTATAATGAGCGCCGTAATGGTGTTGGGTCGACCACGGAGAGGAACTTTCAGAGACCTAGACTGTGGTGCTGTATTAAGTTCACTAAAGAGTCTATGAAGGTGAGCAGCCATGATAAGTCAGTTAATGGCTGAGCCAAAACCGCTATGTCACCTTCCAATCTGGGAGGTCATCAGTTGTGAGGACAAGAGAGGAAGACAGATGATTGGGTACTGATGTTTATTACAGGTAAACATTGGTTATAAAGGAGGCTGTGGATAGATATGCAGTATCTGACCCGAAGCGAGATCGCATTAGCGAATAGTTTAGTGTTCATTTTCCTCAATAGATGGCATTGTGCTTTGTTTATGTTTTGACAGTTACATTCAAATGCCCTGTGATTGCCAAAATTCGTTAATTTTTTTTTATCTTACTACCCTCTACAATAAAAATAAATGACGAAGAAACTAATAGCAATAATTATGAAATACCAAATGTAGAATATGAAAGTCACTGCTAAATAACGTGCAGATTCTGAGAAAAGTTTAGTACTGTATTGACTTAATTGACTTACTAGTAGGCTAACTCAGGAATGTAGGCTAAATGTGTTAAAGTACACTATTTTAAAGAAAGTTATACATTATGAAGTTGTAAAAGGATGAAGTTATAATATATGAGTAATAAAATGATAAAAAGCGTTGTCAGAACCTTGCCAAGTACAGTACTGTCTGCAATTATGCAGATTTGGAAATTCGCAGATTTCGAAACACACGTTATGGACCTTATGGGAAAATTCCATTAGGGCCAAGGCAAACGGCAACTTACCCAAACTTTTTTAATACTACCAATTTTCAATACTTTCTATGTACTATACTGTAATTTTTTCTAATATGAAATTGTTATTATGGATAAATAAAACATTAAAAAGGTTTTATTAACTTGAAAAAGTTTAAAATTACATACAGGATGGTGAAAACTCCCACATGTAAACAGTGCCACCATTGGGTGCAAGTGTACTGTACGATACAGTCATTTCCTTTAAAAAATCTTTTGGATGGAATTTCCTCTACCTATCCTCTGCCAAAAAACCTTCAAACTCCTCTATCTTATGCTGAAGGAAGGCTTTGTGAACTATTTGAGGTTTCGGGGACTAGTGGATCATGTGTGTCGTCACTCCCGTTAGGCCTAACAAACTTGGTTATGAGCGCTGGTCGTCTCAGTTTCTTTGTCTGGCATGCTCACTATGTAATCGTTTTCATATAAATTTATTCTGAGATGAAAAAGAACTGATGACAAATCAAAATTTGATAGGAAATTACAATTTCTTAAAAAGAAATGATAAAAATTCAAAATTCAACATGAAATGACAGTTTCTTGAAAAGTTTAGATCGAATGACTCTCTCTCTCTCTCTCTCTCTCTCTCTCTCTCTCTCTCTCTCTCTCTCTCTCTCTCTCTCTCTCTCTCTCAAACACATCTGCTTCTCTGTTAATCACTTTTACTTGTCATTTTCATCAAAACCTCAACAATAGAAAAAAATAAATGATCAAATGCCAAAAGTTAATCAAAACACGTTAACCTAGAAAAAAAAATTCTTTCTTCATGTTCAGCAATGACGGATTTCAAGTTGTCGACTGCTGCCAAAATGGAAGTGGCTCCTTCCTTCGTCTTTAACTTAAGGGCATGCTTTTTAGTTTCGAGAAAATAGGTCTTCCTCTTCACCTTCTAGGCAGATGTATACATGATGTGGATGATCAGAATACACTTCGCAGATCTGAATAATATGTAAGGCAATGATGATGATACCTAGCATTCATACACACTGCGCATGATGTCACAAATGAAAAAAAATGTGTGAGGCAGAGCCTTCAGTCTTATCTAATGGTTGAGCAGAAGCCTTCAGAATACACTTTGCAGATCTGAATTATACCTGTGGTGATGATGATACCGATCAGAGTACACTTCACAGATTTGAATAATACGTATGCCGATGGTGATAATGCCGATCATTCATACACTCTTCGCTATGACATCACAAATGTGTGAGGCAGAGCCTTCCGTCTTAGCTAACGGCTGAGCAGGAAATCTTTCTCTCACATTCTTCCTTGAAGGAAATATAGTTTTTTTCCCCTCCAAGCATTTCCCCCCCCCCCGTTCTCTCAGATACCACAAACCCCCCCCCCCCCCCACCAACCTAAAATACTTTGTTAAAAGACATAGATTTGATATGTTTTTGCAGAGCGTGACTCACACTTTGAACGGCTTTGCAGTACAAAAAGAAAAGGGATTTTGACGTAAGGGAAAAATCTATTTCTGGGGCGGATTGGCTCGTGTCGCCAGCGAAATAAATCCTTTAATCTATTATTTCTAGGTAAATGTACTAACACATACCCAGATGAAAATAAAATAAAAAGAAAAAGTCAGTATAACTGACTCGCTCCCACCCCTCCAGGAGGGTGTCGGTATGAACACTAGGCGAGTGAGACCACTACACGAGCCAAATGCCAATAAAATCTCCCACTACAAAAACCCTCCAAGAGGGGAGCCGACCCACAGAGTGAGCAGCTCGTACTACTACTACTCCATCCCATGCTGCCGACTGCTGCGCCTCTGTGGCCATCCTGAAGTTAGCGACAATCTTGGGCGAAGGGATGGTAGGGTGGGGATTTCCGCTGGCGACACGAGCCTCCAATCGCCCAGAATAGATTTTTTCCTTACGTCAAAATCCCTTTCTGGGCTCAGCTCGTGTCGCTGCGAAATCGTACCAGAGAAATAGCACAAGATTGTAAACAAAGTAATAAAATAAATCAGAATAGGTCTCAAATAAAAGATAAAATAAAATATAAAGGGTGGGAATATAATTGCTGAAAAGATACATATACACAGTGATGTATAAATTAGAAATATGGCTTAAAAATTACGCTTAAATTCTAATCATGTTTCTTAACATAAGGGTATTTACAATATACAGGTAAAATGGCTTACATGTATCAAATATCTCTGTGTAAAAGAATGTAAAATCAAACATTAATAGCAATTAACATAAACAGATAAAATAAAACAATCAACCATGATAATATACAAAAGGAATGTATATTACTTAATATACAAAACCCGTAACCATTATGATATGATGTATCCCTAGCAAAAAATAAAAATAAAGGGGAACATCCCTGAGATCAATGTTTTATAATCATCTGTGAGTGTCCCTAGCAAAACAATAGGGGCACCCACTACACTATCATAAAAGCAGCTAAGACACAAGGTTAATGCAAATGACAGGCAGGAATAGACGACTGTTGGGTGAGGCAGGTAGAAAAGAGGACTGAATCTTCTACTACAAAATTAGCTAGAGTCAGGGAAACTATGTTACCCGCTGCTACTGCTGGGAATTTCGAGAGCTTCCAAGGACTTAAGGTAGTGACGTTTGAACACTGTCGGCGATTTCCATCCGGTATACTTTTTCAACTCATCGAAGTTCATATGTTGAAAATAATTAATTGAGGTGGCTACTGCCCTGACCATCATGTGCTTTCTGGGAAAGAGTCAGGATTGGCTTTGCTTAATAAAGTACAGGATTTTGTTGCCTGATGCCTTTAATGGATAAAAGTTCCACCTTTTTCCATCTTAAAGAAGGGGACCCGATGAAGATGAGGAGGTCCTGGACAGAAAGGCTCGTAAGGTTGAAACTGGCGGAAAGGGATACATCTTGTGGAAGGGGTAGTACCTTCAAGGTTCCCACCTCATCAAAGGATCTTCATTCTTTGCTAAAAAGCTACGTTCCGGAGAGAGTAGGACTTCCCCTGTGGGAAGGAATTTGAATATGATCCGGATCCCTGGATAAAGCCGACAGTTCTGAAATTCTTGCTCCTGAAGCTAAGCTTAATAAAAATAGGGTTTTTCTTAAGAGCATTATAAACGAGCATGTGTCATTATCGGTTTCTGAAGCCAGTTTTAGAACATCGTTTAAGAACCATGAAACTGACGTAGGCCTTACAGAAGGCCTAAGTCTAGCACATGCTTTAGGAATAGACGAGAAGTAGGAATCCGTCCAAGTCTATGTTTGAATCCAAATTGAAATATCTTTTTCAAAGCTGACTTGTTTGTCGTAATCGTGCTAGCTGCTAAACCTTTTTCAAATAAGGATCTAAAAAGATATAGCTGAATTAACTGTCCATGATTCTAATATGTGATTCTCTCAGAAGATTGCTAACTTTTTTGACAGCAGCATCATACTGTCCTCAAAGTTGAATCCCTTTTATCGGATTCCAAGAAGAGAAATATTTCTGAGGGTCATATTTGCATCTCTTTTTGCCGCAAACTTCATGAAATCCATAAAGTTAGGGTTTTGAGAATCCTGAGGAAGCGACACAGTCTTCGTTTGTACTGACTGGGAGAGCCTGGACTGGGGATCCGAGAGGACGAAGGCCCAGCTCCAAAAAAAATTAGAGGATACCAGTTTGCTCTTCGGCCAGTCTGGGGCTACTAGAGCCACTTGACCCTTGAATGTTCCTGAGTTTGTTTAATACTTTCATGAGAAGATTCACTGGAGGGAAGACATAAATCTTCTTCCAGTTTTGTTCCAGTCTAGAGCCAGGGCGTCCGTGGCATAGGCCAGAGGGTCCAGGTTGGGGGCTACATACACGGTAGTTTGTGGTTCGCTTGAGATGCGAAGAGATCCACCTGTAGCCCTGGGACTCTTTGAAGGATCCATTGGAACGAACTGTTGTCCAGTGACCATTCGACTCTAGGGGCACTGATCGGGATAGGGCGTCTGCTATGACGTTTCTCACTCCAGCTATGTGAGTGGGAGAAAGATGCCAACTGAACTTGTCTGCCAGGGAGAAGATGGCTATCATGACATGATTTAGATGACGTGACTTGGAGCCTCCTCTGTTTTATACAATGCACTACCACTGCGCTGTCCGGACTAGCTTTATGTGGGAGTACTTTGGTGGGCGCAACCTTTTTAGAGTCAAGAACACTGCCATTGCCTCCAGTACGTTTATATGGAACTGACGGAACTGAGGTGACCAAGTCCCTTGAACCTTTTTTTGACCTGGGAATCACCCTCCCAGCCGCTTAGGGACGCGTCTGTGTGGATGGTGATCCCTGGTGGAGGGAACTGAAGGGGTACTGACACTGACAAATTCTTGACTTTTCGCCCACGGCCGGAGTCAATTCTTTAGAATCAGAGGCACTGAGGATAGTTTGTCCCTGGACCTGGCATTTGCTCGCGAGCGCCAGATTCTGGTTAGGTCTTTCAGTTTGGCTTTCATTAAGGAAGACGTTCGTCACTGATGCAAACTGGAGAGAACCAGGATCCTTTCCTGAGCTCCTCCTTGACGCTAGTTTGTGACTTAGAATTGCTTGACTGACTTCGCTATTTCTTTCCTTTTGGTTGATGGAATCAGGGGGGGGGAACAGAGTGTGGAGGATAGATTCCCATTGAAATGCCCGACCGACCCTGAACGTTTGAACTCTGACGTGAGTCCTTGATTTGGATCCCTGTTTATCTTGCAAGCCTAGATAGTTCCATGGAACTGAATCAACTTTCAGTGTAGCTCTGTTGCATTCCTTCGACTTTTGGGTTGGGGCCCAGATCAACCTCAAGTCGTCGGAGATACGCTACTTGACCGCATAATCCCTTGTGATCTGAGTTTGTTGCCACTACCCTACTTCCGCATCTTTGTGAAACACTCTGGGTGCCACGTTGAGTCCGAAGGGGAACTACCTTGAAGGTGAGAATGTCTGGTCTCCTATCTTGAAACCCTCCCCGATAACCGGACCGGAAGTGTACTTTGCAAATAGGGATATGATCGTAGGCGTTCTGTGAAGATCGATAGAGGTGGTGACTCCGCCCCACGGGGAAGTAAGGTCCGCCCACTACTGTTGAGATCGTGAGCAACTCTTTGACTTGTCGGCAGCGGATGGCATAAGTTTAAGCTGGTACAAGTTCTAAGATTACCCTTCTTTTTTGTGAGCCTTTCTTTGGCACTCTGAACAAGCGACCTTGAAATTTTTGAATCTCTTGACTCTCCTCTATAGCTCCTTTCTGAAGGAGGTCCTCCTGCGTACTCTGTGCCAATTTCTTTGGAAGGAAGTTGTCGGAAAGGTCTTGGCTAGAGGTTGGGTTCGTCAACCCAGCTCCAACCCAGGACCTTTTGAACACTAAAAATGGGAGGCCTCTGAGGCCCATTGGCTTGAAAGTTCCCCCACCTGTGGCGTGTGGAAACCAGCCTCCCCCTCCTACCTGAAGTTCTTATCATTGGTTTCTGGTAACCAACCAGCCTCGGTCCAATACCCTCTGAAGTGCCTTCCCCTATTAAAGGGGCCGCTGCCGATCCTCCTTCCAACGAAAGGAACCGCTTACCTCTGTTCCTCCCTTACCCGAGGCGGATTCATACTTCTGTGAAATCTTTGACTCTCGAAGTGCTTGTTGTTAACGGCTGGAGGAGATGGCGTAAGGAGGGTGGCTTGGGCTGAGGCTGAGGGGAATTGATCACATAAATTGGCTTGGCTTGATTGGTCCCTTTAGAAGTGGAATGGTTGGTGGGCTTTCTGCACTAATGGCAACCGCGCTGGAACTTGCTGAGGAAAGCGGGTTGGTTTTGCTTTTTCTGGTAAGGTTGGGAAACGTCCTGGGTTTCCCTCTGTCCCTTACCTCTAGCTGTCAGGTCTTTGCCTCCTCTTAGCCGTAAGGCCCCAAACGGTCCCTTAAGGCTCTGGTTCAACCCTCGTAGCCGCCTCTGTCCTGGACCTTCCTTTACCATAGCTTCTGGGGAAGAGATCTGCTCCCCAGACGCTAGACGGAGAGTAACCTATTCCGGCTCTATGCCGAATTGTTGCCTCCTTGGTAAGGACATGCTTCCTACAATTCCGTTTCTAGCGAGTGGGCAAAACTCAAAACATATCTGACTGTACCAGTTTGAAAAGGTCAGGGCTTTGGTCATGGACTTAAAATCGGTTTCCGATCCATATGCCATGGTTGCTACCGGTCAGTCATAGCCCATAGCAATTAATTGATCTGGCTATACTCGATTTCGCGTCAATTCAGCCTGAATAAGGCTATCTGGGGAGCCTTGGGTAGTCTTTTCACCAAACTGCTCCATAGCACAGTCCAGGTTTGAGGTTTTGCCAGCTGAGAATGTGTTCGGCAAGTCTTCCCACAATCTCCAACTGAGGGGTGGTAACGGAGATGTGGGATCTGCTTCCTTTTAACTTGAGGTTTATGGGTTTCCCCCTTCTGGGACCTCTGGGAATGGTCGACCTCGCTGCGTCTTGGTCAGGGAACGGGCGCGGGGTACTTACTCCTCATCCATTGTGCAAAATGGTAAAGGGACTCTTAAAACAAGGTTTGTATCTTGTTATTAGAACGAATCCTATGTCCTCTAAAACACCTGAGGCCGCATTCTCTCTGAGCCTGGTCTCCGTGAACTAGAGGAACTGTCTCCTTTGGTACCCTCCTAACTCGTCCCCTCGCACCCTAGCCGAAGGTGGGTGAGCCGTTGCGTAGGCCTTTATGAACGGAGGCTGGAGGTCTTCCGGTGTAGAACTCGTCGAAGTTCCTCTATTCTTCGGTCCCCAAACCTCCCTGGAATAGAGATGAGAACCGTCCTGGAAGGGGGTGGGTGTTGACGCTACTCTCCATGGGTTTTGATTCTAAGAAGACGGAGGTAGTGAGTCATACGGAGGGAGCTGAGTTCCACTTGTGTTGGTGAAAGTGGAGGAGAAGGCTAGAGGATCTTCTCTCAGCCCGGCTATAATAGGTGGAGTCTTGGGTAAGTAACTCCTATCCCGACAACGAGAGATCATTTTGGTTCGCTACTACTGCTTTATGGGACCCAACGAGGGAGGTCGCCCACCTGTTTGGCAACAGGCCAAGCATTGGGGTCCAAAGCCGGACTCGCTGCTGCGGAGGTGGAGGGGAGGCTTCTGAAATCGGAACCCCAAGGGTAGCGGAACTGGTGACTCTGCCGGAGTGCGAGATCTCTCTCTGGAGGATTTACTCCTCGAGGACTTTAGAGGCCGGGACTAGAATCTTTATACCTGTCTGCTCCTGGGATTCCCAGCCCGGCGACTTACGGGAGGCGGATTAAAGCCCTGATGGTCGTCCTTCTTAGACGACGATGACCCCCCCCCCCCCCCCCCCCCCCCAGTCTTAGTCAACGGTCATCCACTTTACCCTTGGTACCTTATGGTCTAAAAAAACCCGAAGCGTCAGGAAGGTAGCATATAATTCGTCACCCGTAAAGCCTTGGAAGGATGGAGAGGTTGCAGGAAGTAAGAAAGAAAGCAGTTTACGCCGAAGGGTTGACCCTTGGGTGGTCCACCTTACCTTTACCACCTCGACCAACATATCGGTACGTCTAACACCTACCATAGGGTTCTAACATTCTATCTAGAGTCGCGGACGTCCGTTGAGATATCCTGGTCTTGATCGTTAATGTGAGGCAGCCGGCTGTTGTTGATGAAGGCGATAGTCGGGGCCGAGCCTGTACTGGGGTCCGAACGTTATCCTGTTCGCCTTTGCCTCCTGGGGTGAAATTAATACTGGCCAACCGTTTCTCCAACGGATGTAGGGCTGACCCCTTGGCGGCGTTCTTCCCAAAACCGCCGACCCAGGCCCGCAGGGTAGCCAGTGCGGTATTCCCTTACTGCTGGCTCCTGGAAGAAGAGGGAGGGCGTAAATAGATTTAAGAATCACTTAAAACAACTAAACTTAAAGTATAACTTCAAACTATCTGGCCTTAAGTTAAAGTTAATGATGAAAAGAACTTAAGGCCACTAAAAATAGAAGCGGAGCAGCTACTGGAGATGGCATACTTTACCCCTTTTCCAAAAGCTGGCTCCCACCAGATCTAACTGATGGTACACGTCTCATGGTACCAATACCTTGGAATGTCCCCCAGTGTCGGAGTCGCGCATGGAGCATCGGGACCCGGCGAAACTTCGTGTCCCACATGGGTCCTGAAGTGTGGGCGGCGCATCCCGTATGCTCACAGTTGGTTGGACTGTAAGATGTGGAAAGACACATGAGTATCTTAAAAGGCAGGCCTCCCACTTTACAGACTTAAAGGTACAGAAAGAAACTCCGTTGCCAATGCCGGGAGCGTCCGGAAAAAATTTTGGGCAAATGAACCCCTCCCTCCCTGCATTGCCTGAATATGGGCCTATAATCCCGGAGGAGATCCCGGTAAGGCATAGTAAAGGAGGGGGGGGGTGGTTTAAGGTACGTTAAGATAACCTTAAGTTAACTTAAACCTAAAAACACAACCGAACCGGACCAAGTCCAGTTGCGTAGCGGTAGTGTAGTAAACTCATCAGCAAAACGGTAAAGGTTAGAGCAGTGACCCACTGTATGTTTCCGGTCCCCACTCTACTGGGTGGACTCAACATCTTTCCGCTGGTGGTACCCAGGACTCTCCGGTCGGGAAGGAGCCCTAGTAAGGTTGGAAAGGGCGAGAAAGACATAGGCAGGCTCGAGCTAGGCCCGGAGCGGACAAGGATTGCAACGGAGGGGGGGTGGGGGCCAAAGGTACCTCATCCCCAACCCCCCCTACGTACCACCACGTGGCCGTACCCGGAAATCCGGAGAGGTCGATGGCAGTTCTGGGTCCTGTCCCGACTTCCCACCTATCCCCTCCACCTCTGAGGGGTAGAGAGGGAGGCCAGGCCTCGGGTATGCGGAGCGAGCATGGGGCAGGACCGACCCCTCACCCCCCGACCCGACTCTTGGAATTGAAAGCTGGGAGGGGGGGGAAGGGTGCAACTGGGCAGGCGTCTGGAACTGTCCCGTGGATCACAGTAGTGACCACGAGGCGGTAAGAACTCAAAGTAAGACAACTAAGCCTAGGACACACCCCCTCGGATACAGAGAGATTGCTATCGGTGAAAGCAACTGAACTGAAAACAGCGGTAGAAATATAGGGCCCTCAACTGGGCCAAAACCAACTGATCAGAGAGATGCTATAGGTTGAAGCGAACCGGAACTGATTGAGTGGTAGTATAAGGCCTCACTGAGCCAGGACCTATGGGCTAAGCCAGACGCCTAACTAACCTCAACTGATAACAAAATACATCGTAATAAATAAATAAAAATAAAAAAATGAAAGGAAGAAAGCAATATAGCAGGAAGTAAAAATCCAGGAGTGTAACCGACTAACCCGAAGGCAAGTCTACCACTCAAAGCTAAAGCTATCAGAGGTCCGAATACCTAAGAGCCGGGACCTAGGGTCTGGATAGAAGGGAACCTACATAAGGTTAAAACGACATGCATGCATGTCAAAACCCTGAGTAATGACAGTACCCTAAGTAAAAGCGGATAATAATCTAGAAGCGTTACATAAATAAAGGGATGTTCCTAGGTATGGGAGTACCGAGAACGAAACCCACCACAGCGGCCAGAAAACCATGCTGGCCATGCTTTCCGACCCCAGAGTTCGTATTTATCAGCTAAAAAACGGCAAATACTGACTGAGGGCCGAAAAGAATCAACCTAACCATAATTGACTGAGTTACCACTTAACTTAGCTGCTGCAAATAGCTTGCAACGCATCCAATTATAAGAATAAATCCAACGCAAAGGGCAATCAAAAAACACCAGAAGAAAATAAAAATATCACAACCGAACCTACTCGTGTGCGCTTAACTTGAAAGGATGGCCAACGGAGAGGCGGCAGCAGGTCGGCAAGCATGGGATGGTAGTAGTAGTAGTACAGAGCTGCTCACTCTGTGGGTCTGCCTCCCCTCTTGGAGGGTTTTTTGGTAGTGGGAAGATTTCTATTGGCATTTGGCTCGGGTGTAGTGGTCTCACTCGGGCCTAGTGTTCATACCGACACCTCCTGGGGGAGGGTGGATCGAGTCAGTTTATACTGACCTTTTTTCTTTGTTTTTATTTATTCTTTCTGGTAATGGTTTGTTAGTACATTTAACCCCTAGAAATAATAGATTAAAGGATGTTTCCGCGCAGCGACAAACGACGGCTGAGCCCAGAAAGACTATTTTTGAGAACTATCGACCCACATAAAAGTGGAATTGCCAACATTCGAACACGCATAATTTCAGGCTATGTATTACTAATTTTGTCGAAAACTTAGTTTTCTGGTGTATAATATATGACTGAAAATTAATGCTATTAGTCAAAACAAAGAGAATAACGCGTTTAACAATGAATTCGCTTGACGTGGTCGCTAGAACGGAACTCCATTGTTAAACATGGAGTACCTGTATTCCCTCTACATACTTCCTATGGTTGCACCTGGAGGGGCGAGGTGAATAGGAGGGATCCTGCAGAGTGCTCTCCGCAGTATTCAGTGTTTTGGGTCTTATGTTCCTGGAAGGATCTTTGGGTTCCACCGGGTGTACGTCCACGTTGTTCAGGAAGGATCTACTGTCAATGACAGAGATCTCTCTCACTGTCTTGATATGTGGTGTTTAGATTCTTACGACTCGAACACCCGGAGACTATGTTATCTCTGGCTCTTTCTGTCCTTTGGATGGATTTTGATTTGCAGTCCCCTGTGGGTCCTTGCGTTTTGGGAGCATTGAGTGCATATTCTGTTGCATTATACTCACATTCCAGTCTTAAATGGTTGCATATAGGACTGGTTTATATACTTGTTCCTCCTCGGTTTTTGCAGGAGTCGAGGAGGGCCCCCTCCTCAATGATCATTTGATGAAATTCGGAAGTCTCGCAGAACGCTTAAACTCTGGAATTTCTAGCTCTCTCTGAGTGTTTTGAACTTCTGTAATATACAAACACTCGAGCGAGACAAGAATTCCCAATAATTGATAATACAATGTACCCGGGAATCTCACTGAATGCTCGAATTCCTGGGAATTTCTTGGCATTCTCAGAGTGTTATGGTTTTCTGTGATTTCCAAACACTCGGGCAATGGTTATTCCCAATAATTATTTCAGTAATTGGGGGTCTTGCCAAGCGCCTGGATCCCTTGGTTTTGCTGACTCTCGCTGAGTGCTCGGCATCATCATGTTGCCGAGAACCAGGGCGAGACCAGGTGAGACCAGGGTGAGACCAGGGCAAGATAAGGCTCACCTGATTATTGTCTTGCAAGAGTCAGGTTTTTTTTGCCGAATGTGGGAATTCTTACAAATTCTAGCACTTGCTATCACAAGTGCTTGGATAACAAGAAGAGCCTTTACCAGTACAGATGAGTTTGCTCTTCAGTCTGGTTTGGAGTTATGCAGAGCTTGGTACTGCATGCAACACTTAAGTGAATGGTCAAGTACTGTCCTCATGTCTTGGACCATAGGGTCTGAACATGGACAACAGACACAGAATCCCTCTTTATTCTTCTTCTTAGAGCTTCGGCCTTGAAGGAGAAGAGTTAATTGGGAAGAAGTGATATTCTTTGCGGACAATTACCACTCATAATTATATAGTGGTGATCTGTTCAGCTCACTCGACTCGGCTCAGTTCGACCAGCCAGCTCTGCTGAGCTCTACTGAACGAACTCTGTTTTGATAAGTGCGGTCCCTTGCCATGACATAGCACCCTACATTCCCATATTGCAGCAAGTTTTCACAGGGGTCATTGTCTTCATCTTCGTTATCTAATGCCTCCTCACCTCCCTCTTCGAAGGCTTCCATGGCCTAAGAAGAGGAAGGTATTTTCTCCGCCCCTAAGAAGTCTTGCCTTAAGACTTCTAAGGGTCTGCATCCTTTCCCTGGGTTGGGAGCAATTTGCTGTCTTGGAGTGCTATCCCAAAAATATAGTGTCTCTAGAGCCCCAGGAGTTCCAACCAAGGTTCATTCTCCTGTCTCTGATTTCAATGGCACTGCTCATGGAACCAGGGCTGTTCTCCATCATGACAGTGGCGCAGGGCGAGAGAAAGGACCAAGCCGTGTTGGTGGCTCAGGCCCACCTGCAAAAGCCAGGAATGGCTATTCTTCAGGTTTCAAGATCGATGTCGCTGTTCCTCAGGACAAGGCATCTGAAGTATATAGGAGGAAGTACTCTGTGCAGTCTGTTTCGTGAGGTTTGATCATAGAGAAGAAAGATGTGGAACAAGACATGGCAATTTCTCGCCAACTTTTACTGCATTTAACTCAGCACAACTTTCGCTTGCATTCGCTTGAACAAAACAATTGTAGGAAATGAATGCTTCGTTTGACAGAGTGAGAACACTGCAAGTTCAGAGAAGAGTAGACAAGAGGTCAGTCCTCCCCCCCCCCCCCCTCTCTACTTTCTGGTTACACCGGAATGAACAAGGAAATAAGAGGAATATTATGGAGTTTATTCCCCAGAGTTTGAATCCGAGAGACTTATGTTTTCGGTTCAATCTAAGGATCTTACAGAACATTTGTCAATCTGTTCAGGATGGATAGCACCAAGAGGTTTGAACGCCTCTCCAGTGCTGCTGCTTTTTGGGGAACAACCAGTTCAGCTTGAACTGGTCGTCTTCGGTGTCCTGTTATTACCGTGGAAGTCCCTTCAGGACAACTCTACCTTCACTCTCTCAGGGCCATTTTGCTTGGTGAGACGTACCTGTGCACAGTCTGAATAATTGACCGATATCACATGTATAACATACAACTAGAAAACTAATTATAGCTAGAAGTGTTCACGAACTGTCGGTGATTAGATTAGTGTCAGAGTAGTAGGATAAAGCATCGACGAAGTTAGTTTTTTGAGTGAATTATTAAAAATTCAAACAGGATGGCAGCGTGTGGCAGCAAAAGAAAGAAATGTGGGAATCTTGCTTGCCTTGCAGACATGAAATATGATGACTTAGCAGGAAGGGAACTGGCATTTCTTATCTGAGATCAATAACAACCCTAACCAAAAAGATGCAAAAATATTCATAGACATATTGGAAGGATATGATCCTTTAAACTGGAGCAAGTCTGTAGAAAATATTATGAAAATAATTGAAGGAGTACCAAATATAAAATACAAGTGATCAAGAGACTTATAAAGAAAATTTACATCAATCAACACATTCCAACAAAGAAAATGAATTAGGTGAATATAGTGAATATACTGATTGAAGCAATAGGAAAATGAATGCCGAAAGCATGTAATTTATGTAGGATGTGGTATAGCATAGTAAATCCACAAAACCTGATCAGGAAATGCTATGCATGCCATGTACCTACGCATCCTCAATGTGCAGAAATCCAACAAAATACAAGTAATGACACAAGAGTATTTTGCTCAACATGTCTATCATGGATAGATAATGTTATTAAATCGAGACTTAATGTGCAAATAGTAGAGGATGAAGTAGATGAGGAAGAGGAAGAAGAGGAAAATGAAAAAGAAGAAAATATAACTGAATTGATAGAAAAAATAATGAAGAAAAAGAACACGACAAGAGTATGGATGCAGAGATACTCAGAGATATTACATATGAGGCAATGCAGCAGCATACGAAAATGAAATAAATTATGACATGACAACACAAAATAAAATCCCAAAGAGGCTGTACCCAGATCTTCATACCAATGGGAAAGAGCAAGAAAAAAAGAAAAGAAAGACAGTTTGCACCCTTCTGAAAAGAGGGAATTGCAGATTCGGTGAAAGGTGTCACTACAAGCATCCCAAGGTATGTCACATTTATGAGATTTATGGCTAATGTGCATCCCTAGACAGCTATGAGGATGAATGCAGCGATCTACATCCAAAAATTGCAAAACTTAAAAGAAGGAAAAGGATGTAAGTTCAACAAAAAATGTAGATATATGCACCCTGTAGCCATGAATCAAAATCAAGTAAATAATAATAATAGAAATAAAAATGAAGCAAATAAAGAAAGGAACAAAGAACATGAGGTGAAGGAAAAAACAAGCCATTACCGCGTTATGAAATGTCAGCATCAAGATATCGAGCAACAGCACCCAGATACAGTGCAAGGAACAAGCACTATACATACAGTGGTCCCCCCGTATTCGCGTGGGATGTGTACCAGACCACACCAATGGAATAGTTAGAACCTGCGAATAGTTGGAACCCCTATAAAAATGCTTAAAACCTCCTATTTTGTTAGTTAGAATTCGAGAAAATCCACTTGCATTTTTTATACCTGTTTTTTTTTAATAGTTTTATCACAAAATTGCATTTTATGATGAAATTGATAAAAAAACCAGGAATTTGTGGATATTTCTCATAGAAAATTACTGCGAATAGGCGAATTTTCCACAAATAATGCGGGAAAATGTTCCAGAGAGAAATCCGCGAATCTGTGAGTCTGCGAATCCGGAGAACGCGAATATGGGGGGTCCACTGTACATACGATGCCAGGGAATGGTGCAGATACAGAGATAAATGCAGATACATACACAAAATGAATAAATATGAAGATGGAAGATCAAATGTGTTGGAAAAGTTGGATTTTTTAATGTCAGAATTTCTGGAAATGAAGAAAAGGACAACATACCAGAACAGAAAAGAGACATTGGCAAATCCTTATTATTACCCATATTAAATGATGGAGATAACATGCAAACCATCATAATGATGAATGCGCAAGGTTTAGTTACGAGTAACTCAAAAAAAATAGAGTTCTTAGAAGAACTAACCCAAATTGAAAAAATAGATATACGTATATAATAAATATAAGTGAAACCTGGTATTCCCAAGAGACTGGTAATGATGATCAGATAAAGGGGTTCCAAACTTATAGATCAGATAGAAAAAATAGGAATCAAGAGGGAACTGGGATATATGGGAGAGACTTAAATCAAGGAAAAATATATGAGAAATATAGTAACTCAGAATGTGAAGTAATAGTGGTAGAATTTGGATCTAAAAAATTTGTGAACATCAAAATATAGACTCCTAATTCTAAAGAGTTTGACATAATAATAAAAAAAATTGGATGATATATATAGAAATCACACAGACTGGACTGTACTCCTATCCGGAGACTTTAACTTTCCTTTTGTAGATTGGAAGGAACGAATAGGAGATTGTGGTTGTATTTATACATATAAAAAAGAGAGTAATAGTAGTGCAGAAGATAAGAGGCAATTTGAAAAGCTACTAGATATACTACTAGAACACAACATTCAACAAATAAATCACCTGCCAACAAGAAAGGATAATATTTTAGACCTAGTCTTTGTGAATGAGGTGAATTATGTTAAAGAAGTAATTGTGTCATAGAATTAACAGTCTGTTCCCAAGCAAGTGAAAACAGAGATAAGCAAGAGATGAAAAAGTGGGAAGGATATGGAAAATACAATTTCTATAGTAAGAATATAAAATGGTCAGAAATAAATGAAGAATTAAACAAAGATTGGGAAAACATATTCGTAAATGATAATATACAGGTAAATACGGGTATATTATATAAGATATTAGAGAAAATAGTGGATAAGTATATACCGAAGAAGAAAAGTAGACATAAGTCATGCATACCAAGAGACAGAAGGATCTTGTTCCAGAATATCAGAAAGTGGAAAAAGGTTTTGAAAAAAAAAGAATGCATGGAAAGTGATGGAACTAAAAAGTAAGATAGAAAATGCAGAACTAAAGATTAATGCAATCAAAAGAAAGTGAAAAATGGGACTTAGAAGAAAAGACCCTGGAAAATATCAAGCAAAACCCCAAACTATTGTACTCATATGCAAAAAAAGATGAATAGAAGAAGGTAGAAAGGAAATATGCAACATATTAGCAGAAAGATATGAGAGAATTTACCCCTAGAATTGATAATGAAGATAATTGCAACAGAAATAAGAAATGAAAATACAGGCAGTCCCCAGCTTATGACGTTCCAAGGTTACTACGCTTTTTCAATTATATTCATCATAAATTATTTCCTAGTTTATGATGCACGTTCCAGGGTTACTACACTTACAGTGCCGATCTGACAGAAGAAATATTACTCCAAAAATGCAAAATAATCAATATTTGAATTTTTTTTATGAAAAAGGCAATAAAAATGCAGTTTACATAGTTTCTAATACACCCAAAGCATTAAAAGTAATGTTTTCTTAGGATTTTTTTTTACGATTTTCTGGCTTACAGCGATTTTCGGCTTACGACGAGTCTCAAGAACGGAACCCCCATTGTAAGCTGGGGACTACCTGTAGTGAATATTTATCGGGCATAGATATTAATGAAGCCGATATTGTCCTTTTCTGTTTTTCTTATTAGAATCATAGAAGCAATCCTGCACCTTTCTCTAGCAAGGGGGGGGGGGGGGGGGGGGAGGGGGGGGGGGGGGGGAGGAGACTGGCAATAATGCAAACCCTTCCCAGAACTTTGCATTAATGTCTCTGACTCTAAATATTCTTCCCAACCCTTTTCAGATGAGTTACAATTCCTCACTCATTTTGAAAAGGCCCAGAAGTCTAACTCTTGATCACGCAGTTCCTATACTCTGATCAAGTTGTCAGAGGCAGGGCACTCCTCCTCACTCTTACGACCAGGAGGAATAGCCCAGGTGTGCTGAACTCCAGTCAGTTCTAGAGGCACACTCACAATCATCCCACCAATCAGTGAGTCTTCTTAATGTAAAGGACCGAGGGTTTGTATATTGTGTAGGAATAAATCACAATTTTTTAAAGTACTAAATTGTATTTTTCCCAACTAATGCCACCCCTTAATCTGAAACCTGGGCTGAAAGGCAAAGTGGAGTGTTACATCCGGGCAGGCGGGCCTACCTGCCTACCAGACGGTAGTTACTGCTTAACCACCTTGTTCAAGAATTTAACAGCCCTATTCCAGCCTGTGCTAAAAGTAACTCCTAATGTAAAGGACCTCAGGTTTGTATAGTTAGGAAAAATACAATTTACTTTAAAAAATTGGGATATTTGTAAATCTTTTTGGAGGCTGCATTGTCTGGTACATGTCTCTATCTGGAGCCTGCACCATCTGTGACTTGTGCTCCTGATGCTTCAGAGGATGCACCAAATTTGTGACTCTCCTACCTTAGGCAGGGCCAAATTTGTCTGGTGCTCCTGAGCTTGAAATATCTTTGATGAAGGTGATATCAGAGGTGCCCAACACCCATGATAGTACTAGGGTTCCACCTCCATGGAAGCAGCACTATCATCATCCTTAAAATGGCAGGCAGACATAATCGGTCTCCTTTCAGAAAAAAAGGATTAAAGAAGATATGGAAAGTAGTAGTTCTTGAGTTGCTAAGTTTGGAGCATGTCTTTCTCTGTCTCTAACACCAAATTGGAATTTAATTTTACATTTGTTTGCCTTTATTTTTAAAACATCACTTCACTCAAGAAATGTGTACTACTTTCTTCATTGTCCCTTCAGTTTTCCTTCAGTCAGGGTTAAATAAGCATACTGCATTTCCTAATTGGAAGAAAGTTATTGACCACCCTGTTCAA
This sequence comes from Macrobrachium nipponense, assembly GCF_015104395.2. Taxonomy (NCBI): domain Eukaryota; kingdom Metazoa; phylum Arthropoda; class Malacostraca; order Decapoda; family Palaemonidae; genus Macrobrachium; species Macrobrachium nipponense. The sequence goes on along the minus strand of NC_087206.1, from coordinate 46,845,501 downwards.
GAAGTACAGTAAAAATTGTTTGAATATGGAGAGTAGAAATATTACAATTGATGTAAAAATTTATACTTAACTAGTACTAGAGTTCACCCAGTGTATTGTCTGATCTTTTGGATCATGAAAGGGGTACTTTAATGAACAAGATATAGTATTGGTACTTAATTTTTGGTGCATTGTGGACTAATTCTTTCTCTATTGAAATAGCTGTAGGTATCTCATTTCTTATTCTGTGAAATTTAATTTGCAGGATGATCCAGAGAGAAAGCACATGTTTTTTGCGCAGAATGAGCAGAGTGTACATACCTGGGTTTCAAAGATTATAAAAGCAAGGTGAGATTAGTTTTTACTCTATTCTGGTATCATTGATTTAAATTTTAAGACACCCTGTGTCCACAATAGCAGAAAAGTAAAAGTTTTGCAGATTTCTTGTCTCTGATCTTGAAGAGATATTACACCAAGCTGGTTATTAATATAGTGGTTAGTGTCTTGGCATTCTATTTAGATGTTTAGAGGATGCACCTTCCCCAGGGCAATAGAAGTCAGTGGCTGTATCAATGTCAATTATTGCCACAGTGTGGTGCCTAAGGTGGGGACTTAAGATAAGGTTGTTAGTCATAACAATAGATCATACTGAGAATATAGTTTTGTAGAATGAATATAATGTAACTCATGAATGTACTTTTTCTGGGTTCGACCTGTGTCTGCTGGTGAAAAGTTTCTGTAGCTCTCTTTTGTAAGTATAAATAGATTCTAAATATACCAGAGAAAAAAGCTAGCATGGTATGCTGAGGTTACTACCCTCGGCGCGAGCACCCAGAGGGTGTCGGGTATAAAGTACAAGGTGAGTGGAAGCCACTACTCACAGGTCTTCTGCCAATTAGAGGATTCCTTTCCAAAATCCTTCCCATGGCAAGAGCCGTCACAAAGGCTAGAGCCGTTACAAAGGTTACTCCTCTTACCTCCCTCTCGCTCTTGCTACTACTACTTGACCCGTGCGCCATCAACATTCCTGTAATTAGCCTTTGTATGTTCGCACGCGTCTTCAATTGCTCCCTTGGTGCCTTAAATTGCCGAAGCTACATCTTCTGTGGAACTCTCTGTTTCTTCAATCCAACTTGAGTATTCCAAATTGTGTTTTCGTAATTTGTATGGTTACAATGCATTCCATTTTTAGCCTTCGGTCCCTTAAAAAAGCTACTGGGGTGCCACTAGTTTATTCGCCATTTGGGTGCATCATCAGACGCGTGCGTCATTATTATTGGTTATTTCCTTTATTTTTATTCTTATTTTTATGTTAATTTTATATTTCATATCGTATATATGCCTTTTAGGGCTACTAGCTAGCCTATCGTAATTATTGTCATAGAGGAGGGAAGACTCTCTCTCTCTCTCTGCCAATACGAGACATGCATATGTTATTGTTTTAATGCGAACCAGATAGGTTTTTGATTTATGTTCATTCATGATTTTATATCACTGAAGAGGTTGAATGAGTTGCTTTCCTTCCCTAGCTTAACCGACCAGGCCTAGATTAGGTTTTGGAAGGTAGGCTAGGTGCCCCTACCCCTATACCCTTACCTCTCCCCCTGTCTGCGCTACTGTGCTAACGGGGAGGATATCAAGGATAGAGAGTATCTCTCTTGTCATACTGTTGGACCTATCCTCCCTACCCGACCAGATCGAAAATTTCGAGTATGGAGGGTTTGGTTGAGTGCCCACTGTCCACACCATGTTGTCCTTGGAGGTTTATCTGACCTACCTGACCGGATCCATAGTGATCTCGGAGAGTTAGGTTAGATCCATGCTGGGTATTTTCCTAACACCTTATGATCCTCCTGCAACTCTTCCATGATACCTTATTATTGTATTGTATATTGTATTGTTTATTGTATATTATATTGTTTATGCACATTTATGATTTTCATATCACAAGAGGTTGGATGAGTTGCTTCCTTCCCTAGCTTAACCGACCAGGCCTAGATTAGGTTTTGGAAGGTAGGCTAGGTGCCCCTACCCCTATACCCTTACCTCTCCCCCTGTCCGCGCTATGGTGCTAAAGGGGAGGATATCAAGGATAGAGAGTATCTCTCTTGTCATACTGTTGGACCTATCCTCCCTACCTGACCGGATCGAAAATTTCGAGTATGGAGGGTTTGTTTGAGTGCCCACCGTCCATGCCAGGATGTCCTTGGAGGTTTATCTGGCCTACCTGACCGGATCCATAGTGATCTCGGAGAGTTAGGCTAGATCCATGCTGGGTATTTTCCTTACACCTTATGTTCCGCTTGCAACTCTTCCATGATACCTCATTATGGTATTGTATATTATATTGTTTATTGTATATTATATTATTTATGCACATTTATGATTTTTTTAGTATTCCATACAGTCTTCAGTGACGTATTTCATATTACGTGCTTAATTATTAACCGACCAAGTTAGGATTGGTTCGGAGGAAGGCCTAACGTGCTCATGACGTCCTCTGAGGTTTTAAGAAAGGTTGATTAGTTTATATTCTAGCCTCTGCCCCCCCCCCCCCCTCCTCCCAGCTTTTCAAGAGCATGTTCGTGCTTATCTCTACGTAATTTTAGCATATTGTACATGTAAAATTGTTAGGAGAGAGTCCTCTCTCTCTCTCTCCCGGTGTGAGACATGCATGAGTTATTGTTTAATACGAACCAAATAGATGTTGAATTATGCACATTGATTTCATATCACTGAGAGGTTGGAAGAGTTGCTTCCCTCCCTGGCTTAACCGACCAAGCCTAAGTTAGGCTTGGAAGGTAGGCTAAGTGTCCCTACCCCTGTACCCTTTATGCCTCTCCCCCTGCCGGTGCTACGGTGGTAGAGGGAAGGATATCAAGGATAGAGAGCCTCTCTCTTATCACTTTGTTGGACCTATCCTCCCTGCCGATCTAGATAGAAAAATTCGAATTTAGTAGGTTTGGTCGAGGGCCACTGTCCACATCATGATGTCGTGGAGGAGATTTGGCCTACCTGTCCGGTTCTGTAATGATCTCGGAAGGTTAAGCTAGATCCATACTGGGTATTCTCCTTTCGCCTTATATTCCTTTGCAACTCTTCCATGATGCCTCATTATTAATTGTATATATTATTCTTATATATATTGGTCTATTGTATTGCTGTACATTAAGTGGTCTGGTTTGTGTATCGTCTTGGCCTAGCCTCCTTTAGTACAACCTTTAGTAGTAGGCCATGTCCTCCCGGTTGAGAGCGATCACCGATCGGTCGCTGTACCAATCACGACGGGCCATAGGCCCAGTTGGCCTACTACCCCTACAGTAGTAGGCTACACAGCTTTCAATAGGTGTCCATTTATGATCGGGTTGGTGGCCAGACGATCACGACCGACCACCCCACATGCCACCTACCCCCCCTCCCCCCTTTCCCCCACTTCTCCCACTTCCTAGCTTGGCTCTGCCGGACGCTTATAACTCGCGGTGCTAGTAGTCTTATCAATGAACGACCGCTCAAGTTTTTCACTTAAGTGTGGAAGAGAAGAGTGGGAGCGGTGGGGTTACTGGTATTACTATATGTGCATTTATACAGCTCCGCCGCTCGGTGGTCTCTCTCTCCAGTTGTCCGCCCCCGGCTATGGGTTCAGGCGAGGAGCTATGCTACCCCCAATAGAGGCAGGCAGGTTCAGATAGAGGAATTACCTTCCCCTGGTCCGCGGCTTCAGCCCGTTCCGCCGGCATTACTTATGACAATGAGAGATGAGACTTTGGGTAGGCTAAGCTTTGGGGACTACACTGTAGATATCTCCGGACCTTTAAGGTGCCGACAGAGTGTGACTCACCCTCACATCCGCTGCCGGAGTGTTGCACCAAGTTGCCGTAGCTCAGTTTCCGTTCTTGTGTCGTTCCCCACTCCGGTGGAAACGGTAGATGGGTCAGGTATTCGACTACGGTAATGCGTAGCCTTCTGATTCTGCCGACCGTAATAGAGATGAGGTCCTTCCTCTTCTCCGGTCCGGCGGATCTCAGATCCCACATACTAGACATACATCTACCTTCCAAGGACGGAATCGGGAGCAGGCAAATACACCCAAAGAATTTCTTTATTCATTGCTCTCGTTGGAGTTAACTCCGGCCCCACGGCTCTGACCACGACAGTTCGGGGTACGTCTAACATGCCGCCATTTGAGAAAAACAACCCATAGCGACGAGCATTACATGCCCCACGGGGGGTCTCCAATTCCCATTCCCCGGACTCGTCAGGCTAGTGGAACATGCACTAGTCAGAGTATTTAAAGGTCCCGAAGGAGACAGTGATCTTCCCTAGGGACCAAGATCAAGCTGTATGGGTTTGCACCCTCTCCGACTGGGGTTGTGTTAACACCAAACTGATGCCCCATAAAGGTAGCTTTGCTATGTTTGTGACCCCAGAAGGAGTTCCGTCACCCTGTACAACCAAAGTGGCGGAACTAACCATGCAAGCTGCGGCAGAGTATAAACCCTTACCAGCTCTAAAGGAGATAGAGGCTACCTCTCTACTCTTCCCTGCAGATGTAGAGTTCTGGGAGGACCCTCCGGCTATGTTTACGTCAGGTAAACTCGACCTGGATTGCGCCCCCTGTGATGGTAATTGCTTCATAGCAAAGAAAGTGAAAGGAAAGGAGAGCGCATTTTCGAGAAGTTTGGCAGCAACGAGGCGTTAGTGCAATTTGTTGGAGGTGCCTGTTATCATGATGGTTCTAGAATCGGCAGGAGTGTTGTGGATCTCGTCTTGACGTGAGAAACGCCGCGATTTCTGATGCAATACCTCGTCTAGATTCATCTAGGGAGTCCTAGTAAACTCGGGAGTCTGTGACGTTTGCCGTAGGCTCCGCCCCCAGAGTGCCGTATAAATAAGACGAACGAACTTTGGAGAGCAGTGATCGTAGGAGAGAAAGAGATTGTAAAAGAGAGGGATCACCAGTTAGTAAGAGCCACAGATCAGATTATCAGTGAGAGATCAGCAGCAGCGATCGTCAGAGAGAGACTAGAAACGAAGGAACCGACAAAGTATCAATCAAAAGAAGAGTTGTATGAGAGTTGGTTGGATATTGGTCTAGTCGTCTTCAGGTGTGGTCTACCGAGTTGTCTTGACGTCGAGCAGACTTCAGAGAAGAAAAGGTCCTGTTACAGGTGTTGGGGAATTCCTGCCTTACAAGAAGATTAGTTTCTGCAATACGGAGTCAAGAGGACGTCCTCAATCGCCGATCTACTTTTATGAAGCCAGCGCGTCGAATTGCCAAATCGATTAGCAAGTATTTTAATTGCCTTGCTGTTCCCCCAGTTCATGCAGTGTAAGATTCTATCTTTTTATGTAAATAAGAGATACCATTCTGCATTTACCTTTGTTAGAAGCTTGTAAATAAACCTTTGTTGTGTTAGTGTTTCTTTCTATATTTGTATCCCCAGTTTCAACTCGTGGTGTTGATATACATATATTATATATATATATATATATATAGATAATATATATATATATATATATCTATATAGATATATATATATATAATATATATATAGTAGATATTATATATCTATATATATATATATATATATATATATATATATATATATATATATTATATTATATATATATATATCTATATTAATATATATATATATATATTGCATATCGAACCTGAAGCGGACCTCTCTCAGAGGCCGTAACATTTGTGTCGACCTTTAACCAGGATATTTCGACACCGTAACATTGTCTTTGAGATCTTCAGATCCGTAACATTGTGGCGACCTTGCCTAGGCTATCAACACTTTAACAGTTTGAAACAGGGAGGATATAGAAAGAATCAGAATGAGTGAGATGGTGAAAGAGTTTATTGAGTCAGGTAAGCTACTAGGTCTAGAGGGGAATGATCTTCGTGAGTATGTTGAGAAGAAAGAAAGGGAAAAGTATGAGAGAGAAGTAATGAAAATGCAGCAAGAGAAAGAGAGAGAAGCAATGAGAATGCAGCAAGAGAGAGAAATGTTGGTAATGCAGCAGGAAGAGAGAGAGAAAGAACGTATGCATGAGTTGGAAATTGCTCGGTTAAGGGAAAGTACTCGTAACAGTCGGTCAGGCGAAAACGAAAACGGAGCTGATACGTTGGGTATGAGTGCAGTGTTGAAATTAGTACCTAAGTTCGATGAGGAAGATGTTACGACATATTTCATGTGTTTTGAGAAGTTAATGGAACGAGTAGGTTCTCCTAAAGAAACGTGGACACTATATTTGCAGTCAGTTTTAAGTGGTAGGGCACTTACTGTGTATAGTTGCATGTCTAAGGAAGAATGTGATAATTACGATATTGTGAAAGAAACTGTTCTTAGCGCGTATAGGTTAGTACCGGAGGCATACTGTAAGAAATTTAGAAATTTGAGAAAGGATGAAAATATTACGTATGTAGAATACGGTAAGAAGTTAGATAGGCTGTTTTTTTATTGGTTAACTTCTGCTAAGGTTGAGGATTTTGATAGTTTGAAGAACTTAGTGTTGTTAGAAAACTTCAAAGATAACGTATCCCCTGAGATTAAACTTTATATAGAGGATAGGCAAGAAGTATCTTTTACAGGAGCAACTAGGCTAGCTGACGAATATAGTCTAACTCATAATTTGAGTGTTAGTAAGAAACGAAATGATCCTTCGTCTGGTAGAGTACAAAGCAGTAAAGGTTTCAGTCCTAGTAATAGCAATGCGAGTAGAAGTGACTATTCCTGTTATACATGCAGAAAACCTGGTCATACGTCTTAAGGTGTGTAAGAGTAGAATGGCATCTAGTGGCTCAGAATTAACTTGTTTCCGATGTAATGGGAAAGGGCATTTAGCGAGAAATTGTGCAGCAGAAAGGAAGGACGGTAAGAAACCAGTATCGCTAGTTAACCTTTCATCAAGTAGGAATGATGCGATGAGAGAAACTAGGAAAATTTTTGGCGAATTTCTGTCGGAAGGCGTAGTTTCCTTTCTTGGAGGAGTAGATTCGAGAGAAGTAGTCTTGCTTCGAGACACAGGGGCTGCTATCTCACTGATTCGAAGAGTGTGTGTGCCGAACAGGGCAGAAATCAATATGGAAGAGAAAGTCATGTTAGGTGGATTTCCTAACACTTGTGTTCTTTGTCCTTTGTTGAAGTTGAATTTAGAAAGTCAGGTAGTGTCAGGAGAAGTAAAACTTGCAGTTGTGGATAGTTTGCCCGTCGAAGGCGTTGACATTATTGTCGGTAATGACTTAGCTTTATCCAAGAATGTGAATCCTGTTGTGAGGAATATTCCAGTGCCTGAAATGGTAGTAACTAGGTCGGGTTTAGATACAGACATAGACTATGATCATAATTTGTTCGTGGATTCGAACGAGTGTAAGTTCGTGGATTCGAACTTGAGTGAGTTCGTGGATTCGAACGTGATTAAGTTCGTGGATTCGAACGTGAGTAAGTTCGTGGATTCGAACGAGTGTAAGTTCGTGGATTTGAACGAGTGTGAGTTCATGGATTCGAACGTGAGTAAGTTCGTGGATTCGAACGAGTGTGATAGAGGTAGCGAGGTTGATCTTAGCATGAATGTGGCTGAGAGACCGGACTCTATCGATGTCGACAGTGATAGCCAAGGGGAAGGCGTAGTTGTCGAGAGTAACGTAGTAAATGTACCAGTATCTAGTACTAGTTACGGTGATGAATTAGGCTTTAACATTCTGGATAAGGATGAGCTAGTCAAGTTGCAGAAAGAGGATGAGACACTAACCCGAATTTTTGAATATGAGCTGGATGGTGATCTTGATGATGTGTGTAAGGAAACTTTTTATTTAAAGGACGAAGTTTTGTGTCGTTATGTTCGACCGAAGTCAGGTAGTAAAGGGGAAGTCACAGAACAATTAGTAGTTCCTAGGAAGCTTCGTGAACTAGTTTTGAAGTTAGCACATGATGAGCAAGGACATTTGGGAGTGAATAAAACTTTAAAGTGTATTAGTAGGGCGTACTTTTGGCCTAAGATGAAAAATAATGTATGTTTTTTTTTAAGAGGTATGTTTTAAGCTGTCCTGAATATCAAATTGCCGGGAAACCGATTCATGTAATTCCCAGAGTTCAGTTGTGTAATATTCCTTCAGTAGTCTTGTCTTTAGAGAATGAATTTATAGATATGTTTGGAACTTTGTCTAGAAGTAAGGGTAGAGATGATTGCATAACTAATCTTGATTATTATAAAAACAATCTAAGAGATGTTTGGCAGCTTGCGGAGGAGAACGGAAGCGCTTGGCAATTAGCGAAAGAAAACCCGAACGGAAGTAAAGGGGAAACTGAAGGAAACCCTCATCTTCGAGCAAAAGAGAGAAGTTTGTGTGAAAGAGATAAAGTTTTAGTACTAGTCTCGAGAGAAAGTCCATTTTTACCTTATAAGTACGAAGGTCTTTGTTCAGTGTTAGAGGGGAGGGGAAATATATATCATAGAATTATTGTGGGTAAGAGTAGAGCAAAGGCAATGAATGCAAATTTGCTTCAGAATGATAAACAACGCCCCTTGCCGTGGCCTCCGCCCGTGTAACAGTGTTACTGAGTGAGATTAGTTTTGAGAGAAACACAAGAGGTGTTTTAGTATTTATAAGTTTTAATCAAAGTTCAGAAAACGGAAAAAGTAAGAGAGAAGGATAATGTATTAGCTGATAGCCTCTCTAGAGATTTCTCAGAATGAGTAGCCTAATAACCGTTTTCTGTTATCGCACGAGTGAGTGTGTGTGTGGGGAAGTGTGCATGTTTGACTAGATTAAAGCTTTATGCAGGATTGTTTCCCCGCTGTTTAATTTTTGCATCTCTTTAGAAAAAAAAATAAAATCAATTGATTTCATTTTTTTTTCTCTTTTGGGGGGGCGTGTGATGGTAATTGCTTCATAGCAAAGAAAGTGAAAGGAAAGGAGAACGCATTTTCGAGAAGTTCGGCAGCAACGAGGCGTTAGCGCAATTTGTTGGAGGTGCCTGTTATCATGATGGTTCTAGAATCGGCAGGAGTGTTGTGGATCTCGTCGGGACGTGAGAAACGCCGTGATTTCTGATGCAATACCTCGTCTAGATTCATCTAGGGAGTCCTAGTAAACTCGGGAGTCTGTGACGTTCGCCGTAGGCTCCGCCCCCAGAGTGCCGTATAAATACGACGAACGAACTTTGGAGAGCAGTGATCGTAGGAGAGAGAGAGATTGTAAAAGAGAGGGATCACCAGTTAGTAAGAGCCACAGATCAGATTATCAGTGAGAGATCAGCAGCAGCGATCGTCAGAGAGAGACTAGAAACGAAGGAACCGACGAAGTATCAATCAAAAGAAGAGTTTTTCGAGAGTTGGTTGGATATTGGTCTAGTCGTCTTCAGGTGTGGTCTACCGAGTTGTCTCGACGTCGAGCAGACTTCAGAGAAGAAAAGGTCCTGTTGCAGGTGTTGGGGAATTCCTGCCTTACAAGGAGATTAGTTTCTGCAATACGGAGTCAAGAGGACGTCCTCAATCGCCGATCTACTTTTATGAAGCCAGCGCGTCGAATTGCCAAATCGATTAGAAAGTATTTTAATTGCCTTGCTGTTCCCCCAGTTCATGCAGTGTAAGATTCTATCTTTTTATGTAAATAGGAGATACCATTCTGCATTTAGCTTTGTTAGTAAGCTTGTAAATAAACCTTTGTTGTGTTAGTGTTTCTTTCTATATTCGCATCCCCTGTTTCAACTGTTGGTGTTGAGATATATATATATTATATATATATATATATATATATATATGTAATATATGTATAATATATTATATATATATATATAGATATATATAATCTATTATATATATATATATATATATATATATATATATATATATGCATATCGAACCTGAAGCGGACCTCTCTCAGAGGCCGTAACATTTGTGTCGACCTTTAACCAGGATATTTCGACACCGTAACATTGTCTCTGAGATCTTCAGATCTGTAACACCCCCACCCTGTTGGCAGAGAAGCTACCTAGAATTCCGGACCACTTGGTCAAAGAGGAATTCGAGGCAAGAACCAGATTAGGAAGGTCAATCAACTCAGTCACTGCGGCGGAGTTGGTTGCGTCATCCTACACTGAAGAACAGTTGTTCCGGGTCCTCACGAAAGCCCTGTTATAGACTTTCCAAACGGACCTGTACGATTTCATTATGGTGAGACGAGCCTGCAGAAAGTACGTCCTGGCGAGTGCCTCTATAAGGCACGAGCCTAACAGACTCATAAAATTCCTCAATATGTGGAGAAAATCTGTTCCCGAAAGATGAAGTTAACAACGTCTTTCATGAGGCAGCCAGAGCTAACCAGAGTCTTCGGGTCCGTTTGGGACTTCCTTTCAAAAGGAAGTTTGATGGCCCAGAACCCCAATCCAGACCTAGGAAGAGGCCAAGGAAGTTCCATCCCTACCGGACCTCTCATCCTCAGGCGATAATGCAAGCGACATCTAAAGCTCAACAAACTACGCCAGCTCAGCATCCTTCAGCCTCAACAGCCATAGTAACCTTCCCCAGCCTTCAACCCCTCCTATGAGTTTCGAGGCGCATTGCGCAGCTACAATAGGCATGCCGGAAGTAGCAGAGGCAGAGGTGGCGCCTGGCTACGTGGCGGAGCAAGAGGTAGAGGCTTCGGAGGAGGCAGAAGAAGAAGCAGACCTGCAGCCAACCAGTGAGAGCCCGCAGGTGGGAGGGAGATTATATCTCTTCCGGGACCATTGGACCTTCAGTCCATGGGCGCACAGTATGGTCTCAAAAGGTCTGGGGTGGAAATGGGAGAAAGGGCCCCCCTCCGCCAATCAAGTTTTATCAGATACCTATGGCGGACCTAATAGACTATACCAAAAATCTCCTGCAGAAGAAGGCTATAAATAGAGTAAAACGAATAAAGTTTCAAGGACGTCTGTTCAGTGTCCCAAAGGAGGACACGGACAAAAGAAGAGTGATTCTGGACTTGTCCCGTCTCAACTCATACATTCATTGCGACAAGTTCCGCATGCTGACCGTCTCGCAGGTGCGGACCTTACTTCCCCGTGGGGCCGCCACCACCTCTATAGATCTTACTGACGTTTACTATCATGTTCCAATAGCAAGGAACTTCTCTCTGTATCTAGGCTTCAGGCTAGGAAGGCAGGCTTGCTCATTCAGAGTCGTGCCGTTCGGGCTCAACATCGCGCCCAGGATATTCACCAAACTAGGAGAGACGATAGTTCAAGAACTAAGAACTCAAGGGGTTATGTTAGTAGCCTATCTAGACGACTGGCTCATTTGGGCAGCCAGCATCGACGAGTGCCACAAATCAACAGCCAAGGTGATAAAATTCTTGGAATTTCTGGGCTTCCAGATAAACAAGGAAAAATCTCGGCTCGTTCCGGCTTCCCACTTCCAATGGCTGGGGATCTAATGGGACCTAATCAAACAAAAGCTATCTCTTCCACCCAAGAAGGTCAAGGAGATAGCAACGGCTACAAAACAGTTCCTCAAGAGCAAAAAGGCGTCTCGGCATACCCAAGAGAGAATCCTAGGTTCGCTACAGTTTGTGTCAGTAACAGACGTCCTATTAACCCTCTTACGCCGAAGGGGTATAATGAAAATCGTCTCCCGTATGCTGAGGGGGTCTCGGAGTGAGTGCCGAAGAGGAAAAAATATTTATTTCAGAAAATCACAGCGCGCTTAGTTTTCAAGATTAAAGAGTTCATTTTTGGCTCCTGTTTTTGTCATTGCCTGAAGTTTAGTATGCAACCATCAGAAATGGAAAAAAATATCATTATCATTTATAAATAATGCGATATATGATAGAGCGAAAACAAAATTTCATATATAATTGTATACAAATCGCGCTGTGAGCAAAACGGTTAAAGCTAACGAGTTAATTTTTTTTATATTGTACACTAAATTACGATCATTTTGGTATATAACACATTGTAAAACGATCAAAGCAATACAGAGAAAATATTATCACAAAATGATGCATGAATTCGTAACGTGCAGACGTAAAAAAATGTTTTTCTGGGCTCAGCTCGTGTCGGCCTATGAAAGGATCCTTAATATCATTCTTTCTAGGTAAAATTAATCTAAAATTACCAGAGAAAAACAAAATTAAGAAAATGTCAGTAAAACTGACTCGCTCACTCTTAAAAAGAAGTGTCGGTATGGCAATAGGGGCGAGTGGGAACACTACCACGAGACATTCACCAATTAGACCTTCCAATCAGAATCCCCACAAGAGAGAGCTGATACCAACGGGCGATGCGGCCGCTACTACTACTACTAGAGGACGCCACGGACAGCAGCGCCCCTAGCGTACATCCTTAATTATTAGCGCCAGCGTTCGGACGCATTTTCTTGCTTGTGGTATTTTCTCGGGATTTATCTCACCATCCATCATGGAACGTGCTGCCATCGCAACGGCTAAGTTAAGTGCCTCATAAGTAGTGTTTTACTGTATTTTAGTCTTCCAGGAACCAGTATTTTCCTTCTAATAGGTCATATACGGTTTCCCGGTTGACTCGTGGCGGCGCCATGCTGCCTCGTTAAGAATTCCCGGTCTTCCATACTGGGACTTCTTATACTTATGGGCTTACTATATCACGTTCATCGTTTTTTTTTTTTTACATCGAGTTTTAGCTAGGTTAGCCCTTTTACCATTTCTCTTAGTTTGGTATTTAGGGCTATTCTGTGTTCCAGCCCAGCATCCCGGCTCTTGCTCTTCATCGGCTATCGCTGGCTCCGAGTAGGCTTCTGTTCCTCGGAACAGTTTGCCTCCTCCTGGGCTTCTTTTTCTTCTACTAAAGTGTCTTTTCCATCTTTACGATGTAAATTTAGTTCTATTTAGGGTGTTCAGGCTAGCCTAGGTGCATGTCCCATGTATTGGTACAGCCTGGTTCAACGTGGCCCCTTCCACGGTTGTGTTTCTATCGCGGCTTAGGCCACTTGCGGTCACGTGTTCCATCGCACCTTACCCTTCCCCTTCCCTCCCTACCAGGTATAGGGAGGCGTCTGGGGGCGGGACCCCTTGGTTGCCCATGACAACCTCAGTTTGCCTTCCTCCCTCCCTCTCTGAGGAGGCCAGGGGTTCTCCCCAGCGGGGGGTATAGGGCGACCACTCATAGGGAACCGGGTCACCGAGCGGGTAGTTTGTTGGGACGGGGAGGAGTAGGCCATCCCCCCCTCTCTCTCTCCCGCCGTGTTACGCCGAGACCCTCCCCCCCTTCCCCAGTTGCTCAGCCACCTTCCCTCTCTGTAACGAACGGAGCCTTCCGCCGCAGGCGGGGCACCTTTGGTTATAGATTACTGGCTCCGCCAGCGGGCCGGGGTGGTCACTACTAGTGGTCGGTTGCTTGCCTACTATCCTCCTTGCATCTCTCCCCCGCTACCGGAAGGGAGCTTGCTTCTTACCCGGGCACTCTTCTAGTAGACGGGTGGGGAAAGGTTTGATAATTATTGTTATTTTTAAGGATATACCCTAGTTTTACGATGATTTATATAAATTTTTTATTTATTTTTATATGTATCCATCTCCGCCGTTATCCGTCGTGGTTTCATTTCACCACCACACCTGGTTGGATTCTATCTCTTGTCTCCGCCGTAGCCTAGGACAACCAACCATATTGCTACCACACACGTATTATGGCGGGCTCTGGTTTAATCTAACTTTCTCGCTCCGGCACCAGCGGAGCAAACTGTTAGGCTTGTAAAGTGTTCTCCTGATACTTATGTATCTTTCACTTACAGGCTACCAACTGTCAGGTCCTGGGATGCAACGCGACGTTGTACGACCCCTGCGCCCACGATGAGTGCAGGTCTCACGCTCCAGTGTGTCCCGCCTTACAACGATATGATCGTCTGGCACCCGGAAGCCTGCGCCATCTGGCTACGACCTGGCCAGTCAGCTGGTGGAGGGGGGTAAGTCGATTATAGACTTTTTTATCGTTTTACTAACAACTCTTAGACATAAGTTTGTTAACCCGTCCCGCCATTAGAAGCTAATTTCGCCTTTTCTTTCAGGCTGCTGGTGTGAGGGAGGTCGCTCTTGCAACCCTGAAAGCGTGGGTAGGCGGCTCCGGGTTAGAACGCCGCCAAAGGCCCAGCCATTACATTTTAGACAAGAAGCTGGCTGTTCAGATCTTCCCCGGGGGCAAGTCAACAGGGTATGTTGACCCATATCCGCAGCCCCTCTCATAGCCTCCATCCAGAGCAGGAGATGCAGCAGTCTTTCTGGGGTCGTGGGCCACACAAGAGTCGGTCCCGGACGTCGCTACCTTGGACCTTAACATTGAGCCTATGGCGGTAGGTGCTGAGGATTTGTTGGGTTGGGGAAGTTTGTCGGGGTCCCCAGGTCTTTCCTTGGGCGCTCCTGGATCTTCTCCTGTCCCTTCTTCAAGTGCTTCTTTCCAAGGCTTTGTGGGATCTGAGATCCCTACCCGCTCTCCCGCTCTCTCTGTACCCCCAAAGGTGAAGGGACAGAGAGAACCGAAGACCCTAGTTAAGACGACTTCTAAAAAGTCGTCGTCGTCTTCTTCAGCTAAGAAGTCTTCGACTTCCTATGCTGACGCGGTGAAGGCCAAGCCGAGCTCTTCATACTCAAAGAGCTCTAGAAGCAAGTCTTCTAAGGAGAAGGCTCGCGCTCCCGCCGAGCCAATGCCTTCTCCGGCCTCCACCGCATCCACTCTGGTAACGCCGGTTGGATTAGCGGGACCCAGCACCTTTGATCCCACTGCTTTCTCAGCAGTGGTGATGCAACAGGTGGGTTGAGATGGTTGGCTCTCAAGTCTCCGCCCTAGGAAACAAAGTTCGAGCAGATGTTCGCACAACTGTCGAGCACTCTGTCTCAGTCGGGCCAGTCCATCCAAGATCTCTCTAACAGAGTTAGAGAGAATGAGGACCGAGTAGCTGGGCCTCTCTCAGGTCCCTCTTCCAGTCTCCCCAGTAACAAGTGCTGGTATTTTCCAGCTTCCACCATATGAGTCACTACCAGCTTTCTCTATGGAGAACCCATGGAGAGTGGCCGCTTACGCTCCGTTTAAGGATGGTATGATCTCTATCCCGGAGTGTGGAACTCGAAGGATTGAGGACTTCGAGTTTTATCCTCCGGGATTGACGCAGCTTTCATTGGCTATGCTAGGCTGACCGTAGCGGCGCTTACTAGGGAGGACAAGATCTCCAGGAGAAAAACGTTCTCTACAGTAGAGATCATGCTCAACGCGAATGGGTTCACTGCCTTGAGGACTGGGAGTGTACAAACACCAAGCTCCAGGCTTACAAGAGTCCTTTCACTATTTTTGCGACGGAGGAGGAGGCTTCTCTTCCGTTCGCTACAAAAATAGTAGAAACGACTCTTCAGGCAGTCCTCAAGGATGAGCCCATGCCACAGCTAAGGGAGGCAGAGTCTACTTCTCCGCTCTTCCCAGCTTTTGGAGAATTGTGGGAGAACTTCCGCCAGCCACGTTCACGCTTGGTAAGCTCAAACCGGACTGCGCCATGGACCAGTTCGGCGAAAAGCTCCCAAGGCTGCCTGATTCCTTGATTCAGGCGGAGTTCGACGCTCGAACTAGGTTTGGCAGGTCCCTCAATTCGCTGATTATAACAGAGATGGCTGCTCTCTCGTATGGCACGGAACCTTTGTTTAAAATTTTGGCCAAGTCCCAGCTTCAGACGGTTCAGACGGATGCTTTCGACTTCTTCCAAGCTAGGAGGAATTGCCGAAAGCACGTTCTGCAGGAGTGCACTATTAGGCACGAGCCTAATAGACTCCTGGCTTCTAGCATGTGGGGAGTGGATCTCTTTCCCAGAGTCCGCTGTAAATGAGGTACACCACGAGGCTGCTAGGCTCAACCAGAGCCTTAGAGCTAGGTGGGGTATTTCATCTAAGAGGAAGCAAGAATCCGTCCCCACTGCTGGTAAGAAACCAAAGAAGTCTGGTAAAAGGTTCCAGCCTTACCAGAAACACCAGCAACAGCAGCAATTCGTTCAGGCCGTCCCGGTTACCCAACAGGGACAGCCTTCTACATCTAAGCAGAACCAGCCCATCCTCCTGCTGTCTCCTCAGTCACAACCTTCGACCTCCTACGCACTCTCGCCGGCCTTCAACCCTATGTATGAAGGTCAGGCCTACCCTCCCTTTAATAGACAATCGAGAGGTAGGGCGAGAGGCTACTTTCGCCAGCGTGGCGCAGGGAGGGCGACAAGGAGTAAGCAGTTCAGAGGAGGGCGTGGTGGTCAACCCGCCCATCAACAATGAGGCTCCCCAGGTAGGAGGGAGGCTGTTCCTCTTCCGTCACAGGTGGGGGTTCAGCAATTGGGCACAGAGCATAGTGTCCAAAGGATTGGGTTGGAGTTGGATCAAAGATCCTCCTCCAATCAAATTCATTCCGCCAAATACCATCAAAGGAATTGACAGATTATGCGGAGGAACTCCTTCAGAAAGGAGCTATTGCGAGAGTCAAGCATCTAAAATTTCAAGGTCGCTTATTCAGCGTGCCAAAGAAAGGCTCAACAAAAAAGAAGGGTAATCTTAGACTTGTCAAAGCTAAAACTCTTTCATTCGTTGCGACAAGTTCAAGATGCTTACCCTCTCGCAAGTAAGGACCTTACTTCCTCGTGGAGCCGTCACATGCTCCATCGATCTTACAGACGCATACTATCATATCCCTATAGCCAGACACTTCCGCCCATTCCTAGGATTCAGGCTAGGAATCAGACATTCTCATTCAAAGTGATGCCCTTTGGTCTGAATGTAGCCCCCAGGGTATTCACGAAAATAGCAGAAGTGGTTGTGCAGCAATTGAGAGCTCAGGGAATAATGGTAGCAGCATACCTCGACGATTGGTTGATCTGGGCACCAACAGTCGAGGAATGCCTCAAAGCCACCAAAAAGGTAGTTCACTTTCTGGAACATCTGGGGTTCCAGATAAACAAAACGAAATCCAGACTTACCCCGGAGTCTCGTTTTCAGTGGCTAGGAATCCAATGGGATTTGTCTTCCCACAATCTGTCAATTCCAGTGGCCAAACGGAAGGAAATAGCAAAAATCTGTCAGACATTTTCTCAAATGCAAGCAAACATCAAGGAGAAGCCAGGAAAGAATCCTAGGGTCCCTTCAGTTTGCTTCGGTGACAGATATCCTCCTGAAAGCAAGGCTAAAAGATATAAATCGAGTTTGGCGATCGAGAGCAAACGCCAAATCTCGAGACAAGTTGTCAGTAATTCCACAGATCCTTCGCAATCAACTCCGTCCATGGTCAAAAGTAAAGAACTTAGCCAAGCGGGTACCCCTTCAATATCCCCTTTGCCAGTGTTAACCATTCACACGGATGCCTCCCCTGTCCGGGTGGGGGGGATAATTCTCAGTTCAAAACAGGTTCAGGGGACTTGGTCAGTTCAATTACGCCACTCCACATAAAACGTTCTGGAAGCAATGGCAGTATTCTTACCCTTGAAGAGACTGCTTCCCCCCCCCGAAAAAGTCTCATCTAAGACTAGTTTTGGACAGTGCAGTGGTAGTTCATTGCATCAACAGAGGAGGGTCCAAATCCAAGCATGTGAACCATGTCATGATAGCCATCTTTGCCCTAGCAAACAAACAACAAATGGCATCTGTCCGCCACTCACCTGCGGGGGTGGGTAAGAAATGTGATAGCAGACGCTTTGTCCCTGGTCAGTCCCTCTGGAATCAGAATGGTCCCTAGACGACGGGTCATTCCGGTGGATATGCCGGAGAGTCCCAGGTCTCCAAGTAGATCTCTTCGCCTCACAAGCGAACCACAAGCTCCCTTGCTATGTGGCCCCCAACCTGGACCCTCTGGCTTATGCCACGGACGCCCTGTCGTTAGATTGGGATCAGTGGAGAAAAATTTAATTTTTATGCTTTTCCTCCAGTGAATCTCCTTTTGAAAGTCTTGAGCAAGCTGAGGACTTTCAAGGGAATAGTAGCTCTGATTGCACCGGACTGGCCCAAGAGCAACTGGTATCCTCTACTTCTGGAATTGGGTCTCCGACCTCAACGGATTCCCAATCCCAAGCTGTCACAATCAGTACAAATGAGGACTGTGGTTCGCTTCCTCAGGAATTCTTCAGACCCTAACTTTACTGGACTTCATGAAGTTTGCGGCTAATAAAGATTGCTAATATTGATCCACAAAATATCCTCTTCCTAGAATCAGATAAGAGAGTCAAACTATTAGACAATATGACTCAGCTGTTAAAAAATTTAGCATCCTTCCTGAAAGAATCAAACACTACAACCATGACAGTTAATTTAGCTATATCCTTTTTCAGATCCTTGTTTTGAAAAAGGCTTAGCAGCTAGCACTATTACTACTCATAATCGGCTTTGAAGAAAATCTTTCAGTTAGGTTTCCAGATAGATCTGACTGAATCTTATTTCACGTCCTATTCCTAAAGCCTGTGCTAGACTTAGACCTTCTCAAAGGCGTACTGCAGTTTCATGGTTCTTAAATGATGTCCTCAAACTAGCTTCAGATACTGACAACTCGTCTTGTACATTCATAATGCTTCTTAGAAAGGACATTATTCTTATTAAGCCTAGCTTCAGGAGCTAGAATTTCAGAACTGTCGGCTCTATCCAGAGATGCGGGTCATGTGGAATTCCTCCCCTCAGGAGAAGTTCTGCTTGCTCCGGATCGTAGTTTTCTGGCTAAAAATGAGGATCCTCTTGCAAGGTGGGACCCCTTGGAAAGTCCATCCCACTTCCGCAAGACCCTTCTCTTTGCCCCAGTATCAACTTTAAGAGCTTTCTATCTCGTACATCCTCAGATCCTCAGGTTCTCTCTTCATGAGAGAAAAAGGTGGTACTTTGTCAGTAAAAGGTATTAGACAACAAATCCTTTACTTCATTAAACAAGCCAATCCTGATGTCATTCCCAAAAGACATGACATCAGGGGAGTAGCCACCTCAATTAATTATTACTTTTCAACATATGAACTTTGAGGATCTTAAAAAGTATACTGGATGGAAATCTCCGACAGTCTTTAAACGTCATTATCTAAAGTCCTTGGAATCTTTAAAATTTTCAGCAGTAGCAGCGGGAAACATTGTTTCTCCTGATACTGTATAGTAGTCGTAGTACAGATCCAGGTCTCCTTTCTACCTACCTCATCCAACATGCCTCACCCTATCGCCATGCTACTCGGATATCCTAGCCTTAGCCGCTGAGATCATATTAGTGGATTGTCCCTTATTTTTTTGCTAGGGACATCCACACTATGTACTGATAATGTACTTCAGTGTACCTACCCTTATTTTTATGCTAGGGTAGGACACAATGTGTTTGTATATTTTGTAAATAAGTTATCTAAGTAAATCTATTTTGTTAAAATTACACTGCATTTTTATAATTTACTATGTTTACTGTAATTTTAAGTACTTTACATTACTAACTTTCTTTTATGTCACTGTTTAGAATAAGTTAGCCTTAAGTACTTAGTTTATATGCTGTAATAATTGATTTACTTATATTATATCCCTCATTTTACAACTGTTTTTCATTTGTCCTTTTTTCCCATCTTGTCTGTTTCTCTGGTACTCTTTCATAGGCCGACACGAGCTGAGCCCAGAAAAGGGATTTTTGACGAAGGAAAAAATAATCTATTTCTGGGTGATTGGCTCGTGTCGCCCTATGAAACCCACCCTGTATTGTTTGCCCCCCCCCCTGCAGGACAAGATGTTTTTAGATTAAGGATGACCGCTAGGGGCGCTGTTGTCCGTGGCGTCCTCTAGTAGTAGTAGTAGCGGCCGCATCGCCCGTTGGTATCAGCTCTCTCTTGTGGGGATTCTGATTGGAAGGTCTAATTGGTGAATGTCTCGTGGTAGTGTTCCCACTCGCCCCTATTGCCATACCGACACTTCTTTTTAAGAGTGAGCGAGTCAGTTTTACTGACATTTCTAATTTTGTTTTTCTCTGGTAATTTTAGATTAATTTTACCTAGAAAGAATGATATTAAGGATCCTTTCATAGGGCGACACGAGCCAATCACCCAGAAATAGATTTTTCCTTCGTCAAAATCCCTTTTTTCAAAAATTCACCATAAATCTACATATTGTCCTAGAGACCTCCAATTTGTTTCAAAATGAAGATAAATGATTGAATATTACTATATTGTAAGAGTTTTAGCTTACAATTGCAGTTTTCAACCATTTCGGACGAGTTAAAGTTAACCAAATGTCAAAATTTTTTTTTTATTATATGCAAATATTTCGAAAATGAGAAAAGCTTCAACCTTCAATTATTTTTTGTTGTATTCTACACAACATTGCGCACATTTTCATATATAAAACTCTATGAAACGCCTAATATGAAACAGAGCAAATATAACGAGAATGCGACGTATGCATTTCGGAGATTTGCGGCAAAGATTCCGCGCGCGGAGGGAAGGAAAGTTTTTTTTTTTATTCACCATAAACTAAATATTGTGCCAGAGACTTCAAATTTATTTCAAAATGAAGATAAATGACTGAATATTATTAGACTGTAAGAGTTTTAGCTTACAATTGCGTTTTTCGATTATTTCGGTAGAGTCAAAGTTGACCGAACGTGGGTTTTTTCTATTTATAGTGATTTATATGCAAATATTTCAAAAATGAGAAAAGCTACAACCTTCAATTATTTTTAGTTGTATTCTACCTAAAATTGCGCACATTTTCATATATAAAACTTTATGTAACGGCTAATTTAAAATGGTGCAAACATTACGACAATCACAAAAAAATTTCTGATTTTTTCGGAAGAGCTACCGCACAGACGTAAGGAAGAATTTTTTTTTTTCATAAATTCACCAAAAGTCGAAATATTGTGCTAGAGACTTCCAATTTGTTGAAAAATGAAGGTAAATGATTGAATATTACTAAAATATAAGAGTTTTAGCTTACAATTGCGTTTTTCAACCATTTTGGTCGAGTCAAAGTTGACTGAAGGTTGAAATTTTGGCACTTATCGTTATTTATATGAAAATATTTCAAAACTGATAAAAGCTACAACCATGGGTTGTTTTTTGTTGTATTTTGCATAAAATTGCACACATTTCCATATATAAAACTTTATGTAACGGCAAATTTAAAATGGTGCAAACATTACGACAATCGCACAAAAAAATTTATCTGAAGAGTTACCGCACGGACGTAAGGAAAAAGTTTTTTTCATAAATTCACAATAAATTGAAATATTGTGCTAGAGACGTCCAATTTGTTGCAAAATGAAGGTAAATGATTGAATATTACTTGAATATAAGAGTTTTAGCTAACAATAGCATTTTTCGACCATTTCGGTAGAGTCATAGTTGACCGAAGGTTGAAATTTTGGCACTTATCGTTATTTATATGAAAATACTTCAAAACTGATAAAAGCTACAATCATGAGTATTTTTTAGTTGTATTCTACATGAAATTGCACACATTTTCATATATAATACTCCATGTAACGGCTAATTTAAAATGGTGCAAAAATTATGTCAAAGTGACAAAATAATTTCTGAGATGTGTCACTGATACTTTTTAGTGCGATAAGAAAGAAATTCGCGCTTGCGCGCCTGCGTAGCGATTGTAAACAAAACAACGCCTTGATCCGTGAGCTCCCAGCATCCCCCAAGGCGTGTGATTCAAAAGTTTTCGGCTGGTAGGCCTATAAGTATTTTTCCGCGAATTTAAAAAAAAAAACTTTTTTATGTCGACGTTTAATACGTCCAATCGGCACCCGGGAGACAATTTATCTCGATGTTTAGTACGTCTAATCGGCATAAGAGGGTTAAAAGCCAGATTGAAGGAAATCAATCGAGTCTGGAGGAAGAGAGCCAACATCAATACCAGGGACAAGATCTCAATAATTCCACCTATTCTAACAAAAAGGCTCCGTCCGTGGATGAAATGCCGGAATCTGGCCAAGTCAGCACCACTGCAATTCCCTCCGCCATCTCTAACCATCCACTCGGACGCATCACTGAGCGGCTGGGGAGGATATTCACAATACAAGAAAGTACAGGGAACATGGTCGGATATGTTCCGCCAGTTCCACATCAACATTCTAGATGCTATGGCAGTTTTCCTGACCTTACAACGACTGACTCCGGCTAGAAACAATCATATGAGGCTAGTCTTGGACAGTTTAGTGGTGGTACATTGCATAAACAGAGGAGGCTCCAGGTCAAGCAAACTAAATCCCGTATTAATTGCGATATTTTCATTGGCAGCAAAAAATCATTGGCACCTGTCAGCAACTCACCTGGCAGGAGTAAAGAATGTTATCGCAGACTCACTTTCCAGGACAACTCCACTGGAATCGGAGTGGTCCCTGGACAGGAAGTCGTTCCAGTGGATTTGCAACCAAATCCCGGACCTTCAAGTAGACCTATTCGCCACAGAATCCAACCACAAACTACCATGTTACGTGGCACCCAACTGGCCAAAGAGCAACTGGTTTCTGCTCCTTCTAGAACTGAAGCTCTGGCCCAAACAGATCCCTCATCCAGAACTGACACAGGTAGTACAAACTCAGACTGTGTCAGCTTCCTCAAGAATTCTGAGTACCCTAACTTTATGGACTTCATGAAGTTTGCAGCCCAAAAGGACGCTAGTATTGATCCACTAAACATCTTATTCATAGAATCAGATAAAAGGGATTTTGATGTAGGAAAAATCTATTTCTGGGTGATTGGCTCGTGTCCGCCCTATGAAATATCCTTAAGATCATTATTTCTAGGTAAAATTAATCTAAAATTACCAGAGAAAAACAAAATTAAGAAAATGTCAGTAAAACTGACTCGCTCACTCTATAAAAGAAGTGTCGGTATGAGAATATAGGCGAGTGGGATCACTACCACGAGTCATTCACCATTTAGACCTTCCAACATAAAATCCCCACCAGAGAGAGCTGATACTAAAGGGTGATGCGGCCGCTACTACTACTACTACCTACGCCACGGACAGCAGCGCCCCTAGTGGTCATCCTTAATCTATGAACATCTTGTCCTGCAGGGTGGGTAAAAGAAAACAGGGTGGGTTTCATAGGGCGACACGAGCCAATCACCCAGAAATAGATTTTTCCTACGTCAAAATCCCTTTTCTGGGCTCAGCTCGTGTCGGCCTATGAAATTGTACCAGAGAAACAGACAAGATGGGAATAAGGACAAATGAAACCCAATAGTAAAAAAGAGATATATAATATAAGTGAATCAGGGACATTACAGTATACAAACAAAGTACTTAAAGCTAACTTATCCTAATACAATGGTATGATAAAGAAAGCAATCAGTATAAAGTACTTAAAAATTTAACTAATATTAGACATAGTAACAATAATAATGTAATGGCAAAATAATAAAGAATGATTCACTTAATTAAGATTATTTATATACAAACACATTGTTGTTCTACCCTAGCATAAAAATAAGGGTAGAAACACTGAAGTACATTATATGTACATAACGTGGATGTCCCTAGCAAAAAAATAAGGGACAATCCACCAATATGATTCTAGCGGCTAAGGCTAGAGTATTCCGAGTAGCATGGCTAATAGGGTGAGGCATGTTGGACGAGATAGGTAGAAAGGAGACCTGGATCTATACTACAACTACTATGCAGTATCAGGAGAAACAATGTTTCCCCCCGCTGCTACTGCAGAAAATTTTAAAGATTCCAAGGACTTTAGATAATGATGTTTAAAAGACTGTCGGTGATTTCCATCCAGTATACTTTTTTAAGATCCTCAAAGTTCATATGTTGAAAGTAATTAATTGAGGTGGCTACTCCTCTGATGTCCATGTGCTTTTGGAAATGAATCAGGATTGGCTCGTTTAATGAAGTAAAAGGATCTGTTGTCTGATTCCTTTTACTGATAAAGTGCCACCTTTTTCTCTCATAAAGAGAGAACATGAGGATCTTGAGGATGTACGAGATAGAAAGGCTCTTAAAGTTGATACTGGGCAGAGAGAAGGATCTTACGGAAGTGGATGACTTTCCAAGGAGCCCACCTTGCAAGGGGATCCTCATTTTTAGCTAAAAAGCTACGATCCGGGGAAAGTAGAACTTCTCCTGAGGGGAGGAATTCCACATGACCCGCATCTCTGGATAGAGCCGACAGTTCTGAAATTCTGCTCCTGAAGCCAGGCTTAATAAAAATAACGTCTTTCTAAGAAGCATTATGAATGTGCAAGACGAGTTGTCAGTATCTGAGGCTAGTTTGAGGACATCATTTAAGAACCATGAAACTGCAGTAGGCCTTTGAGAAGGTCTAAGTCTAGCACAGGCTTTGGGAATGGATGTAAAGTAAGAAATCTGTTAGGTCTATCTGGAAACCCAACTGAAAGATTTTGTTTCTTCAAAGCCGATTTATGAGTAGTAATAGTGCTAGCTGCTAAGCCTTTTTCAAACAAGGATCTGAAAAAGGATATAGCTAAGTTAACTGTCATGGTTGTGGTGTTCGATTCTTTCAGGAAGGATGCTAATTTTTTAACAGCTGAGTCATATTGTCTAATAGTTGACTCTCTTTTATCTGATTCTAGGAGGAGGATGTTTTTTGGATCAATGTAGCATCTTGTTAGCCGCAAACTTCATGAAGTCCATAAAGTTAGGGTCTGGAGAATTCCTGAGGAAGCGAACACAGTCCTCATTTGTACTGATTGTGACAGCTTGGGATTGGGAATCCGTTGAGGTCGGAGACCCAATTCCAGAAGCAGAGGATACCAGTTGCTTTTTGGCCAGTCTTGGAGCAATCAGAGCTACTAGTCCCTTGAAAGTCCTCAGCTTGCTCAAGACCTTCAAAACAAGAAGATTCACTGGAGGAAAAACATAAATTTTCCCCTCCACTGATTCCAATCTACGACAGGGCATCCGTGGCATAAGCCAGAGGGTCCAGGTCGGGGGCCACATAGCAAGGGAGCTTGTGGTTCGCTTGTGAGGCGAAGAGATCCACTTGGGAGACCTGGGACTCTCCGGCATATCCACTGGAATGACCCGTCGTCTAGAGACCATTCTGATTCCAGAGGGACTGACCGTGACAAAGCGTCCTGCTATCACATTTCTTACCCCCCGCCATGTAGTGGCGGACAGATGCCATCTGTGTGTCTGCTAGCGCAAAGATGGCTATCATGACATGATTCACGGTGGTTTGGATTTGGGACCCTCCTCTGTTGATGCAATGTAACTACCACTGCACTGTCCAAAAAACAAAACTAGTCTTAGATGAGACTTCTTCGGGGGAAGGAGTCTCTTCAGGTAAGAAATACTGCCATTGCTTCCAGGACGTTTATGTGAAGCTGGGGGAACTGAACTGACCAAGTCCCCTGAACTTGCTTGAATTGAGAATATCCCCCCCATCTGGACAGGGAGGCATCCGTGTGAATGGTTAACACTGGAAGGGGATATTGAAGGGGTACTAATTTGGCAAGGTTCTTCACTTTTGTCCATGGACGGAGCTGATTGCGAAGGATCTGTGGATTACTGACAACTTGTCTCGAGATTTGGCGTTTGCCTCCTCGATCGCCAAATCCGATTTATATCTTTTAGCCTTGCTTTCAGGAGGTATGTCTGTCACTGAGGCAAACTGGAGAGAACCTAGGATTCTTTCCTGGTTTCTCCTTGATGTTTGTTTGCATTTGAGAAATTGTTTCACACAGACTTGGCTATTTCTTTTCTTTTGACCACCGGAATTGACAGATTGTGGGAAGACAAATCCCATTGGATCCGAGCCCACTGAAAACGAGACTCCGGAGTGAGTCTGGATTTCGTTTTGTTTATCTGGAACCCCAGATGTTCCAGAAATTGAACGACCTTCTTTGTGGCTTTGAGACATTCCTCGACCGTTGGTGCCCAGATCAACCAATCGTCGAGGTATGCTGCTACCATTATCCCTTGAGTTCTCAACTGCTGACTACCACTTCTGCTACTTTCGTGAATACCTGGGGGCTACATTCAGACCGAAGGGCATCACTTTGAATGAAAACGTCTGATTTCCTAGTTTTGAAGCCTAGGAATGGACGGTAAGTGTCTGGCTATAGGGATATGATAGTATGCGTCTGTAAGATCGATGAGGTTGTGACGGCCCCACGGGGAAGTAAGGTCCGTACCTGCGAGATGGTGAGCATTTTGAACTTGTCGCAATGAATGAAAGAGTTTTAGCTTTGACAAGTCTAAGATTAACCCTTCTTTTTGTTTTTGAGCCTTGCTTTGGCACGCTGAATAAGCGACCTTGAAATTTTAATGCTTGACTCTCGCAATAGCTCCTTTCTGAAGGAGTTCCTCCGCATAATCTGTCAATTCCTTTGATGGTTCCTGATAGAATGAATTTGATTAGGAGGAGGATCCTTTGATCCAACTCCGCAAAACCCAACCCTTTGGAAAACGCATGCTCCTGTGCCCATTTAGCTGAACCCCCACCTGTGACGGAAGAGGAACAGCCTCCCTCCTACCTGGGGAGCCTCACTGTTTGTTGGCGGGTTGACCTCCGCGCCCTCCTCTCTGAATTGTCTACCTCTTGCAGCTCTTCCTGTGCCACGCTGGCGAAAGTGGCCCCTCGCCCTGCTACCCCTAGAGAACCTATTAAAGGCTGGGTAGGCCTGGCTTTCGTACATAGAATTGAAGGCCGGCGAGACTGTGGCGTAGGAGGTTGAAGGTTGACTCTGAGGAGACAACAGGAGGATGGGTGCCGTCTGCTTTGAAGTAGACGGCTGTCCCTGTTTGTTAACTGAACGCCTGAACAAAATTGCTGTTGCTGCTGTTGCTTCTGGTAAGGCTGGAACCTTCTTCCTGTCTTCTTTAGCTTCTTACCAGCAGCAGAGGGGCGGTCTCTTGTTTTCCTCTTAGCTTTCTTAACGCAGCAGCAAGGGGCCGGTCTCTTGTCCTCTTGAACCAGAGGGGATGCCCCATCTAGCTCTAAGGCTCTGGTTGAGCCTAGCAGCCATCGTGGTGCACTCATTCACAAGAGGCCTCTGGGAAGAGGTCCGCACACATGCTGGAAGCTAGAGTCTATTAGGCTCATGCCTGATAGTGGTGTCCTCCCTGCAAGACATGCTTTCGGCAGTTCCTTCTAGCTAGGAAAAGAAGTCGAAAGCATCAGCTTGGACTGTCTGAAGCTGTGATTTAGCCAGAATCTTGAATAAAGGTTCTGTGCCGTAAGACAGGGCAGCCATTTCCGTAATGATTAGGGAGTTAAGGGACCTCCCAAATCTTGTTCGAGCATCAAACTCTGCCTGAATAAGGGTATCAGGCAGTCTTGGAAGCTTCTCGCCAAACTGATCCATTGCGCAGTCTGGCTTAAGCTTACCTATTGAGACGTGGCAGGCAAGGTCTCCCACAATTCTCCAAAGGCTGGGAAGAGCGGAGAAGTAGATCCGCTTCCCTTAGCTGTGGCATGGGCTCGTCTTTGAGGACTGCCTGAAGAGTTGCTTCTACTATTTTGGTAGCGAACGGGAGAGAAGCCTCCTCCTCCGTAGCGAAAATAGTGAACGGACTCTTGAAAGCTTGGAGTTTGGTGTTAGTACACTCCCATCCTCCAGGCAGTGAACCCATTGCCCGCTGTGCGTGATCCCTACTATACAGCACAGACTCTAGGAGATCTGTCCTCTCTAGTGAGAGCAGCAACGGTCAGCCTAGAATACCCATGAAAGGCTGAGTCAGTCCGGGAGGATAGACTCGAAGTCCTCAATTCTTCGAGTTCCACACTCCGGATAGAGATCATGCCGTCCTTGAAGGGGGCATAAGCGGCCACTCTCCATGGGTTATCCATGGAGAAGGCTGGTAGGGATTC
The DNA here is from genome assembly GCF_015104395.2 of Macrobrachium nipponense. Classification (NCBI taxonomy): domain Eukaryota; kingdom Metazoa; phylum Arthropoda; class Malacostraca; order Decapoda; family Palaemonidae; genus Macrobrachium; species Macrobrachium nipponense. The sequence continues at coordinate 46,817,749 of NC_087206.1, read as the reverse complement.
GTAGGGTGGTAACTGCAAAATACCAGTACCTGCTCAAGGGGAACTTGGCTGAGGAGCCTGGTTAAGTCCAGCAAAACGGTCCTCGTGCTCTCTAACTCTGTTAGAGAGATCTTGAATGGATTGGCCAGACTGGTTGATGGTGTTTGACAGCTGCGCAAACATCTGTTCAAACTTAGAGCCCAGAGAGCCAACCATCTCTCCCACTTGTTGCATCACAACTGCCGAAAAGGTGGTGGATCAAGGTAAGCTCGGTCCACCCCCCCCAACAGGAGTTACCGGAGTAGATCCGGTAGATGCCGGAGAAGCTTGGCCGGGCCGGAGCGCGAGCCTTCTCCTTAGAAGCCTTGCTTCTAGATCTTCTTGAGTAGGAATAGCTTCGGCTTTTGCCTTCACCGTGTCAGCGTAGGAAGTCGTAGACTTCCTAGCTGAAGAAGACGACGACTTCTTAGAAGTCGTCTTATGGAGAGTCTTCTGTTCTCTCTGTCCCTTCACCTTCGGGGGTACAGAAAGAGCGGGAGAGCGGGCAGGGATCTCAGATCCCGTAAAGCCTTGGAAAGAAGCAGAAGAAAGGACAGGGGAAGAAGATCCAGGAGCACCCAAGGAAAGACCTTGGGCGCCCGACACACCTACCTCAACCAACAAATCCTCTGCCCTACCGCCATAGGCTCAATGTTCAGGTCCAGGTTGGCCACATCTGGGACCGGCTCCTAGCGTGGAGACGGACCCGAACGCCTGGCTGCCACCTCCTGCTGGATCGAAGCTATGAGAGGGGCTGCCGAGATGGGGTCGACATAGCCGGTCGACTTGCCACCGGGGAAGATCTGAACGGCCAGCTTCTTGTCAAGAATATACGGCTGGCCCTTGGCGGCGTTCTTCCCGAAGCCGCCCACCCAAGCCTTCAGGGTTGCCAGGGTGACTTCCTTCACGGCGGCAGCCTGAAAGAGAAGGCGATATGAAGCTTCTAACGGCGGAGATAGGGTTGAACGAAGCTTAAAACTAAGTGTTAGTAGTGATAAGACCAAGAAAGTCTAAGAGTAGACTTACCCCACCCAACAGCTGACTAACGAGGTCGTAGCAGATGGTGCAAGCCTCCGGGTGCCAAACGATCAGTCCATTGTGGGTGGTGGCACACGGGGCGTGGGTCCTACACTCCTCATGGGCGCAGGGGTCGTAGAGCGTTGCGTTGCAACCCGGGACCTGACAGTTGGTAGCCTGTAAGTGGAGAGATACATGAGTATCAGGTGCACACTTACAGCCTAACAAGTGCTCCGCTGCATGCCGGAGCATGTAAGTTAGATTAAACCAGAGCCCCGCCGTATTACGTGTGGTAACTAGGCGGTTGGAGTTTGTCTAAGGCTACGCCGGAGACAGGAAAAAGATTCCAACCAGGAGTGGTGAGGAGCCATGAAACCACGACGGAGAACGACGGAGATAGCACATAAATTAAATTAAAACTAAAATTCACCGTAATATTAGGGTATATCCGTATATATAACGAAGTATAAAATTTTCCGTCTACTAGAAGAGTGCCCGAGTAAGGAGCGAGCTCTCCTCCGGTAGCGGAAAACAGGATATAGTAGGCAAGCAACAGACCACTAGTAATGTCCACCCCGCCCACTGGCGTAGCCAGACGGACCTATAACCAAAGGGGCCCCCGGCTTCAGCGGAGGCTCCGTTCGTTACGGTAGGGGAAGGGTGGGACTGAGGCAATAGGTGGGGGGTCCCGGCGTAATACGGCGGGAGAGAGAGAGAGGGGGGGGGTGGCCTACCCCTCCCCGTCACTACAGCTACCCGCTCGGTAACCCGGTACCCGAGACAAGTGGCTCGCCCTGTACCCCTGCTGGGATGGAGCTCCAGGCCTCCTCAGAGGGAGAGGGAGGTAGGCTACTGTGGTTGTCATGGCAACCAAGGAGATCCCCCAGACCCCTCCCTATACCTGGTAGGGAGGGAAGGGGAAGGGTAAGGTGCTAAGGGACACGTGATCGCAGGTGGCCTAAGCCGCGATAGCAACACAACCATGGAGGGGCCCAGCCACGTGAACCAGACTGTACCAACACATGGCACAAGCACCTAGGCTAGCGCCTAACACCCTAAATAACATGATAATACATCGTAAAGGGGGAAAAGACACTTTTAGCAAAAGAGAAAGCCCAGGAGGAGGCAAGCTGTTCCAAAGAACAGTTGACTACTCGGAGCCAGCGGTAGCCGATGAAGAGCAAGAGCTGGGATGCTGGGCCAGAAACACGGTATAGCCCTAAATACCAAACTAAGAGAAAATGGTAAAGGGCTGTGTCCTAGCTATAAAAACGATGTAATAAACGATGAACGTAAATATAATAAGCCCATAAGTATAAGATGTCCCAGTATGGGAGACCGGGAAATCTTAACACGAGGCGGCACACAGCCGCCACGAGTCAACCGGGAGACCGTATATGACCTATAAGAAGGAAAATACTGGTCCCTGGAAGACTAAAAAACTGTAAAATACTACTTATGAGGCACTTAACTTAGCCGATGCAATAGCAGCACGTTCCATCGTAAATGACGAGATAAATCCACGAAAAAACAACATGAGAGGAAAAAGCACTCTAGCGCTGCGAAGCTAATGATTAAGGATGACCGCTAGGGGCGCTGCTGTCCGTGGCGTCGGTAGTAGTATTAGTAGCGGCCGCTTCACCCTTTAGTATCAGCTCTCTCTGGTGGGGATTTTATGTTGGAAGGTCTAAATGGTGAATGACTCGTGGTAGTGATCCCACTCGCCTATATTCTCATACCGACACTTCTTTTATAGAGTGAGCGAGTCAGTTTTACTGACATTTTCTTAATTTTGTTTTTCTCTGGTAATTTTAGATTAATTTTACCTAGAAATAATGATCTTAAGGATATTTCATAGGGCGACACGAGCCAATCGCCCAGAAAAGAGAATCAACGCTCAGGCAATATGATTCAGCAGTAAAGAAGTTGGCCATTTTTCTAAAAGACTCAGCTGCGCATAAGATGACCACGAATCTGGCAATTTCATTCTTTAGAAAACTATTTGAGAAAGGCCTAGCTGCTAGTACCATTATGACAATCAAATCGGCCTTAAGGAAGATTTTTCAGGTTGGCTTTAATATTAACTTGTCAGATTCATACTTCTCTTCGATTCCACGAGCATGTGCTCGTCTGAGACCAATAGACCGCCCTCATACGGTCTCTTGGTTTTTGAATGACGTACTTAAATTAGCCTCAGACACTAATAATGAGTCGTGCTCTTATATAACCCTGCTTAAAGAACGAGGACCCACAAAACAGATGGGCTTCATGGAAAATCATTCCTCTGACACAGGACACATTGTGTCCTGTCGTTACCCTTAAATCCTTCTTAGCCAGGACTTCTGAAAAATCTTCAGGCCCCCTTTTCATTAGAGAGAAAGGTGGTACAAGACCTGAAGAAATATACGGGTTGGAAATCTCCAGTAGTATTTAAACGCCACTATCTCAAAAACTTAAGAGGCCCTTAAATTCCCAACAGTTGCTGCAGGGAGCATAGTCTCCCCTGAATGATGAATCTTATCAAAATCCTTCCCTTAGCCTTTGGTCATTTCTTTTCCCTTAATACTCTCTCCTTTTTACCTGCCTCGCTCGTATTCCCTGCCAAACCTTGCTCCTCCGGGTCGGGATGGTTTGTTTGCCATCCCACCACCGGAACGTATATAGTGTTGAGACCATATTGGTTTTACGGACCTGTCTGTACATACTCTTGTACAGTAGTACCTCGAGATACGAAAGGCTCAACTTACGAAAAATCCAAGTTACGAAAGCCAATGCGAAAAATTTTACTGCTCTACATACGAAAAGTTTTCAAGATACGAAAGGTTGTTGCTGTAAAGTCCCGAGATTCGCCCGGACCACCGAGAACAATTTTAAAACTCCCGTGCCGCCAACTGAGTAAACTCGCCACCATCCTCCCGCTCTCCCATTGGTTCCTGATGCTAGTCACCCCATAAGGTCCTGCTCTCCTATTGGTCAGTATCTACCCCTTGTGCTTTAAGTATTCTATTGGTAAAAGGTTGCTGTAAATTGAAAAACTTATTCATGCAATACATTTATTAACGAAAACATTAAGTAAAGATAGAATAAAGAATAGAAATGAATGGTTATTATACTGTTTGGTGGTTTCATTAGTTGAAGAGAGATACTAATGACAATTTATGGCTTACTGTGTGCTAGGAAAAATGATTGCTTGGCGCTCGTTCGATACTCTAAGACGGGTAAGAGCTGGATGTAAACAATCGATCGGAAGGTTTGTTTTTTGTTTGTTTGTGTATTATAGTTAATGATTAATTAATAATTATTTGAAATGAGTACATACTGATTATTTATACATTTTATTGGCATATTCTAAGCTTTTAGCTCTTAGGTTTAGATGTCAGAATCATAGACTAGGCTACAGTAGCAACCGCTAACATAGGCTAGGCTTATTGCTAAGGGACATATGCTAAAGTCCTAATATATGCAGTAAAAATGGGGTTGAACATTACATACAGTTGAATATTACTCAAGTATGTACAGTATTTTGCCTTTTTGGAGTCATATTTCTTCCGTCGTAACCCTAGAACATGTGTTTTAGGCCTGGAAATATAATTTACTGGTGTGTTTTTGGAGGGCTTGGAACAGATTAGCCATTTTACATGTAAAATGTGTTCCAAGTTACGAAAAACTCATAATACGAAGGCCGTCTCGGAACGGATTAATTTCGTATCTCGAGGTACCACTGTATATTGCTTCAGATTGTCTTATTGTATTATCTTCTTATTACTAGTTCTAAGCCATAGTTTAAGTTCTAGTGTAATTAGTAAATAAGTAAATTTCCTGCCTTTTTACAGTGCATTAAAAATTGGTTCTTTAAATGAACCTTAGGTTTCATTATCCCCTTTTATATACTTGTTTGGTATCTGTTAAGCTTGGATGGGAATTCTCTGATACCTTTTCACCGCCAGACACAGGTCGAACCCAGAAAAGGGATTTTGACGAAGGAAAAATCTATTTCTGGGGGAAGACCTGTGTTGCCCGGTGAAAAGTTCCTGTAGCTCTCTTTTCTAAGTATAAATAGATTCTAAATATACCAGAGAAAAAAGCTAGCATGGTATGCTGAGGTTACTACCCTCGGCGTGAGCACCCAGAGGGTGTTGGGTATAAAGTACAAGGCGAGTGGAAGCCACTACTTACAGGTCTTCTGCCAATTAGAGGATTCCTTTCCAAAATCCCTCCCACGGCAAGAGCCATCACAAAGGCTAGAGCCGTTACAAAGGTTACTCCTCCTACCTCCCTCTCGCTCTTGCTACTACTACTCGACCAGCGAGCCATCTGCACTCCTGGAATAGACACCCTAGCTTGGACTGGTTAAGGGTGGGGAAAGAAGAAGGGATGGGTTCACCAGGCGACACAGGTCTTCCCCCAGAAATAGATTTTTCCCTTCGTCAAAATCCCTTATTTAGGATGAATTTTACTGACTTTTAAAATTAGCTTGCTTCTTCGTGCTATAATGTTTGGCGGACCTGGATGGACTGTATGTAATCACTTATATCCCACCAGGTGATTTCAAAATTGTTACATTCCTGTCAGAATTCTTCCTGCTGGCTACTTGTTCATATGGTGTGATTGGGCTCTGTAATTTTTGGCTGTATTTTGGCTGATCTTTTCCTAAACAGTATTGCACTTTTTTCTCTTTTCATTATGTCATCTACAGCAAGCAGAGATGGGAGTGTCAGATTATTTAGGAACAAGTTTTATGTAGACCAGAAGTATTCTATTGCTTGTTGTGAAGAATATAATAAGTGGTCTAATGAGAAAATTAATAATTTTTGTTAAGCATCAGATGTGAAAGGCCAGTAGACTATGTAGGCAACCAGTTAGGTCTGGCTGTAAGTCTTTCCTATTTATTCCTGCTTCTTCAACATTACTCCTCTTCCCATTCCTTTATCCTATCTAAACTTTACTGATTACTCTATTACTCCCCTTGCTACATTTGATGCTTTCTATGTGGTTTGGGAGAAACACATAGGAAAACTTGAGGAAGATGTAAGTTTACTCTTGTCGTAAGTTAGGTACTTGGCCAAGTTCACTATGAATAAAGATTGTGATCCCCCTCCCCCCCCCATAGTGACCAACCTTTTTCAGTTACCTCAGCCCTGAGGGAGAATGCTTTGGAGTCTTTGTCTGTCTGTAGCCCACAATCTGACTGCCCTGTGTCAGTAGGTGGTCTCCTTTGCTAGGGAACCAAGGCATGCCTTTGTATGGATTCTGTGCCATTTGACCTCTCTCTTTCAGCTGTCTACTGTTGACTTGATCACCAAAAGACTTGTTCTGCCAAGTTAAATGCTGCCTCAGCTGACTTACTAATCATCTTGTAGTGAGAATGACGGTGATTCATGGGATTTGTAAAGTTTAGATGGTTCCTAGGCAGATTATATTCTGGTTACTTCAAAAGTTTCTGAGATGTGCATCAGTACTTCAGTTGTTCAATTATTCACTAACCCTGTATCATCTTGTGTTTCATCCATTTCAGAAGTTCACCTGCCCTTGCTGACTCTCCCTACCCCATCACCTAATATTCTTCATCTTTTGACAACTGTACCTCTTTGCACTAGTGGCCCTTCTTTTTCAGCCACCTTTTGTGTTGCGCAGATGTCTTCTGTTATCTCTTCAGCAGGATTTTCAAGAGAGTTGAAGTTTTTGTTTCTTTTGGACTTGCTATTGAAGCGTGAAGCAGGTGATTTGTCTACCATAGTGATGCGAGAACTCTTTACCTTCTCCCTTCCAATCTTTTGTCTCATTGGTTAGTGAGTCACCTGCTCCCTCCCAGCTGTCTGGCATTTCCCAATTGGCTTCCATGACGTTATTGTTTTCAGTCTCAGCTATAGCGTCATCTTGGGCACCTGCCATCTCACCATCTTGGTCTGTGCAGCTGTTGGTTTCTGCAGCTTTGGTGCTTCCTTTAGGTTTAACAGATTTTGACCCTAATAAGGTTGATTCTCCATTAGTTGTTAAGCTCTTGATAGATTGTGCTGCTTTGCTCTACCTTTGTCTTTTTACCAAGGTCCAGTAGGAGGCCATCTACATAATATTTTGAGTGTTTGACAAAGCTTTGTAGCAGAACCTTTGGTGGGGAAGATTTTTAGGGAGGGATACAGCATATGTTTTGTAACACTTCCTTCCCTGTTGGCATCCATATCCTTCCCAGTATACCTTCATCCACAGAGAAGTTCTGGGTTTTGCAGGAGATCAGCCAGTTGTTATGTAAGGCAGCAATCAAGCCAGTTTTAGATAAGTCACTAACTTATAATTACCTTTTTCTTGTTCAGAAGGCCTTGTCTTGGTTTCTTTTCCCTTATGAACCAATGTTTAACTAAAGGTGTGGAGCAAGAAAAATGGTGTTACTCCAGCAATCTTGGGGAGTACATTATGCAGTGTTAACCTAATTTTTATTCATAAACAAACTAGTACAATAAATGCAACTACTCTTAAGTCCTTGACAATAACTCTGTGTCAACCCTACCTAACAACAACCTAAAGTATAATCAATCAAGAGGACAGTTCAGAAAATACATATGCTTGGTGATCATTATCCAGTCACCTTTTTCTTTATGTTCAGTCCCAGACAACCACAAAAAATAATCACCAATCTGTAGGAGTCTCACAAATCACTTTAGTATTTCACTCAGTTAAGGTTTTTCCTCTTTCAGGAGTTGTGTATTTACTATATATCTTTAAGTAACCAGCTCTTCACACTCAAACTTACAAATAAAAAATCTTTATTTTCCAGTTTGGTTACTTCACAAAGTCACAACCTGCTGCTCACACTTCCAACAATGCATGAAAAGTCCCTTTCTTTTCAAATTTGGTTTTTCACATAAGTATGGAAACATACTTCATTCACACCAAACTAATGTCAGACTCATCTCACAAGGGGATTGCAACAAACAGGTCCCATTCATTTTCCCTAACAGTCATCATTGGCTTACACACATTAGAAGCATTACTTTACTCAAGACATCCCTCTGATACCAACCCCATGATGAGCTGGGGGACATAGGGATGCACTAAAGGGAGTGTGTACGTACCCTATGCACACAACTCCATGCATATATCTTTTGGTTTGTAAAAGTTAAAAATGAGAAAATACAGTAAAAATATAATTGAAAATAGCATAAAATATTAAAAAATTCAAGACAAAGATGGGAATCCTCTTTGTCTTGGAATTTTTTTTTATATTTTATGCTATTTTCATTTATATTTTTACTGTATTTTCTCATTTTTAACTTTTACAAACCAAAAGATATATGTATGGAGTTGTGTGCTTAGGGTACGTACACACTCCCTTTAGTGCATCCCTATGTCCCCCAGCTCATCATGGGGTTGTTATCAGAGGGATGCCTTGAGTAAAGTAATGTATCTTTTTTCTTGATTTCATGTAATGTATCTTTTTCTTTATTAACCAACTTGTACTGAATTAAAAGGTATTTTAAAGGCTGGATGAATTGGTTAACTTTTGGGTTAAATGTATTCTAACTTAACTACTCAGTAATGTGGCAGAATCACCAATCAAGCATCCAGCAGGTCCCAATGATGTTGGACTAATGATGGTTGGCCTGTACGCTCATGTCACCATGAGTGGTGGGTAATCGGCGATTATGTCAAACTTTCTTTTGTGTGTTATGAGTTATGAATATTGCTTTTGGTATGTATCTATGAATTTATGAGTCATCTTGTGCCAGAGCTTGCAATTAAATTACTTTATTACACATCTCTTTGAACTTATACACTATTAATATGAAGTGGATCTTAGTGAAGTTGCTTTTCTTTCTAGCTATGAGCATTTACGGGCACAGTTGATAATGTTGAGAGTCCAGATCAGAAGAAAAACAGGAAAAGTAAGTATTTAGCAGTTTCATTATTGGTTATCTATTATTGATGTTATGCTCATGCAAATCATGGAAAATAGATTTGATTGTGTAAACTTGATATCACTCCATTTGGTACCATTTCATCTATGTACACTGTTAAGGCCAATTGTGCAAAAGGCCCCCAAACAATGTTTTATTTATCATTAGATGTAGGTTCATGTTATTTCTTTCATATTATGAAATTAAAAATTTAGATGATATATTTGAAATGGACATTTCATTTATTAACATAGTATTTGCTAATGAAATTCATACCTAACGCAATACTTTACCATCTCTGCTGCAAACAATTATGTTACACTGTGACATATGTAAAACATAACTCATGAACTGTAAGTAGTCACTGCAGCATGGTAAGTGTAATGCTTGCAGTGTTATGGTTGTAGTTCCTGCTTTGCTACTTGAAGGCTGTCTATATGATGTTTGCCATCCGTATAGGATTTAGGGAACTTAAATTTTATTATTATTTTAAGTGGGAGGGAAAATTGTTGATCAATTATTTAAAATATTTTGAACAGTTTGTTACTGTCTTTGCTGACGAGAACCTAGATCTTACATCAATCTTGGTATTGCTTCATTTATTGTTGAATGCATCACCTTTATTTCAATTGACATTGCCTTAAAGCTGGTTTTTTGCATGCTTTCAGCAGTGTACCATTTCTCATGATTTATTTATTTTTTCTCAAATCAAGAAATATATATCTTATTTAGTATTCTTTGTTTGGTAATATTTATGCACTGTATAATATACACCAAATAACTGCTTGTGGAAATAGCTTAAGGACATAAAAAGTAATTGAGAGGTTAAAGAAAGAAACCAGTTGATGGCATTGCAAGTGTGATGTTTTGGGTTCTGGAGGAAAAGGCAAAAGGAATAATTGTTGGACTGCATAAAGGTAAAGGTGGTAAATGCAATTTTCATTTAGAGGGACATAACATTACTTACTTTACCAGGCAAGGTGTATGGTGGGAACTTGATTGAGAAAGTAAGATAACATAATTATTGATAAAGGAAGAACAGAATGGGTTTTAACATGAGCAGAGTTGTTGAATCAAGAGTTCGTTATGAAATAGTTATGTGGGAAGGTTGAAAGCAGAGGGGAAAAGATATATGAGGCATACAGAGATCTTGAAAAAGCTCATGACATTACTGATCAAGGGGGCCGGCTGGTACCACTATATATGGGGGTATAGGGCAAAAAAAAGGGATTTTGACGAAGGAAAAATCTATTTCTGGGGAGAGACCTGTGTCACCAGGTGAAAAGATCCTGCTATCCACTTTTCTAGTAGTTTCTAAATATACCAGAGAAAAAAGCTAGCGTGGTATGCAGAGGTTACTACCCTCGCGCGAGCACCCAAAAGGTGCCGGGTATAAAGTTCAGGGCTTGTGAAAGCCACTATTCACAGGTCTCCTGCCATTTGGAGATTTCCTTTCCAAAAACCCTCATATGGGGTGAGCCGACATAACGGCAACACCCTCACCGCCTCCGTACTACTACTGCTAATACCTGACCCGAGCGACATCTGCAATCCTGAATGTTTTTAGATACCTTTTATGGCTTGGATAGGTGTAAGGGAAGGGAAGACAATCAGAAGGGTCGGGTTCACAGGGCGACACAGGTCTCTCCCCAAAAATAGATTTTTCCTTCGTCAAAATCCCTTTTCTGGGTTGACCTGTGTTCGCCGGTGAAAATTTACCAGAGAATATCCATTCAAGCCTACTGAATAACAAGTAAACGTATAAGGAGGAGTAATGAAAACTGAGGTTCATTTAAACATAAGTTTACTTACTTAAAATATTACAGTAGAACTAATTAAGGGGGCCGGCCAGAACCTCTATACAGTGGACCCCCCGTATTCGCGTTCTCCGGATTCGCGGACTCACACATTCGCAGATTTCTCTTGGGAACGTTTCCCTGCATTATTCGCGGAAAATTCGCGCATTCGCGGTAATTTTCTATAAGAAATATCCACAAATTCCTGGTTTTTGTTATCAATTTCATCATAAAATGCACTTTTTGTGATAAAACTATTAAAAAACCAAGTATGAAAATTTTTAGTGGTTTTTCTTAAGTTTTAACTAACAAAATAGGCTGTTTTTAGCATTTTTATAGGGGTTCCAAACATTCGCGGATTCTAACTATTCGCTGGGGGGTCTGGTACGCATCCCCCGCGAATACGGGGGGACCACTGTATATGGAGGTATAGGGCAAAAAATGCAAAGTCATGAAAAAATTCATGGAGCTTCATATGGCAATTGAGAATATGTATACGAAATATTTCGTCAAAATTCCTCTTACTTTCGTAGTTACAGGGTAATTAGTTAACGTAACTCAATAAGCCTAAAACATTGATCCGTACAAGAAAATGCAATTTCTGGGCTCAGTTCGTGTCGCTGCGCGAAATATCCCTTTAATCCATTATTTCTAAGGTAAATGCACTAACACATACCAGAGAATAAATAAAATAAAGAAAAGGTCAGTATAACTGACTCGCTCACCCTCCAAGAGGGCGTCGGTATGAACACTAGGGCGAGTGAGACCACTACCACGAACCTCTTACCAATAGAAATCTCCCACTACAAAACCCCCACAAGAGGGGAGCCGACCCACAGAGTGGGCAGCAACTACTACTACTCCATCCCATGCTGCCGACTGCTGCGCCTCTGGTGGCCATCCTTTTAAGTTAGCGCACTGTGTACACACGTACCCTTTTTTGCTCTTGTGTTTTTTGTGCCCCTTACAAGGATTTTACTAGATATGGAGCGTTCAGCCATCGCAGCAGCTAAGTTAAGTAATCCGTTAATGTTTCTATTGGGTTTTTTCCAGCTTTGAGTCAGTATTTGCCGTTTTTTAGGTATAAATACTGCCTCTTGGTCGGAAGCATGGCGGCATTGTTCTGCCTCGTGGCGGGTTCGTTCTTGGTCTTCCATACCTAGAACCTTCCCTTGTTACCTTACGCTCTATTGCTAGTTATCTTTATTATGTTAGGGGTCCAGCCTACTTGGTTTATGTCATGCATGCATGTCTTCTTTACCTTGCGTAGGCATCTTCCATCCAGACCCTAGCCACAGCTCTTAGTATCGGCCCCGGCTAGCTTTGAGTGGTAGACTTTCTTTCGGGTTAGTCGTACACTCCTGGATTTTTCCTCCTACTGATTTACTTTCTTACTTTATTTTAATTTAATTTTAGTAATTATGTATTTTAGGTTAGCCTACGGCGTCTGGCATATTACGTAGCTAGGTATGTATTTCATGGTCCCCAGTTTATTGCTTCCTCTCATCAGTTCGGTTGCTTCTCTATAGCATCTCACTGATTAGTTGGTTGCTTTATCCTAGGCTATGTTTTTTTATGTGTTTTCTTATGTTACCGCTCCGTGGTCACCATGTGATCGCGAAGCAGCCAGGCGCCCTCCCGTCCAGTCACCCTACCCTCCTCCTGCTCTACCATAGAGCCAGGGGGAGGGAGGTCTGTCCTCGCTCGCTCCACATACCCGTGCCTGTCTCCCTCTCTCCCTAGGCGGAGGGAGTAAGGGAGGCTGGACAGACCCAGGACTGGACTTGACCGTTCTCTTGCTTCATGGTGCGCTGGGGTGACTAGGTAGGGGATTGGCCTTCCCCCTCCGTTGTTACTCCGTTGCCCCGTTGTTTGCTCGAGTCTGTTTCGCCCTCTCGCTCCTTCCCGGATTGCTGGTGCTTTTTTTGTTTTTTTCTTACCGGAGCTCCGTCAATCACGTGGAAGGTTGCTAGTTCACCCTTGCGGGCGACATCAGGCGTACAGTTGGTCTTTCCTAACCATCCCGTCTCGCTGATATCGCGACACGAACACCGCCGCGACGGCACCGGAATTATTCCGGTACTTAGTGCTATTAGGCTTAAGTGTTTTTGTGTTTATTTTAAGCTATCATAAGTTTAATTTAAGCTAGCCTAAGCCGAATCCCTCCCTTACCCACGTTGTCACACCGGACCTTTCCGGGGTTTTAGCCTATTCAGGCGGTAAGGGAGGGGTTATGCCCAAAATTTTTTCGCGCTCAAACCGGCATGCAGCGGAGTTCTATTAGCCTATTAGCCTTTGTAAGTGATTTCTTTTAGGGTACTCATGTATCTTTTCACTTACAGACCACCAACTGTGAGCATCCAGGATGCAATGCCATGCTCCAGGACCCCTGTGGACATGAAAGTCTGCAGGTCCACGCTCCATGCGCGACTCCGCACGGGAATCTGCAGGTCTGGTTCCACGAAACCTGCACCATATGTTACGATCTCGTGAGTCAGTTCTTAGACGGGGTAAGTATTCCCAACTCCGTTCGGTAATTCCAATAAATGTTTTAGATCTTAAGTTTAATTTTAATCTTTTATTTTAAGCTTAAGCTCTTTTTATATTGGATGTTACATCCCTATGTCTTTAGACTAAGCCTATTATTACTTAAGTTTTTAATCTTAAGTTTAAACTTAAAACTAATGAACGCCCTCTCTTCCAGGCTCCCGCCGTTAAGAGATACCGCTCTGGCAACCCTGAGGGCTTGGGTCGGCGGATTCTGGGAAGAACGCCGCCAAGGGACAGCCCTACATTCTAGAGAAGAGGTTGGCTGTCCTAATCTTCCCCGGCGGCAAGTTGACGGGTTACGTCGACCCGGCAGAGGCACCCGCCCGACTATGGCGGCGATTCATCAACAGCTCGCCGCTTCGTTAAAGGAACCAGGCGGCCAAGATATCTCGTTCGGACGTCGCGACACTTGATTTAAATATAGAGCCCATGGTAGGTGTTGACGACCTGTTGGTCGAGGTAGGTACGTTGGACGCCCAAGGGCTTCCCTTGGGCGCCACTGGGTCTTCTACTCCTGCTAATTCTCCAGCTTCCTTCCAAGGCTTTACAGGAGCTGAGCTCCTTTATTCTTCTCCTGACGCTTCAGTAAGACCTAAGGTCAAGGGACAGACGGTTGCAAAAACCCTCAAAAAGACGTCGTCGTCGTCCAAAAAGACTTCGTCGGCGTCAACGTCTCGTAAGTCTCCGGCTGCAAACCCCGGAGCAGAGAGGTTTAGAGCTTCTGTTTCAAGCTCCAAATCCTCAAAGAGCAGGTCTTCCAAGGAGAGGCCACGTACTCCGGCTGAGCCAGCAGTTTCTCCTCTCCCCTTGGTACCTGTTCCAAGTTACCCATCCACCTCCGCAGCAGCTCCGGTTTTGGATCCCAATGCTGGACTGTTGCAACACATGGGAGACTTGATCGGCTCTCTGAGGAACAGCATGGAGCAGATGTTCTCCCGGTTGTCCGACAGGATTACGTCTCAGGACAACATCATCGCCGGACTTAATCAGGCCCCTCTAGCTACTCCCCCAGCTTTCGGCACCGGACTAGCTCAGCTCCCACCTCATGACTCTCTGCCTCCGTTCTCTATGAATAACCCCTGGAGGGTGGCGTCATACGCCCCTTTCCAGGACGGTCTTATTTCCATTCCGGAGTGTGGTACTCGAAGGATTGAGGACTTCGAGTTCTACCCGGAGGGTCTCCAACCACCGTTCATTGGCTACGCCAGACTCACTGACGCAGCCATGACTAGAGATGACAAAGTCCCTAAGGAGACAGTCCTCTACTCACGTGACCAGGCTCAAAGAGAATGGCTCAGGTGTTTAGAGGATATGGATTGTTCAAATACGAGAATTCAAGCCTTCAAGAGTCCCTTCACCATTTTTACGATGGAGGAGGGAACTCCTCTTCCCTTTCTTAGTAAAATAGCAACGGTCACTATTCCAGCGGCCCAGAAAGGGGAGTCGTTGCCACAGCTAAGGGAAGCAGATCCCACATCTCCTTTGCTCCCTTCACTCGGAGAACTGTGGGAAGATTTACCCAACACCTTTTCGGCGGGCAAACTCAAGCCAGACTGTGCTATGGATCAGTTTGGTGAGAAGCTGCCTAGGCTTCCGGACAGCCTCATTCAAGCTGAATTTGAGGCCAAGACTAGGCTAGCCAGGTCCATTAATACCATGGCAATGACAGAAGTAGCGACTATTTCTTACGGCTCTGAGCCGCTCTTTAAGCTTCTCACCAAGTCACTGACGCAAACTGTCCAGTCTGACATGTTTGAGTTCGCTACAGCCAGAACTAACTGTCGGAAACATGTCCTCCAGGAAGCAACTATTCGTCATGAGCCGAATAAGTTGCTTTCATCCAACATCTGGGGGGCAGACCTCTTTCCTGATTCAATGGTAAAGGAGGTCCAGGCGGAAGCGACAAGGCTTAACCAAAGCCTTAAGGATCGTTGGGGTCTCACTGCAAAGAGACGCCAAGACCAATCAGCAAGAGGTAAGTCTCAGAGGAAACCGAAACGTTATCAGCCTTACCAGAAGAAGCAACAACGCTTCACCCAGGCTGTTTCGGCTGTTCCGTTGGTACAATCAGCCCAACCCTCTACTTCCAAGGCTCAATCACAGCCCATCTACGTGATTTCCCCCCAACCTCAACCTTCCACCTCCTACGCTGTCTCCCCAGCCTTCAACCAAGTGTTCGAAGGCCAGGCCTTTCAGCAATACGACCGCTTTGGCAGGGGAGGCAGAGGTAGGGGATCCTTTCGTCAGAGAGGATCAGGAAGGTCCCTCAACAGGGGAAAACACTTCTGGGGAGGCCGCGGAGGTCACTCAAACCAGCAGCAGTGAGAGCTCGAAGGTAGGAGGGAGGCTGTTTCTCTTCCGGCACCGGTGGGGATTCAGCAAGTGGGCACAGAGTATTGTGTCGAAAGGCCTGGGTTGGAGTTGGGTTGCGAATCCCCCTCCACCCAGACCTTTCCTTCAACTTCCATCAAAAGAAATGACGGAGTATGCGGAGGACCTCCTTCAGAAAGGAGCAATAGCGAGAGTCAACAGATTAAAATTTCAAGGTCGCTTATTCAGCGTTCCAAAGAAAGGCTCACAAAAAAGAAGGGTAATCTTAGACTTGTCCCGCTTAAACTTGGCCATTCGCTGCGACAAGTTCAAAATGCTGACCATCTCACAGGTGCGGACCTTACTTCCCCGTGGGGCCGTCACCACCTCTATCGATCTTACAGACGCATACTATCATATCCCTATTGCAAGACACTTTCGCCCTTATCTGGGCTTCAAGATAGGAGATCAAGCATTCTCCTTCAAGGTAGTTCCCTTCGGTCTGAACGTGGCACCCAGGGTGTTCACGAAGTTGGCGGAAGTAGTCGTCCAACAACTGAGGTCTCAGGGGATAATGGTAGTAGCGTATCTCGACGATTGGTTGATTTGGGCTCCAACAGTCGAGGAATGTCACAAAGCCACACTGAAAGTAATCCAGTTCCTAGAGTATCTGGGGTTCAAGATAAACAGGACAAAATCAAGACTCACTCCGGAGTCCAACTTTCAGTGGCTGGGCATTCAATGGAATCTATCCTCCCATACTCTGTCGATTTCCATCAGCCAAGAAAAAGGAAATAGCGAAGTCAGTAAAGCAATTTCTAGAACACAAATTTGCTTCAAGAAGAAGCCAGGAAAGAATCCTGGGTTCCCTCCAATTTGCCTCAGTGACAAACATCTTGATGAAAGCCAAACTGAAAGACCTAACCAGAATCTGGCGCTCGCGAGCAAATGTCAGATCCAGGGACAAGTTGTCATCAGTCCCACAGATTCTACGGAATCGTCTACGCCCTTGGGCAAAAGTGAAGAACCTGTCAATATCTGTACCCCTTCAGTTTCCTCCTCCGGGAATTACCATCCACACAGACGCTTCATTAAGCGGCTGGGGAGGATATTCTCAGTTCAAGAAGGTTCAAGGAACTTGGTCACCCCAGTTCCGCCGGCCTCCGGCTTCACATAAACGTACTAGAAGCGATGGCAGTGTTCTTGACTCTGAAAAGGTTACGTCCGCCAAAGAACTCCCACATAAAGCTAGTTCTGGACAGCGCAGTGGTAGTCCATTGCGTAAACAGGGAGCTCCAAGTCCACGACATCTGAATCATGTCATGGTAGCCATCTTCTCCCTGGCGGACAAGTTCAGTTGGCACCTCTCCTCCACCCATATAGCTGGAGTGAGAAACGTCATAGCAGATGCTCTATCCCGCTCAGTTCCTCTGGAGTCGGAATGGTCACTGGACAACAGTTCGTTCCAATGGATTCTCCGGAGGGTTCCAGGTCTACAAGTAGATCTATTCGCATCTCAAGCGAACCACAAACTCCCATGTTATGTGGCCCCCAACCTGGACCCTCTGGCCTACGCCACGGACGCCCTGTCCATAGATTGGAACAACTGGGAGAAGATTTATGTCTTTCCTCCAGTGAATCTTCTCCTGAAGGTACTGAACAAACTCAGGACGTTCAAGGGTCAAGTAGCTCTAGTAGCCCCAGACTGGCCGAAGAGCAATTGGTACCCTCTGATTCTGGAACTGGGTCTTCGTCCTCTTCGAATTCCCAATCCCAGGCTCTCCCAGTCAGTACAAACGAAGACTGTGTACGCTTCCTCAGGAATTCTCAAAAACCCTAACTTTATGGACTTCATGAAGTTTGCGGCTAAAAAAGATGCAGATATTGATCCACGAAATATTCTTTTCTTGGAATCTGATAAAAGAGATTCAACTTTGAGACAGTATGATGCTGCAGTCAAAAGTTGGCAACCTTCCTGAGAGAATCAGATATTAGAATCATGACAATCAATTCAGCTATATCCTTTTTCAGATCTTTATTTGAAAAAGGCTTAGCAGCTAGCACTATTACGACAAACAAGTCAGCCTTGAAAAAGATTTTTCAACTCGGGTTCAACATAGACTTGACAGATTCTTACTTCTCGTCTATTCCCAAGGCTTGTGCTAGACTTAGACCTTCATGAGGCCTACGTCAGTATCCGTGGTTCTTGAATGATGTTCTAAAGCTGGCTTCAGAAACAGACAATATGACATGTTCATTTATAATGCTCTTAAGAAAAACTCTATTTTTATTAAGCTTGGCTTCATGAGCTAGAATTTCAGAACTGTCGGCGTTATCCAGAGATCTGAATCATATAGAATTTCTTCCCACAGGGAAGTTCTACTTTCTCCGGAACGTAGCTTTTTAGCAAAAGAATGAGGATCCTTTGATGAGGTGGGAACCGTGGAAGGTTATACCCCTTCCACAAGATGTTTCTCTTTGTCCAGTATCGACCTTACGAGCCTTTCTGTCCAGGACTTCCTCATCCTCGTCAGGTCCTCTCTTTAAGAGAGAAAAAGGTGGTACTTTATCTATTAAAGGTATCAGGCAACAGATCCTGTACTTTATTAAGCAAGCCAACCCTGATTCCTTCCCTAAAGCTCATGATGTCAGGGCAGTTGCCACCTCAATTAACTATTTCCAACACATGAATTTTGATGATTTAAAAAAGTATACTGGATGGAAATCGCCGACAGTATTTAAGCGTCATTACTTAAAGTCCTTGGAAGCTCTGAAATTTTCAGCAGTTGCGGCGGGTAACATAGTTTCCCCCGACTCTGCTTAATCTTAAGTTGAAGATCCAGTTCTCCTTTCTACCTATCTCATTCAACAGTTTGTCTATACCTACCATGTTCATCTACGTCTACCTTGAGTCTTAGCTGCTCTTGTGATAGTACAGTGGGTGTCCCTTATTTTTTTGCTAGGGTCACCCACAATTGTTTGTATGTTCTGATCTCTATGATGTGGTCCCCTTATTTTTATGCTAGGGTGGACACATCTACATTTGCAATGGTTAGTTTTGTGTTATATTAAGACATAAATTTATTTATTTACTAGATTATTGTCTAAGTTTGTTCAGAATCATTTTTATTATTATAATTGCTTTATTTACTTTTATATATAATAACTATACACAGATGTTAAGTTCAACATATATTCCATGTAAGCCCTGTACATATATGTTAACTTTAAGGTAATTTTAAGGAATAATTTTCTAACCTGTATAATTGTGTATATGTATATTTTTTTGGCAATTATAATACTTTATTTTATTTTAAGTTTTATTGAGACCTTATTTATTTATTTTCTTTTACAATCTTGTGCTAATTCTCTGGTACGATTTCGCGCAGCGACACGAACTGAGCCCAGAAAAGGGATTTTGACGTAAGGAAAAATCTATTTCTGGGCGATTGGTTCGTGTCGCCCAGCGAAATCCCACCCTACCCATCCCTGCGCTCAAGATTGTCTGCTAACTTCAGGATGGCCACCAGAGGCGCAGCAGTCGGCAGCATGGGATGGAGTAGTAGTAGTTGCTGCCCACTCTGTGTGTCGCTCCCCTCTTTGTGGGGGTTTTTTGTATGGGAGATTTCTATTGGTAAGAGGTTCGTGGTAGTGGTCTCACTCGCCCTAGTGTTCATACCGACGCCCTCTTGGAGGGTGAGCGAGTCAGTTATACTGACCTTTTCTTTATTTTATTTATTCTCTGGTATGTGTTAGTGCATTTACCTTAGAAATAATGGATTAAAGGGATATTTCGCTGGGCGACACGAACCAATCGCCCAGAAATAGATTTTTCCTTATGTCAAAATCCCTTATTTCTTCTATTATCGTAAATTTTGATAATTATTGTCAAAGAAATTGGGAGAAATGGCATCTGTAGACATTCCCCGAGTCGAGAAGGAGAGACCAGGCTCAAGCTACCAAGTCCAGTCCTGATTTAGTGCGATCACAGACGTCAAGTAGTCTACACGTTCCATTTCACGTCTGACATTCGCCTGCTTTCACGTATGTTTATGTATGTTTCGGCAAGAATTTCATCATGCCAATGAGGAAAAGACAAGGGAAACATCTCGCTAACATACAGACGAAGAAAAATCGCTCAAGTATTATTACAGAATATCATAATATATGCGTAGTTAGTGAAGAGAGAGGGGAGGGTTGCTTAGTAACGCCCCCCCGTGTTGCTTGACAGCACACGTCACACTGTGCCTAAGGCTACGATCTTTGAGCAAAGAGATCTTCATTTATGATAAATAACAAAGTTTTGGTTTTTTAATACCCAAAATGGAATATGAAATTCATAATAATCATGATTTATTAAATTGTCTTTGTAAAAAAGTGTACGCCTTCGAGTTTCACCTCTTGACATTCTCTTGCAATTACGTTTGTTTATCTTTGTTTCGGGCAAGAATTTCACACAGAAGAAGAAAATTTGCTGTAATAAGCAGAGTTAGTGAAGGGGAGAGAGAGAATTGCGTAGGAAGGAGTGCCCCATCTTGCCTGAAGCAGTGCCCCAGGCTGCGATATATGAGCGAAGGGATCATCATTTATGATTAAATTATGATAAATAAAATAGTTTTGGTTTATTAATACACAAAAAACAAATATACATTCATAATAATCATTATTTATTAATATTGTCTTTATAGAAATACGAAGGAAAACTTTGAACGCCCGTATATCAAAACTATACTTATTGACCTTCAAAATCTATCTTCTCACTTAGTTTTAAAGCTATAACATTGGAATTTGGTATATAACTCAGAAAGACATTATAGAACAATCAAATAGAGCCCTTTTTTCCAGTTTTTTTTCGTATTTTT
Source organism: Macrobrachium nipponense (assembly GCF_015104395.2). Taxonomy (NCBI): domain Eukaryota; kingdom Metazoa; phylum Arthropoda; class Malacostraca; order Decapoda; family Palaemonidae; genus Macrobrachium; species Macrobrachium nipponense. Next base: position 46,797,304 of record NC_087206.1, on the reverse strand, counting down.
TTTATAAATTTTTTTCTCCTGATTTATAGGGTTTATTTTTTGACCATATTGAAAAATTCATATCTAGCAAAAAAATGACTTTTAGAAAAAAAACTCTCCATTCGATTGGAGGTCTACATCAGGTCTATATATGGTAGTAATCCCAGGTCTTAATATTAAATATCAAGGGAGGAGATTAGAATTTGAAAAATGATTATTTAATTTTCGGGATAAATCGCCCTGGCGTCACAAAACCGAAGGTCAGAGGCGAAAATCTCCATATGCGGTTTGGAGATGTCCCAAGTCACCTTATTAAGTGGTATGAATATCAAAGTCCTGTCCTTAAAAAAGGGCATTAGCCGGCCGGCCCCCTTAAACTTAAACTTACTTATCTAATACTTATTCTAAGACTTAACCTATGACTTAGAATTAGAGATACTTAAAGATAACGTACAATTAACAAGGTATCCTGTAAGGAATTTATTACATTTCAGCAATATGTACACTCCGGTCTATAAAAAACTCATCCGGAACCAACATTTTATGTACAAATTTAGGGGCAGGATGACGCCCAGGTCCTCTCAACACCGAGGAGAGAGGTATCGTGGAGAGTACAAGTGAGGCAGGCAGAAAGGAGAGAGTAAAGGGAGGGGGGGGGGGGGGGGGGGGGGGAAGGGGGGGGGGCAGAAGAAGGTTTGGAAATTGTTATTCGGGGGAGACTATGCTCCCTGCAGCAATTGCTGGGAATTTAAGGGCTTTCAAATTTTCAAGATAGTGGCGCTTGAAAACTACTGGTGATTTCCAACCCGTGTATTTCTTCAGATCCTCAAAATTCATATTTTGGAAATAATTAATTGATGTAGCCACCGCCCGGATGTCATGGACATGTGGAAATGAATCCGGGTTGGCTTGTTTTATAAAGTAAAGTATTTGCTGTCTAATACCTTTGATAGAAATTGTGCCACCCTTTTCTCCAATAAAAAGAGGACCTGACGATCTTGTGGAGGTCCTGGCTAAAAAGGACTTAAGAGTAGTGACAGGGCATGATGTGTTCTGTGCCAAGGGAACGATTTTCCAAGGAGACCACCTATATTGTGGGTCCTCATTCTTTGCCAGGAAGCTCCGGTCTGGGGATAGTAGTACTTCCCCTGACGGGAGGAAATCTATGTGGTCTGGATTTCGTGAGAGAGCCGAAAGTTCAGATATTCTGGCACCTGAAGCCATAGCTGTTAAAAATAAAGTTTTCCTTAGAAGAGTTATATATGACCATGATTCATTAATAGTGTCTGATGCCAATTTAAGTACGTACATCATTCAAGAACCAAGTGACCTTTTGTGGGCGGGCAGTTGGTCTTAGGCATGCACATGCTCTTGGCATGGAGGAAAAGTATGCATCTGACAAATTTATATTGAAACCAATTTGGAAGATTTTCTTCAAGGCTGATTTAATTGTTGTAATAGTACTGGCGGCTAGGCCTTTCTCAAATAGAGTTCTAAAGAACGATATTGCCAGATTTGTGGTCATTTTGTGTGTATCTGACTCCTTTAGGAATTCGGCTAACTTTTCAACAGCCGAATCATATTGTCTGAGCGTTGAGTCTCTTTTGTCTGATTCTATGAACATGATGTTACACGGATCAATACTCGCATCTTGCTGGGCTGCAAACTTCATGAAGTCCATAAAGTTAGGGTTTGCAGAATCCTTGAGGAAGCTGACACAGTTTGAGTTTGTACTATCTGCGTCAGTTCTGGGCGAGGGATCCGTTTGGGTTGGAGCTTCAGCTTTAGGAGGAGCGGAAACCAGTTGCTCTTGGGCCAGTTGGGAGCCACAAGTGCTACTTGTCCTGTGAAGGAACGTAGCTTGTGCAACACCTTCATCAGGAGATTCCCCGGAAGGAATAGGTAAATCTTCTGCCAGTTGTTCCAATTTATGGCCATCGCATCTGTGGCATAGGCTAGAGGGTCCAGGTTGGGATCCACATAGCGCGGTAGCTTGTGGTTGGATTCTGTTGCGAATAAGTCTTACTTGCAAGCCTGGAATTTGATTGCAAATCCACTGAAATGAATTTTTTTCTAGGGACCATTCTGATTCTAGTGGAGTGGTCC